>NW_021604579.1:7342714-7491412 GCF_004785775.1 Grammomys surdaster | reverse complement strand
ATCCAGACTCTCACACACCCACACTTACACACTCATACACACACTCTCATATCCAGACTCTCTTACACACTCACATTTACACACTCATACACCCACACACTCTTTCATATTCAGACTCTCTCATACACTCAAACACATGCACACACACACACACACACTCACTCACTCACTCACACATACACAAATTCACAATACACTCACACACATCTAGGAGCTTGCCTTTTTCCTACACTGGCTCAAACGATCTCAACTACCTTATTTGATTTTTGTTCGTATTCATCTATTACCTGAAACTTATCTGCTCAAGGTCACCAGTGACCAATTTCCAAATGCATTAGGCACTTTGTGTGTTTTTTCAAAGGAAACCATGATAGCCCAAGATGTCTCGGAGGGACATCCATTTCTGAAATTCTTTCCTCTAGTGGCTTGAATGACACTGAACTCTGTGGCTACTTCTTGTACCTGTCCATGTTTTTCTCATGACAAGGTGATTTTTGTAAGGAGAGATTTTTATTTTCCATGAAAATAAACCACACTATGTCTAATTAGGTTGTCTCTATTAAGACTGTTCAGGCTACACAGTGGTATTTCTTCTGAGGACCACTGATCGTAGAATATGAAGAAAGTGGCTGAGAAGTGGCTGAGTTTACTGAACCATGCTTATACCAAGGCTGAAAAATACGGAGAAAAAGAGGAGCTGAAGAGAGGAATGAGCAGATGGGTTCCAAGTGGCTGGCTCTAAACTATTATAGTTACCACTGGACTGAGTCTTTGATTGATTGTGGAAAAGAACATTGTAATGGTCATTGTCATATTAGAACAGAAAGGAAGTCTCCCACTGCCAGGGCCCCAGAAGTCTCTGCGGCATCATCAAGTGAATTTAGAAAAGGTACTTCTTTCTTTATCAAGACATAGCTGGAATCCAGGTTTCATGCACTGTCTTACACAGAAGCAATGCAATGGGCAATGGGTTGTCTCTGGGAGCATTCAGCTAATGGGGTAGTAATATGTTTTGGTTTGATAAATAATACTTATGTGTGTAAGTGGGGAGTGATGTATGCACATGTATGTGACAGTATGTATACCTATGTGAACACAGAGGCCAGAAGAAGGTATTGAGTGTTCTGGTCTACTATTATCTGCCTTATTCCCTTGAGTCAGGGTTTCTCATTGAACTTAGAATTCAACATGTGTTCAGTTATTCTACCTGATCAACAAACCCCAGAAATTCTTCTGTCTTTGTCCCCACAACACAGGAATTACAAGTGTGCAGCTTTTTAAAGAAGTGGATGCTGGGATCTGAACTCAGATCCTCATGTTTGTGTAGCAGCTGCATTTATCCACTGAGCCATATTCCCAGCTCCAAGACAATAGTTTTAGTCTTGTTCATGATCTGATTCTGAAAATGTGCAAAACTAAGGAGGGAGACAAATGGTAGAAACAGAGAGTAGGAGAGAGATGAGGGTTAGATAGGGAGGAAAAGATGAAAAAGAAAGGAAGGAGATGAAGAGAAAAATGGAGCATGAAAGAAACAGATAAGAAAGGGATTGAGTAGCCATGTTAACCTTGGACTTTAATATTCCCTAACACGTCTAGCTCATTCTGTCCTGAGCTAGTGACTTCTAGTTGTGTCTGCCCTTAACTACACATTACTTTTCCTGTTTTGCTTTCTACTTGAATCTCAATTTTGTTCTAGGTGACCAAACTTCGTATACTTCAGTGGTTCTCAATCTGTCCACAAATTGCGTTTCAGTGGAATTACCTAAAGAATTGATATCACACACACACATACACACACACACACACACACACACACACACACACACACGGAAATTTTGAGTATGAAGCCTCGGCATCTATCTATACATATTTTTTATAGATATTTATTTCTGTTAGGGTTGAAAGCCACTGAGTCAGCCATAGTTACCTTTTTCTTATTTTTGAAATATTGTCTCTTTAGCTTCCTCTAAACATGCAGGATGATGGGTGAACTGTAGAGGTTTGCAGCACATAGACATGACTTTCTTCTTTTTCTGCGTACAAATATAGATATATAGCCTAAAGGTAACCAGCATAATGTCATTCCTAAAGAAAATAAATGAAGACCAAAACTGAACTCCGAATGAATAAGCAGTTCTTTAAAACACATTCTACATTTAACAATCACATATGGCTGCACTGTGTCTTCATAAGAAATGACCTGTCAATAGCAAACAAAGTTTGGGTGGAGGAGAGACTCAGGGGGCCCTGCCCTCACTGATAAACTGTTTCCTACTGTTTGATTCATGGAAAGATGGAGCCATTGTCTTCATCTGTGGATATACTGTTAACCCCAGCAGGCTCCAATGGATAATCTCAATTCAGTGGCCAGGCAGATATCTCTGGTTAAATTAAACTGGAAGGAAAATAAAACCAGAAGTCATAAATTGGGGAAGGGGACAGATAGGGGAAGAGGGGATCAATAGGTAGTGTGGGAGACATGAGTCACCAGGATGAATTATATACATATATAAAATTTTCAAAGAACTACCTTAATAATAAAAAAAAGTGTTACAGTTCATAAAATGGAAAGATGGAAAAAGCCCGAACTTCGAAATATATTAAGCTTCTGCAGCAGCCAGCTACCAACTAACTGTAGGCTTACTTATGAGAAAATTGAGTCTTTATTTTGTAAGCAGTAGATAATTGAATTTTCTACTTGTAAGTAAGAGCATTTTACTTGAGTTTTTGGTATTTTTTTATGCTTCATGCCATTATAATTTTTTTAAAAAAAATCCCTTTGGTATCATGAGAGGTGCAGCCCACAATAATTTTATTGTTGCAGGATATTTGAATACACTGTGATCCCAGAGATTGTGTTGTTTACTGGAAAACCTGTTTCTATTTGTGGTGTGGCTCAACCTTAGTACATACCCTTAATCGCTCTTACTGAAATACAGAAATGTCCTTAGTACACACCTTTAAAGCCAAACAACGAAGGTAAAATCAGTTTGTAGAGGAAATATCTATGTTTGAAACTGATGTCTGAGTGGCAGATTTTGATGGATCAGAGATAGATCTGACAAAATAGGATATGCCTAACTCCCACAAGAACAAAAAGGAAAGAGGTTACTTAAGAGAAGCCAGCGCAGAGAGAGAGAGAGAGAGAGAGAGAGAGAGAGAGAGAGAGAGAGAGAGAGAGAGTTTTACAGAGAGAGGTTTTAGAGAGAGAACAAGCTAGAAACAGGTGAAGACAGAACAAGCCAGAGAGTAAGAAGGAGCAAGAAGATTAAAACAAATTGCCAAAGTTAGTTTGAGGCCAAGCAGAGCAATTCAGTCAGAGGCTGTGAGAGAAGCCAATTTAAGCCAGTTAACATGGAAAGGAGTTTTGAACCAGTACAGCTGAATAGACCAGCCGAAGATCAGAGAGAACTAGGAAGCAATGAGTTTATTCAGCAATAAGTCTCAGAGGGTGAGATAAGATTGTATGGAGGCTAGAAACTTCCATGACTATGCCAAGGTTAACACACAGAGGCAGTAAGCCTTTAAAGATGACAATTAGTACAGGAGAATAAACGTTACTTTTACAGTTTATAGTTTGGAGGATGAGTTATTTTATGATGAAAATACTCAATAGACTTTTTATATTGTACTAGGTTTCCAGGACTGTCATCCAAATATACTGAGTGGCTTAACAGAAGTCTGGGATCAAAGGGTCAAATTGTTTTCTTCTGAGGACTGATGCTAGTTAGTATTTTGTTAACTTGATATAAGCCAGAGTCATCTAGGAAGAGGGAACTTGAGTTGAGAAAACACCTCCATCAGATTTGCCTATGTGCAAGTCCGTGGAGTACTTTCTTGATTCATTGTTGATGTGTGAAGGCTCAGTTTACTACAGAAGGAGTCACTGAAGGACATGTGGTCCTGGGTTGTATAAGGAAGTAGGCTGGACAAGCCACGGGGAGCAAGCCAGTTAACAGCACTCCTTCATGGCCTCTGCATCAGCTCCTGTCTCCAGCTTCCTGAGTTTTTGCCTTGACTTCTATTTGTGATGGACTGTAATCTGTAAGTTAAAATAAATCCTTTCATTCCCAAGGTGCTTTGGCCATGGTATTTATCACAGCAATTGGGAGCAAACTAAAACAGAAATTCGTACCAGATTTGTGAAGTATTGCTGTGACAGACATGTGTTGTTTTTAGGATTGTGGAAGGCCTTTGGAACTTAGGGATGGAAAGACCCTTGAGTGCTTATAGATTAGTGGGGTGATCTGTGGAAGCTTTGAAGATAAGAATACTGAGAGAAACGCTAGCCATTGAGACTTGGCTTGTCAGGTTTCAGAGTGAAGTAAAGACTCTATTATTAGGCTGTTTGCATGATGTTTTGAACTGAGAATGTCTGGTTTCTGGCCTGCTGGGCCTGAGGATTCAGCTTTAATTAACAGTGGACCAGCACCTCTGAAGTAAAACCTTTGCTTTACTGATACTATCTATTGGGATTAGCTAGAGCTGAAAATTCATCTGTGATTAATAAGAAGCCAGCATCACTGAGTTGAAATTTTCTGGAAGTTTTTCTTTTGGCTCAGCACACAGAAGCTGTGGTCCAGAGGGGATCATGGTTGCATCTCAAACTGTCAGCTGAACTTCGTAATGTGTAAGAGGCTCCCATATTACTGATTTAGTGACAGGAGAGCTCCAGGATTAAAGCTGTTGTGGAGGTCAAATGAAGCACTATGAAAAGCCAGGAGAGGCCATTGTAAAACCTAAACTGCAGTAGAGGCCCCTGGGTTTGGAGAGGACATGGGGAGACTCGGAGGCTTGGCCTTATGAGGCAAGGTTGGAGTCCTTGAAGAGGGTCCTGGAGAGGATACTAATGAAAGTGCAGCTTTGGTTTCAGTAGCTCCAGAACACTGGAGATGCACGGATGTCAGTCTGTCTATCGGAGGCTATCTTCGGAGACCTTTGGTCCAGCATGGTGGGAGGGTTTAAGTGAAAGGGAAAGGGCATGAGCTTCTGCTCTGAGAAGCTGCACTGGCTGCACTGACCTGAGCTGGCTGGTGAGTGAAATGCAGGGGAGCTTCTCATGGTGAATGCTTCAAGAGAACATTCTTTTCCCAGGCAGTGTTACAGCTCTCATGACAGATGCTGTCAGACGATGGAGTAATTCTCACACATACTTATTCCTTCTGGACAGAATCTTATATACAGTTATGGGATGGGTTGGGTCTGACAGCAGGTGCTTTTTATTGACTTGCCCTGAGATGTCTCATCTACATGAGGAGGGGCTTGGAGGCGTTGCCCCTATGTGACTGATGACCATAATTCTCTCTATAGGGGCTGTGGCTATGTGACAGGAGCCTGGTTCTGGGAGCAGGTGAAGCCCCTACTGTCCCTTCAGGGTCCCCAGGGGCTTCAAGCCCTAGCTAGACCTTCTTAGGCTTCCTCTCATAGTCCACCACCCCACACAAGGACTGTGAGATGACCACCAAGAACAGCAGCAAGTGTGGAGTGGAGCCAGCCTTAACTTACTAAACAAGCTATGCACACCAGAAGCAAAGCTTCCCAAGTTCTTTGTAGCCTAGAAGATCATGAGAAAGTCTCAGATGATGAACACTGAGCTAATTAGGCTATTGGGATTCAGTTTTACTTTGATTTAATTATGGCTGTATCTTTCTTGGTTAATCTCTCATGAGTAAGAAGTTTATCTTTTCTTTTTTGCTTACAGGAGCTAACTGTTGAGATAGTTGCATTTATAAGAGATATTGGATTGTTAAAAGAGTTTGAACTTTTAAAGAATTTGAAACTTTTAAATTTATAAACTTTTATTGTGATATTGACATGATATGTTGAGGAAACATAAGAAAGGAAAGGTTATGATTTAATAGTAGTGTATTTGTGTGTCAAGTTGACAAAGGGTCTATGCTGACTAGTGGACAGGTTTTTTTTTTTTAATTTTTGTTTGTTTGTTTGTTTGTTTGTTTGTTTTTGTCAGTTAGACCCAAGCTAGAGTCATGTGGGAAGAGGGAACCTCAACTGAGAAAATGCCTTCAATATATTGCCCTGAGCAGGAGTCCGTGTGGGGATATTTTCTTGATTAAATGATTGATGTTGATATTTCCTGATCACTGTGGGAGGTGCTATTCATGGACAGGTGGTCTTGGATGTTTAAGAAAAGAGGTTGGCATATTTAGTTAATGTTCCTGGAAGGCCTCCTCCTTTTCTCTGAGGGAGGAACAAAGGAGGTGTGGATCTGGGTGAAAGGGGAGGTGGGAGAAGAGACTGGGGGAGAGGAGGGAGGGGGAAATGCAGTCAGGATGTACTATAAGGAGAGAAGAATGAAAAGACAAGAAAGAAAAGAACAGAAAAGAAAGAAAAGAGAAGAGAAGAGAAGGGAAGGGAAGGGAAGGGAAGGGAAGGGAAGGGAAGGGAAGGGAAGGGAAGGGAAGGGAAGAGAAGAAAAGAAAAGAGAGGCCAAGCTAGCCATGGAGAACAAGTAGCATTCTTTTATGTAATAGAATCTAAGTGTCTGCTTCAGTTCCTGCCCTCAGCTCCTTCCCCAACGTTCTGTCATTGTGAACTGTAACCAATAAATCTAATAAACCCTTTTCTCCCAAATCAATTTTTGTCAGTGTTTTATCATAGCCAAGGAAGTATCTAGAACAAATCTTTTTCATTACCATGTAGATGGCAGCCTTCACCTGGTGCCTTTATGGGGCTATGCATAGTATATGTCAAAATCCTAGTCTCAGCTCATGAAGAAAATGGGAAATCACACTGATTGGTTCCAGTGATTAAAATGTATGCCAGCTCTTAGAGAACTGTGTTGACTGGCTTTCTGTCTGCTTTGTAATGGAGAAAGTAGGACTGGGCCTCACGAGGCCCTTTGCTAGGTCAGAAATCCTGCCAACTTCCAAAAAGTGTCTTGTAACCAGGATTTGACATTTCATCTTCTTCCACTCCCACCTATCCCACTCTGGCCCATTACTCATGTCTGTTTACCCTGAAGTTGTTATATAGAAACGTGGACATGATCCTTCTCTGGCTTATTACTTTCTAAAGCTCAGCTGGAGGAATGACAATCTAATTCTTATTGACTGAGCTAGCATCTTACTTAGGGAGACAAGGTTAATAAAACAAAGCATTCTTCTGGGTATCTATTATTATATGTAATAGTAGAATACATCTTAAGCCCAAAAGCATTTTTCCAAAGGGTACAATTCATATTAATCTATACAAGAAAATTCTTACGACACAGTGATTTCTGATTCAGTCTGTTCGTATGTGTCTGTACATGTTTGTATTCATAGGGTTGTTCATGTGCATGTGTGCATGTGTATGACCTCATGAGGCCAGAGGTCAGCATTGCTGCCTCTATCACTTTCCACCTTGGTATTTGAGACAGGGTCTCTCATTGAATCGACAGCTTACTGATTAGGCTAGTTGGCTGGCCAGCAAACTCCTTGGAGTCCTTCTGTTTTGATATCCTCAGCCCTGGGGTTACAGGTATGCCACTACATTATGTGAGTACTAGGGACCAAACTTAGGTCCTCAAGTTTATGTGGCAGCACTTCACTGACTTATCCATTTTCCCAGGCTCTGTTTTATCTTTTAATCACAAACTGTATCAGAGACATGAAAAATCATTTTCGTTAAGGTTTTCATAATGTTCTTAGTGATAAAAGTAAGCAAAGCATTGAAGATTAGAAATGGTTCTACTTTAAGGTGCATAGAATTATCATCTTA
The DNA here is from genome assembly GCF_004785775.1 of Grammomys surdaster. Lineage (NCBI taxonomy): Eukaryota > Metazoa > Chordata > Mammalia > Rodentia > Muridae > Grammomys > Grammomys surdaster. Next base: position 7,483,693 of record NW_021604579.1, on the reverse strand, counting down.
GATGACAGGAACATGCTTTTCACAATAGAATTCTATTCAAGTACAAGATAACAAAACTATTTGTACATCTGTTCTGTGATAATAATAATGACTGCAGTCATCATGAGTATTTGGTGTATTTTGCCTCATCTAATTGACATATTTGTTATTGATAATACTGAAATACACAATACCAAATCATCATTCTATAGCAAAATGAGGACTGCCTTGAAACTAAGATAGTTGTAACTTTAAGTCATTGCTCTGCCTGCTACTGTCATTGTTCTTGGGCAAGCTGATTTATTTGAGCTTTGCTTCCTGTTTTGTTAAATGAGAATACTGAACCCTTGCTGAATCATGTGTGGTATGTCATCATGTTCCTAATGGACCTTGTACAGTACCTGATACATAACACCATTGAATAGAGATGATGCCTGTCAATATTGTTACTAACGAAGACAATTTTTGCTACAGTTTAGTTCCCTTATGGATAGTGAATGCGAGTGACTGTCAGTTATCAACAGAGTTGTTTAAAAATGCCCCTGATTGTCTGGCTATTCTGAGTTATCATTTTCATTTCAAATAAATGCAAAGTAGATGGCATAAAAGGAAAAGTTCTCTCCAAGTGTTCCTTAAATGAGGCACTGAGATTAGGATTCACACTTTCCACTGGACTTGCTTCCTAGAAAGTTTCATGCAGGGAAAGGGGGGAAGTTCTAAAGCTCTGCCATCTCTATTTTAGTGTTTCCTGCACTAAATTTTCTGGAGATATCACTACTAAAAGTACTGCCTCTCAAGCTGAATCTTTTCCCAAAGGGTTTAGGGACTAGCACCTGACTTTTGCAGTGGCAAAAGAAAGTGCTGAGACCTGGAGTCAGTCACAGCAGGGGGACAAGAGTAACACTCAAAGCCAGTTCTGGGCTGAGGCAAGAATGTTCCAGTCCTTGGTTGAAGGCTAACATAGAATTCAAACTGAACCTGGTGGCCTTCAGAAGACCTCTGACCTGGGTGGTGCTGATCTGAAAATAGAAAAGAGAGAATTCACCTGTTGCCTGTCCAGAAGCCACTGTTTCCTGCTGTCACAGGGTGGGGGTTGGGAGGGTGGTACTTTTCGTTTTGTAGCCTGTGAGGTGGACTGCATATAACCAAGGAGGGTGAGGCCAGGTCATAGGGCTGGCAGGTGGCAAAGGTAGTAACAGTTCCATGTTAGGTTGAATTTAAGGGCTGAAATTTAAGAGGTCCATGGGAACCAAAGCCCCCTCCACCCCAATGTCTGCTGACTCATTTGCAACTAAGCACATTTTGCATGCAAACTTTTTCCAATACAAACAAAACAAAAGGAAAGCTAAGTTGCTACTGCTACCCAGCAGGCATTTATAATCTTGGGACAAGATCCAGGCCAAGTTAACTTGATCTCTAAGTGTACTTTCTCTTCCTCTGACCTGTAAAGTGAGACAATTAGACTACTTTGAATCACCTGAAGATTCTTCCCTATGGATATTTTTAAAAGACTATAATGTAAGAAAAACCCCTGTACAAACACAATAAAGCATTTAACTCACACTTCCATTAATAGAGAAGTTCTTTTAGTGGTTAGTGCTTGATTTAACCTTACATAAACACTATGAGGTAGGAATTGTTATGGTACCCATTTCACAGGTGAGGAAAGTGAGGCCTAAGGAGTGAAATGATCCAACTAGAGTAGACTTAGAGTCAATAGAATATCTCAGCATGGGTAGAAAACCAAATCTCCAGAGAGCCATCCCACACCTCTCTTCTTAAAAACTGTTGTTCTAGTTTTACTTCTGTTGCCATGAGAACACATCCTCAACAAACAACTTAGAGAAAGGGTTTGTTGTGGCTCAAAAATCTGGGTTATTTTCCATCATTGCCAATCATTGAAGTCAAGATGGCACGAACGTTAAGCAGCTAATCACATCCTTAACCAAGAGCAGGGAAAAGTAATGTACACGTGACGGCAGCTAAGCTCTTTTTTACTCTCAGTATAACTCAGGATCCATGTCCTAAGGGATGGTGCTGCCCACTTTTAGGCTAGGTCTACCCACATCAGCTAACACGATCAAGACAATTGACTACAGATATGCCAACAGACCAAAATGATGCAGACAAATCATTCGTTGAAACTCTCCCCGGGAGATTCCAGACTGTGTCAAGAAGCCATCACAAACACAATGTGAATTCTGGATTCTTGGGCCAAGCATCACCATGAGCAGAGCAGGGGTTTAATCTTTTAAACTATTTATTTAGTTTGTCAGGGCTTCACTATGTAGCCAAGTGTAGCCTTGAACCCAAGATCCTCTTGACTTTTTCTCCTGAATGCTGGTATTAAAAACCTACACTATCATGCTAAGTAGGAGGGACATTTGTGAATTTTAGAAATAATTTGATTTCTTTTATAATGTGGTTCAACTTAAATGAAACCTTTTATAGACTTCTTTAATCTCGAAAACTAGGTGCTCAATTACAAAAAGGGGTTGTAAATGGTTAAAAATCTAAGCCTAACCATTTAGAGATATTTAACAGTGTGAATTCTTAGTGTGTTCCATAGCATGTGTTACCAAGACAGATCTAACTTAAACACTGATTTAAAACTTCCTTCTGAAACATGCCACTCATTTAATTTTTAAAAGTTGCCTGCTAACATGTACCCAGGGGAAAGATCTTTAATATAAAATGAGAATGGTTCTGGTATTTTATCACTCCTCAGACTCAAATAACTGGGGTCAGATTAGCTCTCCTGCTTTAAATAAATGTAAACTTAGAAGAAATACACAGAGCGATTGGTCTCAAACACTAGATGACAGGCAGCAGAGGTCTGATCCCAATGTGAGTCTCAGGGTCGGTGGAAATACTTCGAGCTGTGGTGTATGTGGAGAGCAGGTATCCAAGCTCTACACTGAGACCCCATAGAGTGAGGAGGCAAAGTCAGGTTGGTAGTTTGGGATATTGTAATCTTTAGTTCAAGGAAGAGGAATACACTTCGTTTACATGGAGTGGGACCCCTTGAGGCCCCAGGTTGCAGCTGCCACAGGATTGAGACAGCATAGAAATGCTTAGGATCAGCTGTGCTAGGTCACAATGGAACTTACTTTGAACTTTCCCAGACAGACTGCTCCCACCCCTGAAAATTTGTAAATGTAGACGTTCTTAGGTTTATATAAACCCAACTTTTACAGTCCAATGAGATAGATCAGATCATTCATCGAAGACACCAGGCAAAGCAAGCTTACTACTAGTGGATGGGCAGAAAGTGTAAGCAGAAATCTATCATCTGTGTCAAGCTTGTCCTCCAGAACCCAGGAAAGCTGCACCAGAGAGGATGGGGTCTTGCCTATTTGCATCTCACTACAAGCTATAGCTACAGCACCCTACAGAGTACTCAGCTGGAGTGTTGGGTCATTCTGCTGGAGTCACTGGCCTCCCTAAGAGCAGCTGTTCTAGGAGGAAAAAAGATATGGCCTAGATTATGAGAATAGTTTCCCTTTGTCCAGCATATTGCTTTCTCTTCTGCCCAAGGATTACAAGAAAGCTAGGTTAGCCAAAGCCATCTATGGAGACCTTGTGGTTACTACTACTGGCATTCTGCTGGTAAACCAAGAAAGCTGGCTTCAGCAATGGAAACCATGCCTCATCAATGTATGGTCTCTAGTAGACTCACCTCAGCAAAGCCTGTAAATAAGCCTGACAAACACAGAGGGGAACATGACTCAGAAACGAAGTTAAACCTACCAGTTAGTGGGGGCTTTAGAAAAAAAAGCAACTTGTAGTTTATTTGGTTTACAGTCTATTGTAATGAGAGGCTAAGGCAGGAACTCAAGGCAGAAACTTGGAGGCAGGAACTGAAGCAGACATCATGAAAGAACAGTTTATTGGCTTACTCCTTATGGCTTGTTCAGTCTATTTCCTTATACTATCAAGAATCATCTCCCTATGAATGGTACTGCCCACACTGGGCTGTTTCCTCAGTAAAAAAACCACTTACATTCGAAACTAAGCAACTTGTTATAGATTAACAAAGTGTAAGCAAGCAAGATAGTTTTCTCAGCCAGTTTCTCTTACTGGCAGGCAGCAATTTGCAGTTACAAAGAAAGGATCGATTATTTTATTATTTATCTTTAAAAGTAATCTTAAAAGAATCCTAAAAGATTCACAAATTTAAGTTTTATATAAAAATCAGTCATATCTACTTTAAATCCTCAGAATGCATATCTACTCATCAGAAATTCTTATTAAATCATGTCAGGAAGCTGAGGACAAAAATGAGTGTAAGAAATCAATCATCACCAGTCCAGCCTCAGTGAGAGACATGTCAGCCAGTGCTACCATTGTTCTTGTTCCCTGACCATAAAAGGTCCCTAGCTTAAAAAGAGTGTGCCTCTCTGAACTCCAAATAGTACTCTAAGATTTTCTATATCAGAGCCAGTAGTAAAATCATCTTAGCCTAGCTTCATAAACAATTGTATTTTTCCAAATGCTTTCTAAGGACAGTGGTCATTGCTGATAATCTGTGTCTCCAAGTTCTTTCCTAGGGTGGTGACTGAATCATTAATCTGCTCCAGCAGCAATGCCTGAGAAGAATCAAGCACTATTACTATGAGAGCTGATGATACTGCTCAGTGAGGGGCTAGAAGTCCCCTTAGGGTTTTCATATAATCTTAGATTAAGAGGAATGCAAGGGCAGCAAGCAGAGCAGAACTCCATAACAGCATGACGTCCTCAGGAACTGTGAGGACCTGTGGTCCTCAGGGTCAGGCTGAGGCACACCCATTGTGACTATGCTAACCAGTGGACTGCATTTCATGAGTTTGTCATTCCTCCTGAATGGCCCACGGCAAACACATCCAAGAACATGGAATGTATCTCCCTTAGCTAGACCATACTATATGTCCTTACCAGAAGTTTCAGGTTTTCTTCACAGAAATTTTATAACATTTCTAGGCATTGAACTAGATTTTTTCCTGTATAATAATGAAGACAAATTCTTAATTTTTCTTTGTATTTACTAGTCTGTTACCATATATATATAAAGAAATGTTATCTTTACAGCTTCACTGGCTAATCTGTGGAAATCTTACTGCTAAGTAGTTTCTGTTTGTCCAATTGTTGCTATTGGTGTTACTATTCTACTGACTTTTATTGCTGTCATAACAAGTTACCACAAGCTCAATGGTTTCCAACATCTCAGATTCACTCTTACAGTTTAGTAAATTGGAAGTCAGACACAGGTTTTAACCGGCCTAAACTCAAAGAGAGGCCATCAAGCCTCGCTTCCTTTCTAAAATCTCTGGCAAAATATCTATTTCCTTACCATTTTCAGTTCCTAGAGGCCTCCATCATTCCATCCTACCATCTTCAAGCAGATGCAAGTAAAATATTTCTCATTTGTACTCACTCTCCACCTCCCTCTCTCATGTGCACAGATTTGGTTTTGCCTTCTGCCTTGCTGCTGGAGTGTAGGACCTCTGCCCGGCAGCACTAGACTGTGTTTACCTTGTGCCGCCTCAGATGTTGAGCTAGAGGGAAGCACCCATAGATACATCACTCAGGGGGTGGGAAAATGCAGACTACGATGTGGGAGGCTGAAGCTGAGGTTCCCTGACTCCCAGGCATCTAGTCACTGCTGGAAATCCTACAGAAGACTCAGGAACAGAGGTTCGTGATCTACAGGCCTGCGATGAGGATTCCAGGCTGGGGGCTCCAAACTCATGGACATCCATATGCTACTGGGCCACAAGGACTTTGGAACGGTTCGGTCTGGCAGGCTGAGAAGCAAGGTGGGTGGGTGGGGGGAGCTCATGAGTAGCTCATCAATGTTTAAATCCCTGAAATAGAAAGAAAGCTTAATTTGTTACAAACAAAATTCCAACTGTACTATCTGAGGAACTCAATTCAATTAGCCTCCAATAAAAGGAAGTAATGAAATCCACAGATAGCTAAATCAAAGCCAGACATCAGGAAGCCAGAGCAGTGAAGCTGCAGACCCAGGTTATAGATTGGATCTGACAGGATATGGGCTGCTCATAACCTTGTTCAGAGATGCTTCTTTTTTGCAGTGGGCTACAGTCAATGCAGAAACATATGCATGGGCAACATGCTCAGATGAAGTGGAATGTTCAGTCTTAAACGGGACATCTTTATTACAGATACCCTCCTCCAAGAATCAGGGAACATTGTGGAACAGAAAGCAGAAAGAAAACTGAAAGGGCCTGATGTTAGGGAAGAGTGCTGTGAATGGCTGTCTTCAGGACAAGACATGGCTGCCACATTCATTAGCTCCCAACAACTTTGGGTAACTACAAAAGTCTTAATCAGACAAAATTCCCTTGTTATGAGCTGATGATTTCCAGGGCCACATGTCTTCCTAGCAAGTTATTAGCAGCTCATAGCTGCTGGATAGATAGTATCAAAGTGGCCACTGGTACGATTCCTATGAGCCAAGGTTTCTCCCCACATCCATACATATAAGGTATTTACTGGGATTCATGAGTTATCAAAGCAAACAAATAAAATGGAGACAAAGTTAGTCAGGAGACAGGGGTACTGAGGAGGATATGGAAGGAATTTCAGGGGAGAAGTTGGGATGTATATAATCAGATGTCATTGCATAGATGTGTGAATTTCTCAAAGAATAAAAATACATTAGAAAATAGAACAACCAACAATACATGTTAATATTGTTTAAACCTTGTGAATAAATAATACTTTTAGTTTAAAATTGAATAAATATTTAATTTAAAAAAATGAACCCACCACAATATAAACCAGAGTATGATGCTTTAAAGAATAACCAGTGTGAAACTGCGACAGAATATGAAACTTGAAGTTCAAACTTGAGTAGCTAATATATGACAAGGTGGTTTCATCAAGCATGAGGGGGCACTGAACATTTAGTAGACCCTGTCAGGTAGTGTAATTTATTCTGGTCAGGGAAGAGACTGGATCATGGCTTATTTTAATATCACAAATAAGAAACAAGTCTTGATTTATTCAGTATCAAAATGTGAATGTAAAACTTTAATGTTTGTGGGAAAAACATATTACATTAAACAAAACAAAACAAAACAAAACAAAACCCTATGACTGTTGTTTTCTTAAACTATGAGAAGCTCAAACACCAACTGTGATGGTTCGAAAGAAAAACACCACAGACTCATATGTTTGTATACTTGGTCACCAGTTAGTGGAACTGATTGGAAAAATTAGGAGGCATGGCCTTGTTGGAGGAGGTGTGTTCTGATGGTAGACTTTGGAGTTTTAAAAGATTTATGCTCAGAAGATGCTCCAACATATAACAAGGACACATGCTCCACTACATTCATAGTGGCCTTATTTATAATGGCCAGAAGCTGGAAAGAATCCAACAGAGAAATGGATACAGAAAATGTGATTCATTTACATAATGGAGTACTACTCAGCTATTAAAAACAATGACTTCATGAAATTCTTAGGTAAATGGATGGAACTGAGTGCGGTAACCCAACCACAAAAGAACACACATGGTATGCACACACTGATAAGTGAATATTAGCCCAAATGCTTGGAATACCTAAGATACAACTCACAGATCACATAAAGCTCAAGAAGATAGAAGACCAAAGTGTGGGTGCTTTGATCCTTCTTAGAAAAGGGAACAAAATACTCATGGGAGCAAATACAGAGACAAAGTGTGAAGCAGTGACTGAGGGAAAGGCCAGCCAGAGACTGCCCCACCTGGGGATCCATCCCATATACAGTCACCAAACCCAGACACTATTGTGGATGCCAAGAAGTGCATGCTGAGAGGAGCCTGATATAGCTGTCTCTTGAGAGGCTCTGCCAGAGCCTGACAAATACAGAGGTGGATGCTCTCAGCCAACCATTGTACTGAGTAAGGAGTCCCCAATGGAGGAGTTAGAGAAAGGACTGAAGGAGCAGAAGAGAGTTGCAACCCCATGGAAGAACAACAATATCAACCAATCAGACCCCCCAGAACTTCCAGGGACTAAACCTCCAACCAAGGAGTACACATGGAGGGACCCATGGCTTCAGTTGCATATGTAGCAAAAGATGGCCTTCTCAGGCATCAATGGGAGGAGAGGCCCTTGGTCCTGTGAAGGCTCAATGCCCCAGTGTAGGAGAATGCCAGGGAGGTGAGGCAGGAGTGGGTGGGTAGGGGAACACCCTCATAGAAGCAGGAGAGAGCGGATGGGACAAGGGTCTCGGGGGAGAGGGTTGGAAAGGGGATAAGATTTGAAATGTAAACAAAGAAAATATCCAATAATAATTTTTTTAAGAATGAAATTGCAAGTTTATTTGAGAGTATATCCAATAATAATTAAAAAAGATTTGTGCCATTTCTTTACTGTCTGTTTCTGTTTCAGTCTTTCTCTCTCTCTCTCTCTCTCTCTCTCTCTCTCTCTCTCTCTCTCTCTGTCCAGCTTGAGGATCAAGATGTAAGCTCTTATCTATTCCTGTTGCCATGCCTTTGTTTCACCAACATGGGCTTTAAGTCTCTGAAACCATAAGCCCCAATTAAACACTTTCTTTGATACACTGCCTTGGTCATGGAGTTTTATCACAGCAATCAAACATTAACTAAGAGACACAGATATAAGACAGAAATGACTGCTAGATTGATAATAATGAATTTAGATGTTTCTTTTGACCATTAATTAAGAAATCTGGGTAACACTTATAATTCTATGACAAAGAGATTTTTTGCAATGCCCCAAATGGAATTTATTAATTTATCAGATACGCAGGATTACCATGAGAAAAAAATGACCTCATTTTAAAAATAGAGCACATGAGCAATTTAGACTAAAGATAGAAGAAATTCTTGTACTCATAACACCATGTGCTAAGACTGGTCACTGGTAACCTGATGAAATCAAAAGCAAGATGGTATTGTCCATGTTGGGGCAAGCAAAAGAACTCAATAATACAATGTTGGGAGGAATGTGGGGGTGTGACCTTCAAATGTCAGAGAATGATTTGTTTACACTTCAATACTTAATCACACACACATACACATACTTGGACATGTAAAATTGAGGCTGTCTTCTTCCTCCCAACCCCATGCTCCCAATAATAAGACTTAGACTCAAAATATATTTACAAACACCTTGGCCATATAGCTAGACTCTTCTCTGACTAGGTCATAACTAAAATAACCCAATTATTTTAACCTACACTTTGCCACATGGCTAGTTATCTGTGCTCAGGTACATGTGTCCATTTCATCACACCTTCTCAGGCAAATCTTCCGGCACCTTGCTCTATCTCAGAATCCTTTCTGCCTCCTGGATGCTCCACCTTCTATTTCCTGCCTAAGCCATAGGCCATAGGTTTTTAAATTGAGAGGTGATGCATCCATACAATACACAAGATATTTTCTCAACATGCACATGAGAAATTAGAGATCAAGCACAAAGATGGAAGTATATTTGCAACACAGAGAATAAACAAAATAATTATCTGAACATATAAAATTAAAAGGAAAATAAAGAGAGAAACAATTGAATCAAAATGATTATTGTAACTACTAGACTGTTTCCAGAGAGTGGATTGCTAATGAAGCCATGCAAATGCAAAGGTACTCAAGCTCCGCAGTAATCAGAGATGCAAAACTAAAGCCTAATGAATACCAGAAATACAAAGATTAAAAATGCAAACATCCTTGGTGGGAAAAGTGAAAAAAAGCAGCCATAGTTTTCTCCATGAAGCAGGAATTGGTGCAGCTTTGGAAGATACTGTTTATTACTCTAGAGATCCCACATGCACAAAGCCTGCACAAGGTCCTTTCCAACTCAACACACATATATGAATAGACATATTCTAAAGGTTTAAAATTTATCTCTGTGTGTCCATGTATGTGTACACATAAGTGTATCAAGATACCAGAAGTCACACCAAATCTTCTGTAGCTGGAGTTACAGGTAGCTGTAAGCTGCCCAAAGTGGGTACTGGAAATTGAACTCCAGTCCTCTGGAAGAGCAAGTGCTTTCAACTGCTGACCCACCTCTCAAGTGCTGACATATTTCAGAACATTCAAAACAGTATTGTTAACGAGAGCTAAAATATGAACAAGTATCCATCAAAAGTACATAGGATAAAGAATGTACATTTATATGTCAATGTACATTTCTGTATTGTAATATTGTCTAACAATGGAAGAAACTTCAAATACTTGACATCAATATTGAATAGCTCCCATAACATAAGGAGATAAGCAAATCACAGAAAAATATAAGCATTAAATCTATTTAACATAAAACAAGACAAATTGAACAGTAATGTACTTTGGAAATGCAACCGAGTAATGGAGTAATGGAGTAATGGAGGTCATTACAGGGTTTACTACCAGGGAAAAGCTGGTAAGGCAATGCTCAGGGCAGTCTTTTTTTTTTTTTTTTTTTGGCTCAATAACATCCTGTTTCTCAATTGGGTGATAAAATCACAGGTACTCTCCCCTCCATTGTTAGAACTTGCTCTATAGTTAATATGTTAAAGTAACTTTAACATGGACTTTAACTAAACAATCTTTTCGGTTCTTTTTGCCTTTGCAGATCTATAGCTAGGCTCCTCTTTTACTGAGAGTTCAGTCTGGACAACAGGCATTGAGATTTGCGTAGTGGTGAACTAGACAGGAAATCCTGAAAGGAAATAGGAGCACACTAACAGAATCACAAACCAAGTGACTAATAAGAGGACCATAATGGTGATTCCAGATGGCATCTGCGATTTTACTTGATAGATCCTGGGTTTCAGCCCTATTTTTGCCTTTGTCTTGGGCGATAATTCCCTATTTCTTATATTGCTTTTGTGAACTGCATCATAAGATTCAAACTCAAGGAAGATTACCAATTATAGAATAGTTTGGAAAACTGGAAGCCACAGGTTGTTGACACACTTTTCATGGTGCCATCACCGCTTTGGAAACCAGGGTTCTCAGCTCTGAACTGAGGGCCATAACACAGCTGTTCCCTTTCAAGGATTTGCACTCACAGCTTGACATCACAGAAGAGCCGCCCCACCCCACCCGCCGAAGCCCCGCCCACCACAATCTGGTCCCCGCCCTCTGCTTCTTGCTCTGGAGTGCCCCGCCTCGGCGTGGCTCTTCCGGCCCCGCCCCTCCATGCTGCCATGACAACGAGTCCGCGCCCCGAGCTCAGCTGCTGTTCGGGCGGGACCCAGGCTGGACCGCGGGCCCCGGCCTGGGGGCCACAGCTGCCACCTCCGCCGCCACCTCATCTCCTCCCCGTCCCCGTCCCGCCCCGCGTCTTCCCGCCGTAGTCGGGCCGGAGGCCGGGGTCCCTCCCCGCCGCCCCACCCTGCGCGGATGCCGAAGGTGAAGGCGCTGCAATGCGCCCTGGCGCTGGAGATCCGCTCTGTGAGTACCGGCCCTATCCCGCCTCAGCCTCCAAGTCCGCCGCCCGCCCCCGGCCCTGGGACCTCTAGAAATCTCCAGTGCCTTCCCACTCCAGCCTCGCGGGGCCCTCACCCCAACTTCCAGTTGGGGTGCTTTCGGGTCTTTTCCACACCACTTCTGAGTTCCGCTCCCTGGGCAGTAGTTCCCTTTGAATTCCTCTTTACTCCTCTTCTGGTGACCGACTCCTGAACTCTTGCTCCAGTTCAGGCTTTCAGATCCTTCCCAAGCTTCCAGTTAGAGTAGGAAAGCCGTTTCAGTCATGGTGGAGTCTCTAACTCCAAAAACAATTTGCTTGTGACGTCATTGCACAAAGTTTTCTTAGTTTCTCCTCTCAGAACAAACCCAACTCCTCAGAAGCCACTTCAGCTCTTCCCTCCAGTACCCAAACACTCCTGACTTTGCATCCTTCCAATTCTCCCAAGAAAGACCTGGTCAGCTCTTCCGGACAGCTGCTACTCAGTTACTCTCAACATTCTTGGAAGAGGACTCTGTCCAGCCTCCTTCAGTAAATCTAACTGAGGTGGGGAGCCCCACCTGCCCTCCAGTGAGAGGCTGAGGTCTTTCCAGGCGTTGAGAAGCCCCCACTCCTTTGATAACTACAGAGTCTCCTTCTGAGATTTTGGAAGTCCTTCAACGTCATTCCCAAGAGACCCCTCTTCTCCCCTTAGAGGAGAACTCAGCATTCTAGGAGAACCTCTTCAGTTTCTTAGTCCACGCCTTTATCCTTGATGTGCTCTCATTAAGGCTTAGCCTACTTGTTAACATCACAGCATAAGTAGGGATAACAGTACACGTTCCCTGTCATTTTCTGGGCCTGCCCCAAGGGCCTTCTGTCATTGTTTTTCCTGTTGGCCTCCACACTGAGCCTTTCTCAGCACTTGCCCACACTTGCAGCACTCACTTCTCTCTGGCCTTCCGCTCCTCTCCTTGAGGCCACACAGCACCCGCATTGAACTTAAACCCTCATAGAAGACACAGAATTCTTTCCGGTCTTTTGTTCAGTCTTAAGGAGAAGCTTGGGTGGGGGCAGAGTGCTGCAGGGGTGGAGGGCTAGCAAGGGTCAGGGACTCAAACTTCAGTTCAAGACGCAGGGATTTTTATTCAGAAACTATACTGTCCCTAGCCGTCTGTGTTTGCATCACAAGTTGACTTTCTAGGAATGTTTTTTTGCAAAGTAAGATTAGTTTATCAGAATAATGCATAATGATTTCTAAATATGCTAAACTCAGAGCAGTGAGTAAAACAACGAACTCCAGTCTGTAACTTTGTTATTGGCTGCTGCTTCCTCTCTTTGTAACCAATGGTTTAGCAGCTTGACAGACTGCAGTTGCCTAGCAGGCTGGCTGCCCTTGTTGCCAATCCTTCCCTAAGAGGAAGTACTCTGTTGTGATTGTAGCCCGAGGAGTCAGAGACATTTTATTTCACTATGTGGCTTTCTTAGTATACGGAAAATGGGTAGCTGTATCGCCAAAGTATCCTGGTGCAGAGCTATTCCTACTTTTATAAACATTTGAGTTACAATATTTTATAGTTCCTCAAAACTTCCAAGACAGTCCATTTCATCTCTTTAACTATTCTTTGTGCTCTATTTTCTACCAGCAAGAGCCTTTTAAATGCTTCTTATGTTCAGAAAGAACAAAAAGGACCACTGATAACCACACAGGTTAAACAAGATTAATTTGGTTTTAGTTGAAGAGAGAAGTCATAGGACCACAAATATTTTAAATATCTTTTCAGTTGTAATTTTAAGTTTAGATGTTTTATACATTTACATTGTATAAAGGTCAAAACTGTGATATGAGAAGCTCTATGTTAAACCAGTTTTTCACCTTTACTCATAACTATAGGTAACCATTGCCACTGTTGGGGTGTAAACAAACACACACACACTTATTCACGGCTCTAGGTAACCATTGTCATTATATAAACAGATACACTCTTAAACATAACATATATATTTGTTTTCTTGCACATTAGGCAGTATATTGCAAAAAATAAACAACACTTTATTTAATATATCCTGGAGATCACTCTGCATCTGTGAAGAGTACTGTCTTGCTTTCTCCCTGGCTGTTTAAATTTGAAATCACAATCATACAGAGTAATTGGAAGAATACTTTAATGAATAACTCTTGTTTATGACCTGTGTACATTAATTTGATTTGTCTGTGTATATGTACATGTGTATTTGCAAAATACATTGTATTAAAAATTTGAAAGTAAATTTCTGACACCATGATACTCCTAAATATTTCAACATGCATACTCTATGAGAGTATTGTACATAACCACAATTCCATGATTAACATTGGAGTAATTAATGGTAGTATCTTTTTTTTTTTTTTTTTTTCTTGGTTTTTCAAGAGAGGGTTTCTCTGTATAGCCCTGGCTGTCCTGGAACTCACTCTGTAGACCAAGCTGGCCTCAAACTCAGAAATCCGCCTGCCTCTGCCTCCCAAGTGCTGGGATTAAAGGCGTGCGCCACCACTGCCTGGCAGTAGTTTCTTAATATTGTATACATATTTACATTTTCCGAGTTATCACAAAATTTTTATAGTTAACTTTTCAAGCCAAGATCCAAAATTTACTACTTGATTGTTAGTCTAATAGTTCATTTTATTATAGAAAATTCTTCATCTCTATTATTTTTTTTCTCCCAGGGGATTTTGGTAAGTTCACATATTCATGTCATCATTACCCAGATCAATATTTAGAAATGTATATCAATCACTCTATGAAGTTCTCCATGTCCCTCATTGGAAAGAAACTGATGTTCTGATTTTTCAACTCAAGATTATTTTGTGAGCACTGGAACTTCATATTGGAGAGATACTGTAATATTTTATGTCAGGTGTCTTTTGCTGATCATGACTTTGTGATTCACTAATGTTGCATGTTTCAGTGGGTTGTTTCTCTAAATCGTGGAGTATTATTTTCATATATATATATATGACAACATTCTCTTGTTTTAAAATGGCAAATAAAAACTCATATGTTCACAGTGTATGAAGTGGTTGTATTTCCATATCTTTTTGCTATGACCTGACAGAAGCAATTTAAAGAGAAGTCTATTAGGTGCTTTTGTGATATGTGATAAAATACCATGCTCAAAAACAATGTAAGGGTCACAGAGTTTATCTTAGGTTATGGCTTGACAGGGATGGAGTCTTTCATGGTGGCCAAGGCATGGCTACAGTCAAGGATAGCTTGGTGGGAGGAGCAGGAAAATGGCCGATCACATTTTCATTTACAAACATGAAGCAGAGAGAGAAGAGGAAATGGGATGAGCCTGTAACCCCTTGATGTCTGCTCCAGTGATGTACTTCTGGCAAGGTTTCATCTCACGGTTCCACCACCCATCCACTCCTAGGCATTGCCACAATTGGAGGCCAAATATTTAAACACATGAGGTTATAAGGAATGTTATTCTTTCAAACCACCCCAAAAGGTTTGTTTTGGCTCACAGTATCAGGGATATATAAGTCCACCCTGGTGAGTAAGGCAGGGAAGTAGAGGTGGGTTTGCCCATGATACAAGAACTTTCCTTGAGGGCATTTCACATCTTAGCAGATCAAGAAGCAGACAGAAGATGAGAAGCAGTGTCAGACTATAACCTACATCTAATAACCTACATCTGCTTACCAAAACTTGTCTCCAAAAACAACATCGCCAAATGGAAGCCAAGTGTTGAGACACATGAGCAAGTGAGGGAAATTCCTTATTTAAGCCATAACAATTATGTTTTGATATATGTATACTCTATGAAGTGATTAGGTCAAGCAGTTTAACACATCTATCACCTTACATAATTTTGTAATGAGAACATTTAAGATTTTTTTTGTTAGGAAGTTTCAAGTTTACAATACATATTTATTAATTATAATTATCATGATGTGTGCTATATCCCCAGAACGTAATTACCCTGTCTGAAACTTGGTTCCTTTTAACCAATGTCTCTGTATTCGCTTTCGTCACCCCCACATTTCTGGCAGTTAACCAATATTGCTATATTCCCCTCCATCACTCCCAGGTCCCTGACAGCCAGCATTGTGCTTTGTGTTTCTGTGAGTTGATTTTTTTAAAAGATTTTATTTATAAATAAGATCACACAGTGTTGGTCTTTCTATGCCT
Organism: Grammomys surdaster; assembly: GCF_004785775.1. Classification (NCBI taxonomy): domain Eukaryota; kingdom Metazoa; phylum Chordata; class Mammalia; order Rodentia; family Muridae; genus Grammomys; species Grammomys surdaster. Next base: position 7,468,152 of record NW_021604579.1, on the reverse strand, counting down.
GGTTTATTACAGTTAGTATAATTCCCTCCAGATTCATGCGTATTTTGCAAAGACTAGGTTTTCCTTCATTTTAATCATGTCTCAAATTGGTTGAATTTAAAAACAATGTTTATCCAGTGATGGACACTTAGGTAGATTCCCTGTCTTGTTGACTGGGAATTATGCTACAGTGAATATGGGTGTGCAAATTTGTCTTCCATATACAGATTTTATTCCTTTGGGGTATTTATCTGGAAGTAGGGATGTATGGTAGTTATAGTTTAGTTATTTGAGGATTCTTCATGCTGTTTTTATTATGGCAGTGTTTTTACATTCCCACCAGCAGCACTGAAGGACTCCTGTTTATCCATATTCTGATCCATAAAAAATATCTTTTCTATTCTGACTCATGTAAAGTAGTATTCTGTTATTTGCACTTTCCTTTGCCACATTTTAAAATTAGGGATTTTTTTATTTGCTGCTGAGTTCTTTTATTCCTTATATATGTTGCTGTTAACTCTTTATTAAATATATGGTTTATACATATTTTTCCATTCCATTAGTTGTCTCTTACTTTGTTTTATTGCTTCCCTTGATATGAACGAACATTCTGAGTTGATCCTGTCCTCTTACTGGTTATTTATTGTATCCGGTTTGAGATTGTCATGGGTAATGCTATGAAGAGAGATTCTTATCAAACTCCCTTGCCCCTCTCTTCTGCTCATGTCTATTGTTTGCTTCAGCCTGTCACTTAGGGGTGACCTGAAGGGAGTGACATGTAGTACTGTGGTTAAGACTGGAGCAAAACACAGAAGACAGGAAAGGACTATCTCACACAGCATTCTGTGTTGTCCAACAAAGCCACATGACTTGTGAGAAAATATATTGCTAGGAGAAAAGTGTGACTTTCTAAGGAACTTATTTCAGGAATGCCATGATATGCCAAGTCACACGTTTTAAAAGACTACCTAAAGACTGATATCCTCTAAGGTCTTTACATTTTTATTATTGGACACTTATCTTTGACTGGAAAGGGGTTCTTTTGCAGTTTCAATTTTGTGCTTTTTATTCAAATGCTCACATTTTCTTAATAAGAAGGAAGAAAATAATGCAGAGCTTAAATATCCAGGTGACTATGGAAAGTGGAGAACTTTTTTACTGCTAGCTTTGGTAAATTTTATGTATTCTGACTTTTAATTTCTATATTTACATCACCTCATTCCCTAACTCAAGCTAATGACAGCTTACAGCAAACAGTGCTGGGTCTTTCCAGGCCCCACCCATCTAGACACTTCATACTTGTAATCCTTACCCAATCATGTTAGCTGTCATGTTACTATTACAAACTTTTAATTATAAAATATTTGAGACTAACAGAAAAAATGTAAGTAGAGGACAATATGATTCCCCTCATTTAACAACAGAAAAAAATATAAATGACTGATACTATGACCTCCCCCATTTAACAATTTATGCATTTTAGGTTTGCCTCGTTTAAATAAATCACATGTCATATATGTAGTTCAGGCCTCCTTGCTTCCTTTGGTCCTATTTTTCTCCCTCTGCTTGTGAGTCAAGGTAACAAATACCCACAGATTCTGAATACAGGTACAAACATACCTTCCAGCTTAGCTTTGACCAAGCATTTATATGTAGAAATGTTTTTGTTATGTGATTTATTTCTTTTTCTCTTTTGCTAGGATACTTTGTTTATTTGTTACAGGTATAGGTTAGTTGTAAAATGCATGCTTTAAGGAGAAATTTTTGACACGTTTAGTTTTGTTTATTTAATTGCTATTTATTATTATTATTATTATTTGTTGTTGTTGTTATTGTTGTGTTTAACTGAGGATCATGAGCATCCTAGGGACATGCTCAGTCAGTGCCTTTGGATAGTTTAGAAGGGCGGGCCTGGAAGTCCTCACTAGCAAGTGGATTTAGAACAGGAAGTTTAAGTCTTTTTTTCTTTCTCTTTTTCTTTTCTTTCTTTCTTTTTCTTTCTTTTTTTTTTTTTTTCGAAACAGGGTTTCTCCTAGCCCTGGCTGTCCTGGAACTACCTCTGTAGACCAGGCTGGCCTCGAACTCAGAAATCCGCCTGCCTCTGCCTCCCAAGTGCTGGGATTAAAGGCGTGTGCCAGCACTGCTGGGCCCGGAACTTTAAGTCTTATATCATTCATATTAGTTTCCAAGGACTGCTGTGAAAAAGTATACGTTAAAATAGTTTATTTCCTCCTCAAGTAGATGTGATCCCATCGGGTGGCTCCAGATGTGTTTTGGACTATAGCTGTGTAACCGGAGTCTCTGATCTAGCAGCTTACTTTTCTATGACTGGCCTGCCCCAAGGAGTGAATATAAAGCTTTACTATTTTTCCTTGTTAAACATATTTTGAATACAAAACGTCTGTTGGTGACAGAGAATGTACTTTTCAATGATCTCTTAGGAAACACTTATTTGTTTCTCATTTCCCTTCAGTAATACTAGTTTTTCTAGTTTTGTAAATTGTTTTCTTGCTGCTAAAGAGTGTTGTAGACTTAAAAGTTTAAGGTAACGGATAAGAGTTTCACATATTTATCACGTAGTGTTGATTTTAAAATCAGTTTACTAAACTATAGCATAGCTTCAGAAAGTGTGCAAACCCAAGCATGTAGTCACCCGCAGTGATGGTGGTGGTTACTACGCTTCCCTCCCACACTTCCCCTCCCCTTGTATCACAGCATAGGTGGGGCTTTTGCACTGTCTGTACATTATGAACTCTTCATGTCTAACTTAGGTAAAAGGCCACTTTGTAATCCTGTGAGGTAGTCGTGCATTTGGCTCCCTTATGAGAACTACTGCTTTTGATTTATCCTTCCTGTGGCTGAGGAACATTTTTACTGTTTCCAATGAGAGTTCTCACATTACAATACTGTTGTGACATCCTGTCTGCCTCTTTGTGAAACTTACAGGATTTTAATTTTGAATTCAGCAACATTGCTGATAGATATCTCATTAGTTCTAATGGCTACTCCAGTTTTTATATAGAAGATCATTTTATTTGCAAATTACGACAGTCTTGTTTATGCCTGGCTGATCCTATGTTTAATTTTTCCCTTGTCTTTATGTTATTGCCTAGAATCTTCTCTGTAATGTCATTTTTAGTGGTAGGAATATTTATCTAGACTTTATGAGTTTAAAGTATGATTCTCAAGTTTTACCCATGACAGAAGTGTAGTTTCTCTGCGAGAGCAGTAAGTGCTCTAACCACTGACCCCCATCCCTCCAGCTCAGGGTGTATTTTTTGACATTGGATTCTTCCTCCTTTGATAGATTGTTTTTAGTTTAGTATATACTGCTTTCACTTTTCTTTGCTGGCTTGGACTGGGCAATTTTAAATTTAGTATCATTTGTAGTTTTCCTTGAGAGTTTTAGGTCTTTGAGTTACATAGTTATTCTTATTCTTAAAACAATTTTTTGAAACAGTTTAGACATACAGAACTTTGATAATGAAGGTCATCCACCTGCTCCCAGCTTAAGAAATAAACATTACAGATAAGAGTGCAGTTTTCAGTATTAATCTCCCGAAGACAAAACCTGCTCTCTTCTTTGGGCTAACCACCTAAGTCTTTCACACTCCTCTGCAGTTCTCAGTATTTTTCTCAATTATAATATCTGCCTAAGGCACTTGACTTGTTCTCAAGTGAGACCTGCCTACCTTTTAAAAAATATTGATAGTACCATTTTAAAATTAGTTGGCTTCAAATAGTTTATATTTTTTGTTTTGTTTTCTAATAGTTTATATTCTATTTACATGTTTAATTTCCAAATGCATATAATTTATATGTCTGTGTGTGTCTTATTCACACTGTCCTACTCTTCTTCTAACATACATGCAACCACACATGCATACTTACATGTACACAGTACATGCTGGTCTTAATTTTTGAAGCAGGGTTTCATCATGTAGCTCTTGCAATCTGAACTCACTAGGTAGACCAGGCTAGCCATGAACTCCCAGATTAGCTCTTGTGGATCTGAACTCACTATCTAGACCAGGCTGGCTGTGAGCTCACAGAGATTTTACTGCTTCTGTCTTCCATGAGCTGTGATTAGAGTGGGAAGATCCTTGCACATTTGATATAATTCTCTAAAACACCTAGAAATGAAATAGTTTCAGACAAGAAGGGAAGTGGCATTGAAAAGAAGCAATGCGCTTAAACATATGGGAAAGGTGTTTGGAGGACATCTCAGGAGTTGACCAGGCTTCACCAGGTGTGTGGACCATAATTGCTCCGTCCAGTGAATTCTTACCTACCAACACACCATATGCCACACCCTGATCAAGGAGAAGAACATGAACTTCTCTGGCAAACTTCTCACATATCCAAAACTTTAAACGTTCCTTTTCTGGCCAGTCTGCAAACTTCCCAAACCCTTATGCTTTGATTTTTGCTTCCAGTTCTAATAGTAAATCTAGCATAGGACAGCCGGCAAAACCATGCCTTAGCTTGAGTACTTGGTGCCTAGAGATTTTATTTGCCCAAATTAATCTGTTAACTTTTTACTTGATCCCCCCACTCCCCAACAAAAGTCTTAAGACAGGGACAAAATGATGACAATTTCTCTGGATGAATATAACACAAATGACTTCCAGTTCAATTTTCAGTCAAATCTTTGTTCCCCTCTGAAAGTCTTATGAGTTCTGTGTGTCTTTACTGTCCTGAACGATGTTCCCATCTTCTGAACTCCTAGCAGAATTACCTGTTAAGCTCTGCTTAAGCATGTAAAGCTTTATCTAGCCCATGTCTCCAAACTTCCAAGTTACTTGAACAGACCTCAGTCTATAAAGTCAGACTTAATTATAAACGTGATCCTACTTCTCTACATCCATATGCTTGCCTATATTAGTTAGCTTTGCATCACTGTGATCAAATATCTGACAGAAACTGGAAACAACTTAAAAGGAGAAATCTTTATTTGGGCTCCTAGGTTCAAAGGATATAGTCCATGGTTATTCAGCACCATGCTTCTAGACTTGTCCTGTAGATTATCAGAGTGGCAGAAGTATGACATGGAGGTGCTTCTTCATAGCTTTGATGAAGTCCAAGGAGAACATCAGCCTCAGGCTGCCTGTCACTTTTCAATCTTTTATTATGTCTTTGCCTACAGCACAGAGGAATGGTATTGTCCATTGTCAGTGTGGTCTTCTCTTTTTAGCAATCAATCTTCTCTAGAAATTTACCTGTTCTATTGCTTCAACAACCTTCTAGATGACTCTAAATCCAGTCAAGTTGACAAAGAAGATTGACTATCACAGGTAGTTTGGTTTTTGATGCTATTATAAATGGTATTAAAAACCCTCTTAAGTGTGGGTTCTTAGAAACACAATTGATTTGAATATAATGGCCTTATTTCCTTTGACTTCACTCAACTTATTTATTATTTCATAGTTCATTTGTAATTGAGCAAATTCATGACTAATGTTGTCCTTAATATAGTATTTTATTTCTTTGAACTTTGTTTTTTCTTTCATTTAAAATGCCTTTTTCTTTGTTTTGTTGTTGTTTTTGTTCTATTGCACTGGCTGGGACATAGAAAGAACTTTGTAGTATTTAGAATAGATATTCTCAACTTTTTGCTGATAACGGGCTGTTTGCTCTTAGATTTAGAGTTCCTCTTAGATATTTTTTATCAATAAGGAATTTCCTTCACTTCCTAGTTTCCTGAGAACTTTTAGAGGAGTGAGGATTACATTTTGTGCAGGGATTCCTGGTATGTAGAAAATGAACTGAAGGAAAATTCCTAATAGTTAGCACTACAACATGTCTTTTAGGTACAAGTAATAATGTGTGTGTGGATACTACATTGCTTATACATTTATTAGTTGAAGAATACTTGAATTGTATCTACTGTTTGTATATTAGAAATAATACTCCTATAATGATGTATACATTTTTAAAAATAATATAATGGCTTGTTTTTTTTGTTTGCTTGTTTGTTTTTGTTTTAAGATTTATTTATTTTTTATATGAGTACACTGTAGCTGTCTTCACGCATACCAGAAGAGGGCATAGGTTCCCATCACAGATGGTTGTGAGCCACCATGTGGTTGCTGGGAATTGAACTCAGCACCTCTGGAAGAACAGTCAATGAGGTCTTAACCACTGAGCCATCTCTCCAGCCCTGATGTAAACAATTTCATGTGGGATTAAGTTTGCAGTGAGTATGAGAATCAATGAGTCTGATTGCTGAACTTTACGATTTGCTTGTTTGGTTCTTCTGAGGAACATTCAAATGTTTGATATTTTGTAGGAGCTTTATGATTTTTATGTGTATTGGTAGCCTATTAAAGTTACAATTTATTGTTATTGTCCATATTTTATTTTAGCTATTTTAATAATTGGAACAGACAATTACATTGTGGTTTGTATGTCTTTTCCTAATTAACTGTCTTTCTTTGTCTCTAGTAACAATCTTTGTTTCTTGGGTATTTGTTTATTAGTGTAGTCAGTATGGCTCTGTTTTGGTTATAGCTTGATTACTATATACTTTACTATCTTTTTATGGCCAATTATGTCTTTGATTCTAAATGTCTGTTATATAAATTTATATGATTTATATAACTAGATGGTAGTAGCTTTTTATAAACTCTATCATTAAAAAGCTTGCAAATAAAAATATTACACACCAAAATCCACTACTCCTGAAATCTATACAAATAATGAACTTATATACAGTAAGAATTGCCTTCAAAATGGAAGCTGTGAAGGTTTATATTAAATTCCATAGTTTTAGTAACAAATATATGTTAGTTTTTATGTTATTATTAACCACCAAAACAAAAAAAAAATCTGTGGCAGAATTAGAGCTAGAAAAATAGCTTTATAACCTCTTTCATAATTTGTTTCCATTAGTTGGATTTATACAATCTCAGACACAAATAAACCACATGTTCTCTTTAATCAGAGTATAGCTAATTATATTTGTATATGTGACCAATTATACATGTGTGTTTGGACAACAAAGAAATGAGAACAAGATAGGTTAAATATTAGGGGATGCAGTAGGACTGAATACAGACAATTCCTTTGTACATCATACAGCTTTCTTAATATATGAAGGAGAAATGTATAAAAGGAGTGTGAGAACTTATAGATTAACATAATTCAGAAATTTACTTGCCCCATTTTACCATAGGGAAAGGGAGAATAGTTAAGTTCAGGGAAACAGCTTAAAAAATTTATGGGAACTCAGTAGGCTTGGATAATATACAAGGTCCTTGTGAGAATTCTGTTTGGCTCCTAGAACAGATGGATTGTAAAGGAGTCTTTCTGGTTACTTTTGTGTTGCTGTGACCTGACAGGAACAACTTAATCAAGAAAAGATTTATTTTGGCTCATAGTTTCACTTCCTCGTGACAGGCAAGAAACACATGACAGTGCTCATGGCAGTGGGAACAAGATTTCTCACATTGTAGCAGACCAGGAACTGGCAGCTGGATGGGAGCCTGAGCCTGGAGTCCCCTTCAATGGCTTGTTTCACGGTCCTAAATCTGAGGCTCTAGAACCTCTTCCAAAACATCCCGAGTGCTCAACAGGAAATGAAGTGCTGAAAACAGGAAGCTGTAGAGGATAGTCTAGATCTAAAGCATGACATTCCACTGAAAGGTCATATGGTCTCAATGAAAAATATGCCCAGTCAACATTTAAGTGTCACCATAGTCTCAACATCGTTCACACTCATGGTATTCTAGTGTGGCTTTCTGTTGTTGTGATTAAAAAAATGATCAAAAGCAACTAGGGAAGGAAACAATTTATTTCATCTTACACTTCCAGATCAAAGTCCGTCTTTGAAGGAAGTGAGGTTAGAACTCAAGTCAGGAACCAGAAGGTAGGAACCACTGAGAGATGCTGCTTGTGGTCCACTCCTGGCTTGCTCTACTACCTTTCTTATACAGTCCAGGCCCACCTGCCTCAGACAACACCACCTGCAGTGGGCTGAGTCCTTCCAAATCAATTAGCAATTCCCCACAGGCCAATCTGATTGAGGCAGTCCTCTAACTGGGACCACCTCAGATAACTTAGGGCTGTCTCAAGTTAACAGTTGAAACTAAGAGATTCCATTCCTTGTCAACTTGCCACACCAGTATGTCTCCTCAAACCATAACTTCCTTTTTTGGTCTTCCCTAAAATCTCACATTACTATATAATGTGGAATACAGTACATTTTTAAAGTCCCGTTGTCTTAAAAATTTCTAATGATTTAAGAGTCCATGCTATCCTAATTGTGCAATTTTGTAAAGAAGAAAGAAAGAAAGAAAGAAAGAAAGAAAGAGAGGAAGGAAGGAAGGAAGGAAGGAAGAAAGAAAGAGGAAGGAAGGAAGGAAGGAAGGAAGGAAGGAAGGAAGGAAGGAAGGAAGGGAGGGAGGGAAAGAGAAAGGAGAAAAAGAAAAAACAAGGAAGCAAGAAAACAACAAAAAGAAGCCTGAGAGAGAAGAACCATGTCAGTTGCAGTAAAAACAGAGCAAAAACCATAGTGTAAATGGCTCAATGTTTAGGTTTTGAGGTCTGGAACTCAAATCATGATCTGCTGGGTACTAAAGGGAATTAGATCACTCTTGGATCACTGTCTGCCATTTATTGTGCATTCAGCTTGTCTCATAGGCTCGAGTCCTCTCCACATCTGTCTCTGACTTCATAGATTTCAATTTCAATGATGTTGACATTTTATTAATCATGCTAATTTTTCATCCTCAGGTGACTAGTATTTATTGTTTCACTCAAGCATAGAGAGTTTTACTTCTAGATTCTTAATTAAAATATATAATTTGAATCACGTTGATAGAATCTTTGAAGAGCTCTCAAACTTCCTTCTGAAACTTCACTGCTGGTACACATTTCTATTGTAGTTTGCCTTTTTGTGGCTATCATAGACTACATGGCCAAAAGGAATCTGGAGAGGCAAAGGGTTTATTTAATATTAAACTTCCAGGTCAAAGTCCATCTTTGAGGGAAATCAGGCAGGGACTTGCAGGTAGGAATCATGGAGGAATGCTGTTTACTTACTGCCTAAACTATCTCTGACTTGCTCAGTTAGCTTTCTTTTATAACTCTGTTCTACTTGTCTAGGTACCACCCACAGTGGGATAAGCTCTCCATCAATTAGCAATCAAGAAAATCCCCACAAATATAGTCTTATAGGCCAGGCAAGTGGAGGCAGTCCCACAATTGGGACTTCCTCAGACACTTGGAGCTGCATTAAGTTGACTGCTGAAGCTCACTAGGATGCATTATATATATATTTTTTAAAGTAGAAGCCCATTTAAAATCAAAAGCAAATTACACATTGCTCATACATAAAGTTACCGAGCAAACCTTCCCATTTTCCAAAGTAGGAAATATAGACTAGTAGAAGACAGTGGCATCAAAGAAATACCAGAACCAAGCAGGGCTGACATTAAAACTCAGGCTCCATATTCAGCTCTGGGGCATTGCTAGCACCATTTATGCTCCTGTGGGCTGGGTTACTTCTATTCTGTGATCTTACCATTGACAACACACGCTGCTTCTTTCTTAGGCTATCTCTTTTCAATGCCTGTATCTTCCTTCAGCAGTTATTCCATGTTTTTGGCATCTTTAGTCTCTTAGACTTTACCTCCAGTGATCATGCTAGCTCAAAGCTCAGGGAATCAAACCCTGCTATGTGTTGTTTTACCTCATAGGCTTTTCTTTTAAACCTGGCACAAACCTCCAATGAAATCCTTATTCTTGCAATCTAAATGTCTAGCTGCAAACAGATATTGCTGCCAGCTCTAGATATAGCTGGACCCTTTGGGAACATGGTTGCAGTGACTGACTTCTGTGTGTTCAGCACAGGAAATCCTTATTTATGTGACATTGTTGTGTGTGTGTGGGGGGAGATCTCCAGTTTCTTCTGATTTTTGACCTGAGAGGCATTATCCATTATTGTACCCCTGAAAAAGTGTGATTTTTAATGTGACATGGTAGTAGACCAAACAAACAATCAAGAAGGAGTTTAGTTAGAGCAAGCAAAGATACAAGAATATGCTTTTTAGAAAAGGAGCAAGGGCTAGACAAGCAGCAATGGTCCTGACCCAACAGACATGGGGCTTACATTTCTCGTTTGTTATTTTCTCCAATGTACCTTCCCCCAAAGTGGGATTTCCAGGAAATGGGTGTACCTCCCCCCACCCCAAGCACATTTTACTCAGAATTCATTCTATTTTGAATAAAGGAAGTATGAATTTAAGTTACTCCTAAAGTAAAAAGTTCTCTAAGAGAGAAGGTAATAGCACTCTGTGCATGCTTCCTGTGAGGATGACTATGAAGTTGATTTTAGCTGACCCATCTAGACACCACTACTGCCTATTGGACTTTGTATCTTGCTTTGGGAGCCCTGAGTTTGTCCATCTGGAGGGACCATCACACATTATTTTCACATCTTGATTCAAGTGACCTTTCCTCACTATCTTTACAGCCAAACTGGAGTAATTACCTGTTGCTGGCAATCTTCCTCTTGGGAGACTCAAACACCTCTCCCTTATAAGGCACCAATGACAAAACCAAAATAAGACTCCACTGTAGTCCAACTTGGGAAACCATTGAGTTTACTGGGTAGGTGACCCCAAAGCAACCTTACCACCAGAAAGTTTCACCCCATTGTGGATCACATGTTTCCATAGTTATATACTGTAAGGACCCAGAAAGAGGACCCCAACTCAAGTCCCGATCAGCGCGCACCCAAGGAGACACGAGAGACTGACTTGATGCAAAATAGCAAAAGGCAGTTTACTAATAAGGGCCCTTGGATCGAAACTCATCCCACGCAGGGGAGAGAATTTCGATGAAGACCCCAGGAAGTTTAGAACTTTTATAGGGGGAGGCACAAGGGGGAAGGGAAAAGCGGGAAATTCTGGCGCGGTTATATATGATTGGATATTTCAAACATCAGCACTTCTCGTAAGCAATCATTTTGACAGGCTGGATAGCCCACTATTTTTGACCATGAAGCCTCAGACCTTCTAGGATAAACACCAGGTGGCCCATTACTCACTTGTGCATGTTTAGACTGGTCAAGATATCTGGTCACCTTGTCCCTAGAAGGGCTTGATATTTTTATTATGGCTATTCTCAGCAAGCTCAGCAAGCTGTCCTGCGGTCTTTGCCAAGTTGTTTGTGGTCTCTGCTGAGCTGTTTTAATTTTCACCCTTACAATACCTGGTCCCCCTTCAGCAAACTTCCCACAGTTTATATACTCTGGCACCTCCCAAGACCACAAAGCCACACACAATTAGAACAGAATTACTTGCAATTGGCTAAGAGGTTAGGCTTGAACATATAGAAGTCTAGCTGAGATCCAGTGACCTAGCTCAGCCCTTCCTTCTATGAAGGAACTTAACAGTTAGCAAGCCTGATATTGAGGTTCTCTTGAAGTATTCATAGCTATTCTGATGAGCATGATGTCTGCTATGCTCACAGGGTAATGTTGTGTACTACTACTGCTACATGTTCTTTATGTCCTCCCTAAGGCAGGGAGGCTGCAGCTCAGTCTGTCTTACTACTAACATCTGTCCTAACAGCACTGTTTTGAGCAAGAGTCATATGCAGAGATATTATCCTTCCAAATAAAAAGTCTTTTAAGTGAGTTTCAGTTTTATACCCTGGAACTTCAAGGTGAAGCGTCTTACCCTCAGGCACCTTTCCTATTAGTGTGAGTAGCCTCAGGCTTCTATTTAATCTTTAACACTTACAAATACACACCTATATAGTCCATACCATAATACTAGGATTTTCAATCAGCATTCTGATCTTCTGAACTCTTCCTAGAATGGCCTGATAAGCTTTGCTCACAGTGTTCCAGAGATGCTCCAGCTTGTATCTCTAAATTCTTCTACAGTCCTTTGCAAACCTGTCCCCAAAGCCTAGAACTACCAACTGAAGAACATACACGGCCTGGATCTAGGCCTCCCTCACATACATGTAGCAGATGTGCAGATATCTTCGTGTGGGTCCTGAACAACTGGGGCAGGGGCTATCCCAAAAGCTTTTACCAGTATGTGGATATGTTCTACTAGCTGGGCTGCCTTGTCTGGCCTCAGTGGGAGAGAATATGCCTAGCCTTGCCTAGACTTGATGTGCCAGATATCATGAGGGCCCTCACTTGCTCAGAGGAGAAAGTGAGGAGGATGGGGGAAGGAATGTGGGAAGGGGTGACTGGGAGGGGGACAGTGAGTGAGATATAAAGTGAATAAGTAAAAAAAAGAATGATATTGATGACTACACTGATGAACTGTCAGCCACTGTCCCAAGGGCTATGAATATACTGACTGAATTTTATCGATAGTTTACTTGTGATATTATTTGTAATTACCTAAACTTTCTTGGGATTCTGATGTTTTCATATATAAATATCTGTTGCTATACTAAATAATTTATAAAGTTTTTAATTCTGTAAGTTCATGTTTTTGGTATAAATCATGAGGAAAACAAAAATCTCTGTCCTCAGTTAATTTATAACTAGATTAAAGAAATGAGATATCCATTCCACTTTCTTAGATAAACACAGACAATAATCTTACTGTAAGAAAGTTATACAGGGTTGTTAGAATTTAAATCACATGTGTTTACTATTAAGATAGCACCAAATGTTTAAATGAAACTGAATTATCATAACTAGTGAGTTAAGATGCGTTGGGTAGGAGAAGACAGTTACATATGACTTGATGGGTGTCAGAAGTAAATGCTCATGAGATGGAACAGGAGAGTAAGGAGCAGAATTTCTGTTTCTTACTTTTTAATCAGATTTTTATTACGTAGGCAATAGAAGAATGTGGGATACGAAATTGATGTGTATGTTTGGAAAAAAGTAAAAATATTCTTTCTTGAGAGAGGGTCTTATTATGTAGCCCAGGATATCCTTGAATTTGTAATCTTCTTGCCTCAGTGCTTTGAGTATTAGGATTACTAAACCTGGCTCCTTATATTCTGAGTATACTGTTAGTGGGTGGAGGTATTATATAATATTAGAATGTTGGATTGAAGTCTTAAAGATCTTTAATACCCTCTTAATAATATGGCAGAAAATGATACTGGAATGTGTAAGGGGTTGAAGAGACTGGTGTGTGCTGTTTAGAAACTCAATATTTTTCCTATATACTGTGTCCATCATAATGAGTGTAGTGATTCGAGTGAGAATGGTCCCCACATGCTCATACATACATTTGAGTACTTGGGCTCAAGTTAGTAGAAATATTTAGGAAGGATTAGGAGCTGTGCAACCTTGTTGGAGCAGAGGGCTGGGCTTTCAGATTTCAAAAGTCTATACTATGGGCTTCCCTGTCTTCCTGGAGGCCGTTGGCTACAAGCTTAAGGGGAGAAGGGGAGCAGAGGCTGTAAGTATGGACATGGGCGGAACAATCTTTTGAGACTGGTGCAGCAAGACAAGTGTACTTTATTGTTTTAGAGATAGAGTATATATGGGCATTTTTAGGAGTACAGTTGGAAAGGGCTAATTGATCATGGCATCAAGCGGGTAGGAAGGGCTGATTGGTTTTAGTACAGTACCTAATTATCCTGCAGGCGGGAAGCTAGGTTGGGACATACATACTGAGTTATGCAGCCTTGCAGAGAGCCCTGTACAAGGTCACTTTTTAGACAAGGCTAGCCACCTGTGTTCAGGGACACTCCTGACAAAGACACTGTCCAGACAGAGGCAGAGGCAGAGGCAGAGGCAGGGAAGCCCTGCTAAGAAAGAGAATTTCCCATTTTGCATTGAGCTCAGACAACTATCAGGTCATAGGGGACTGCTACCTTAACAGCAAGGTTCCCCAACACAAACCATTCTCAGTTAGCTTTTTCTGCCTTGTGTTTGTGGATCAAGATGTAAGCTCAGCGACTGCTCCAGTGCCATTCCTGCCTGCCTGCTGCCATACTATACCATGGACTCCAACCCTCTGAAACTCTAAGCCCCTAATAAACACTTTCTTCTATAAGTTGCTTTATTCATGGTGTCACCACAATAAAATAACCAAAACAATGAGGATAAGTGAATGTTATTTAATATTTAAAATACACTTGAGTAGGCTATAAAAATTATTTTTCTGGCTTTGAAACTTTATCCTATCACTTTTGAACTATTTTATTCTTCAGGGTGATGAGGAATAATAGATCCATGCTTTTCGCAGGGTTTTTGTTTTCTGTCCTTGAGTATAATGCTTTATTTCTGCTGAGTGCTAGTCCTTTGTGATTAAATGGTGTCGAATAAGTTTATGTCAGCATTCAGCAGAAAATGAGAGCTAAAGACTGTTTAAAATTATTAAATTATTCGGGCATGTCCCCTAAACCAGTATATAGAGTCTTCAATGTTGCACAGATAACCAAATAGAGAATGATAGGTTTCTAAGGGGGAAGGGAATATAATGGTATCTCACTGAACTCTGTGGGACATTCTGGTGAGCAGTGGCTGTCTGTCAGCACATTGGTGGGATAGCTCAGTGAATTACAATGCATTATGGACACTTATCTAATTGTTTTCAGGTAACTTGTCCAGGAGTGGTGCTGAAAGATAAGGAGGACATCTATCTTAGTATCTGTGTGTTTGGCCAATACAAAAAGACACAATGTGTCCCAGCCACTTTTCCCCTGGTCTTCAATGCCAGAATGGTGTTTGAAAAGGTGAGTTCAAAAATCAGATCAAGTATTTACCAACAAAAATCAGAGGGATTCTGCTTTTGAATAAAATTCTGCAGCATAAACTATTATTGCTGACTATGTGCTTCGGTTTAATTCAAAGGGAAAATTGTAACAAACTTCGACTTTTGAAAATATTCCTTACATTATGCGTTGAGTCAGTTGCCTGTTTCCAAAACATCTTAGTGCTATTCATGGTGAATAACAGCTTCTGTACAAAATAAGGCACAAATAGGTAAGTGTATGCTGTTTTACTTAGGAATATATTGTGCTTTTCTGTTTCACCAAGCCTCTCTCTTTATTATCCTTAAAAGGACTGGTATTGGTAGTTATTACCAATCATATTCCCCTTCCTGCCAGACTTACCTTGTCCTTATAGGGTAGTCTTCCCTCCCTTTATCCCTCCCTCCTTCTTCCCTTCCTCCCTACCTCATTTCCCCTTTTCTCCCTCTCCTTCCCTTGTCTTTTTTCTTTTCTTCACAAATAAAATGGCCTACTTTCTTCTCTAGTCTATGGACTGATATAGGTACTGATATATGATAAGGCAAAACTATTTCTTCTTGTAGCTTAATAAATGCATAAATACAATAAAGGGTCAGAAAATAGGGGAGGGGAGACATTTTTTGTTAATTGCCTAAGAAGGCAATAATATTTAAACCAAGCTTGAATGAGACTAATAGTTGTTTGGGGGTCTAGGGGGAGAGAATTCTAAGTAGAGAGTTAACAAAGACAAAGGCTTCCTGTAAAGAGTTAGCTTGCTGTGTTGGAATACTAAGGTTCACAGGATCATCCTGAGGACCACAGGTAAGAGCCCTCGTGGGTGATGTTGGTGAGGGAGGCAGATCCAGTTAGAGATGTAATTGTGAAATCATGGGAAACTGAGAGAAACTGGCACTTCTCAGTATTGGGACAGTTTGTTTGGAGGATTGGCATGGTGATTATTCCTGCAACCCCAGAATTTGAGGGGGTTTGACAGAAAGATTGAGAGTTCAAGACCAGCCTTGTGCTACATAATGAATCTTTCTCTCCAAAACCAAACCAAACCCCTCAAACAAACCAAGATTTTTTTTTGGTTGGGCAAGGAAAGACATTTTGGGAACTGATTGAGAAAACAGTCTTACTTCTCTCTGCTCTGGCTTCCTCTTCCCACACTGCCCCTGCTGTGCCCTCACCTGCCCTCTCACCCTCTCACCGCAGGTGTTCCCGGAAGCAGTAGACCCTGGAGATGTGGTTGCACAGCTTGAGTGTGAGTTGTTCATTTTAATTACTACTGAAAACATTTTAGAAATATCAACCTGCACTAAGAATAGCACTAAGATGATTTGGGGTTAAATAAAAGTTTAAAAGATCTAGTAGGATTTAAAATATGTTGAACTGAGACATTTTCATAATTTTTAGAATTTCAAAGTCCTCCTGAGACGGTAAAGCATCTATCTTTTTGCTGTGGATGAACTGAAACCTTTTCTTTTTTCTGTTTTGGTCTATGGAAAATAAAGAATTACTTAGATGTTCTTTGGTCAAGGTGGCTTAGAGTGTTCTGATGGAGGGTCATGATAGGTGGAACTTTGCCCTGCAAACAAAACTGTTCAGTATAAGAGTCAGGAATGTCAAGAGATTCACAGAAGCTCCAGGTAGCCTGGCTGGAAAAATCAGTGCCTTTACCTTAGTAGGTGTCAATTATTCTTCAAGGCTCAGATTGACAGTATATTCTGTACAGAGCTCGGATGGAAAAAGCTATAGCAGTGGTAGATGTAGACTTGGGCGAAGCCCATTTAGGCCCTGGTTGTGAAAGGAAGGCTGATATTTATACTTAAAAGTCGAAAGGATGGGGGAATACCTGGGAGGGGGACACTTCCTCAGAGGAGAAGGGGAGGGGGTATGGAGAAGGATTGGGGAAGGGGAGGACCATGCGGGGGGGGGGCCAGTGAGTGGGATGTAAAGTAAGTTAAAAATAAAATAAAAAATTAAAAAGTGGAAAAAAAGTAGAAAAGTCTGAAATTACAGACTGATGTTCGCATTTCAAAAGGTCAGCAGTGCTGGTGTTGGGCAGTGCTCCTGTTTCCCCCTCATGCCCCACCCCATGGGCTCTCTAGCAGCTTAGAAACATGGAAAATGGCACCAGGCTTAAATCTTAGGGTATAAGAGGGTGGGAACAAGCTTCCCTGCCTCATTTTATGGGAATTGTGGTTGAGTGACTTATTCAGAGAATGCTTTACACCAGGGGCCAGTATCTTGTTATTTCATTTCTGTTCTAGGGCCTGACATTATATTTTCCAGTGTGGTAGACAAGCTCAATGATGATTATTGCCTATAGGCCTATGCATTTAATATTTCCTGAACATCTTGTTCATTATCTGGGAAACCATATATTAGAAACACTGAAGATGACCATTTCTCTCATTTACAACTTTTTCCATTGAGAGAAAATTAATGTTTTCCCCCACTACTTGGTTAGAAATTTTAGGGTGTCAGATTACTAGTTACTGATGATTGTTATTTGAAAAGTGTCTTGATTTCCCTGATTCAGTTTTTTTTTTGATCCTCTACTCATAAAATGGCATTCTGCTTTCTAACCCCTTTCTGAGTTACCCTCTCTCATACTGTCAAGCTATGGTATTCTGTTGTTCATATCTCTGCACTTCATCTTCCTCTGTTCTTAAGGCATAGAGTTTGGCTTTGTGTGCTGTTTCCTGGATGACTTTCACAGCAGTCTTCGTCCACAAACTCTTCTCTTTTCTTTTGGTCTTCCTTCTTGTTGTACAGTCTTCTTTGTTCCCTAATGATTTCATATAGAAAATGAAAAAATCCACTGAGTGGAGAAAATTCTTAATGGAGAGATGCCTGCCCAGTGCCTATCGCCTGGAGCCAGTAAGTTTTGAGGTTTCATTAATCATATCCCATGTTCTTGCTGGCCACTTGCAGTATACTTGGGCAGTCTAAATACATAAATGTAAGTTTTATACACTGTGTCATTGTGCTACAGGTGCATAACAGACGCAGGCTTTAGAGCCACTGTGCTCTTCAATAAAGTCATTTATTTGTTTAGTCCTGTTTCCTATTTCTTCATCTGTCCTCCAAATGTCTTTTTAAAATTAGTTTCTTAAAATAAGGATCTTCTCAGGCTTTAGTGATGACATTATGTGGCCATTTATTTCTTTAGTTTCTTTTTATCTGTAATGGTGTTCCACATTTTTCTGTTTCTTTTTAATGTTGAGAATAAGAAAACTAGATCCTTCAGAATGTTCTGTCTCTTATATTGTCTACTTATGTCCTTACCAAAGTTCAGTTTGGCTTATGTATTGCTCATTTTATATAAGCTGCTAATTAGGACTGGAAGAGTTTAGATTCAGGCTTATTTTTACTTGGTTTTGTTATTTGGCAAGAATCCTTGAGAGTTTTTATAGTTTTTGATAGTATTTGTGCTTATTGTATCATGCCAGGTGACATGACTATCTTGTCCTTAGCAATGTAGAGATCGGTCATTTTGGTCTAGACAACATCATCCTGAAACCTCCGTTATAACTCTCTGATCAGCTTTGGATCTACTAGTGTAGCATCCACTGAGAACCAGCTTTTCCACTAGGGGGTAGCAAATAGTTATTGTTATAATAAGTCATTCTTTTTGAGAGAGAGTGAGAGAGAAGAGAGAGAGAGAAGAGAGATGGGGGGGGGGAAATGAGAATGAATATAGGTTAAAAGTACGTATCTGGTGATCTCTTAGACCACCTTCCACCTTATATTTTGAACAGGGTCCCTCACTATATTGAACCTGGAACTTGCCCGTTAGGCCAATCTGCTAGACAGCTTGCTCTAGGGATTTCATGCCTATGCTGCTTGCATGCTGGGATTATAGGTGGACACCACCATTCTCACAGGCATTTTTCTGGGTTCTGGGTTAACTGGTCTTTAGCTCCTGTGAGAAGTACTTTGCCTCGTGAACCATCTCTTCAGAGTCTGTAATTTTTTCTTTTTCTTTTTTAATTGAAAACATTTTTCTATACAATATATTCTGATCATAGTTTCCCCTCCAACTCCTTCCCGCTCTTCCCCACTTTCTCACCCATCCAACTCTAAGCATTTAAGTAGGCACCTCCCCTCCAAAAACAAAACAAAACAAAACAAAACAACAATTATCACCACCAGCAGCAACAACAACAACAACTACCAAAATAAAAACAAAAAGAAAAAGCAGGAGGAGCACACATACTCTGGGACTCCTGTAATCTTTTTTTATCAGTGGTTCAGCAATTTTGAGATACAGTCCGTATAGAAGAGGCAGGGCAGTGTCTTCTGTTCTCTTTTGTTAAATAGCTTCAGCAAAACTCACACATCATAAAATTCATCCCTTGTATCTGCAGTTCAGCAATTTTCAGAGTATTTATGCAAATGTGAGACATCACCACTATCTGATTTAGTATATTTCTGTCAACCTCAAACAATTCCTGAGGTATATTTATAGTCAACTCCCATGTCTGCCCCCACTTCCCAGTAACCACTTGTCTATTTCTCTATAGATTTGTGTTCTCTTTTTTTTTCTTTCTCTTCTAGCCTCTTAATTTAGAATAATGTTTTTGAGGCGCATACATATTTTTCCACATACAAGTTATTTATTCCTTTTTATTGCCAACCAGTATTCTGTTATAACGAACATTTGTACTGTTTGGCTATTGTAAATAAATAACAAATCTGTGAGTATCTGTTCAATTTTAGGCTAAGTATGTGTTTAAAATTTGAATATGTAGTCAACATATTATTAAAAGTTATCACACCAGTTTACATGCCCTCAAGCTCATGAAGGTTCCCTTTTCCATATTGTTCCCAACCCTCAATATTGTTAGCATTTTGGGACATAAGTTGCATAAACATATCCAATTGTATTTCAAATTTGCACTTAAATACTAATGATTTTGAACATCATTTTATATGCTTATTAACCATTCATATTTTTCTTATAAAATACTTATTCAAAAATATTTTTCTTGTTTTTCAATTGTTTGTTTTCAAATTAAATTATATGGGTTTAATTTTTAATATTCCATATTCCAAATATACCCTGTATCAAGTGACTAGTCTTTAAAGCTAGAAAGTCTGTGATTTTTTTCACTATCATAATTATGTCTTTTGAGGAATGTAGTAAGTCTATTGTGTCAGTTTTTTCTTTTCTTCTTTATGCTTTTGGTATTGTAATTATGAAATCTTGGTCAAACCAGTGTCACACAAATTTTTCCCTATCCTCTTAAAATTTTATAGATTTAAGTTCTGACTTTTAGAGCTATGATACATTCGGAGTTTTGAGATATGGTATGATGAAGTCAGAGTATACCCTCTCCCCTTTTCTTTCTATGGTTGAATATACAGTTGCCCCACTGGTTAGAAGATTATCCTTTCCTACATTAAATTGATTTTGAGCCTTACTGAAAAGCCAGTTGATCATGGATATGAAGATTCCTTTGAACTCTCTGGTCTGCTCCACTCATCTACATATTTATCCTCAAGTTGGGATGGGTTCCTGCTGCTTCCTTAAGTGACTATTACTGCCTCACTACTTTAGCCTTACAGAAACTTTGAAGCCAGACTGTATTAGTCTTTTGACTTACTTTGGCTATTTCTGTGTTTTTTTGCATACTATGTGAATCAGTGTTAGTTTGACAGTTTTACAAAGCTGAAAGTGGAACTAATCTAGGCATCAACTTGTTTTTAAATTCTTTCATAACTATATACTCTTTCTGAAATGTACACATTCATTTCTATACACACACACACACACACACACACACACACGCACACACACACCCCACAGGCCCATGGGCATACAGGCACAGCACACAGCTACACAGACACAGACACAGACACAGACACAGACACAGACACAGACACATGACTGTGACAATTGTACTGCATGAAAATTGTTTCCTCACTCGCTTTTGATCACAGCTAGAATTTGTCATTAGAATCAGACATGTCTTTCCCAGCCTATAGAAGAGGCTTCCAACATTTTCAGTACTGAAGTCTTTGCTCTGTGACCTTTTGTGCTGGTTGGGTTGATGTTAACAAAAGCTAGGGTCACTTCAGAGGTGGGAGTCTGTAGCCAAGCCTGTAGGGCATTTTCTTAATTAGTGACTGGGAGGGCCTAGCCCATTGAGGGAGATGCCATTCTTGTGCTGGTGTTCCTAGGTTTTATGAGAAAGCTGACTGAGCAAGCAAGAGAGCAGGATGGGCAAGCCAGTAACCAGAACCCCTTGCATCAGCTCCTGCTGCTGGGTTCCTGCTGTGTTTGAGTTCTCATGCTGACTTCCTTTGATGATGAACAGTGCCATTGAAGAGTAAGCCACATAAACACTTCCCTCCCCTAGCTGGTATTTTATCACAACCCTAACTAGGACACCTTTGAGGCAAATTCTTCTACACTGGAATATTTTAAGAATGAACGGTTATGGAAATAGTTTGTACCCTTAATGCCATACACCAAGTGCCTCTCTAGGTCTGTGTTAAAGGCTTGATTTCCAGTGTAGCACCATCAACAGGCATACAGGAGAGTCCTACAGGAAGTCCTTAAGTCATTAGTGGCATGGCCTTGAAAGGAGTTGTAGGAATTTGGTCTCTTTCCTTGTTCTTCTGCTTCTCAGCATCTGAGGCCATTGTTTTTGTTCTACCATGATGCACTTTCTTTTCCAGTTGTCCAAGCTAATGAAACTGCTGACCTTGGGCTGGAAACTCCAGAATTAGGAACCCAAATAAAGCCTTTCTCTTTATTTTTTTATTTAATTACCTCAGTTGCCTCAGTTATTTTGTTATAGTAATGGGAAGCTAACGCAAATTTGTTGATATTAATGCCAAAACAAAAAATGTAAAAAGGACACTACTGTAGAAACAAAAACCAATGGACTGTTTCTCTCTAGCACTAATATATAGTTTTTTTTCTCTTTTAATAGAACAGTAGTAATTTTTTCTCTTTTATTCACTCTGTGACTCTAGTGAATATAACTATATTCAAAACATTCTAGATATTTGATACCTAAAGTATTAAATATAATATAAATACAGAATTTCTCTTTTTCACTACTTTATAACTTCTGGAACTATCCTGTAGACATATTTGTGTGCTATGATCCTTTCTTCAGAGAATATTTTGTGTTTGAGAGTTTAAAATATATGATCTGTTTCAGTATCAGTCTCTCCAACACTGGATGAAGAGAAGGCATGATTTATATTTATATTTCAGTGGATTACTAGAACTCACTGAGTTCTGTTGCTTGTAGAGAAAAGTAGCATGTTCATTAGAGCTGATACTTTTCAGTTTATGGGAACTAACACTTCTCTGGTATCTGGGAACTTGAAAGTGATTTTAGGTCAGGATTTAAGGGCTGAGAATAAATCCTTCAGAATCTGTGAATGGGAGTGTCCCAAATTACCCCAGGAGGCTTGTGGGACTCAGGCTTAAATTATTTTTAAGTCCACTATATTTGAAGTCCACAAGTACATTCTAAAAATGTCGACACTTCTGCTCGGTGAAGTTACTGCAGGTTTTGCTTTGCTGCATGTGACTAGCGTTTTCCAGTATTGTAATATATTTAATTTGTAACTCACACTTACGAATACACGTGTAAATGAGAATTTGTAGAGAGGAAGTAGGATTGTAGTTCTTAGTTATACAGTAAAAGGATGCTTTAAAATCAGATTAATTGTCCTCCATGTTCCAGGAGATATGTTTACATTTACTTGCTGTTTGGCCTCCAGCTGATCAGTTCTATATAAAGCTTTCCTTTAATAATTTAATGTCTTTCTCCCCAAAGAATTTTTAAATATAGTAAAATATACATAACATAAAATTTACCACCTTAATCATTTCAAGTGTACAGTTTAGTGGTATTCAATGCATTTATAATTTTGTATGACAATCACTACCATGCATTTTTTTAACTCCCTAATTTATCTTTCAAAACTGTAGCATTAAACAATAACTTTATTTCCCTTCTATACTTATTCTACTTTGTTTTTATGATCATGAAAAAAAAAGTCTTTTATCAAAAGGAAATTGGTATTTGTCCTTTTTGGGGGACTGACTTACATGCAATAACTTCAAGGATCATGAAATAGAACTTCAGAAGTCTTTTCTAAGGATGAGTGATATTCTATTATATATTTATAAAACATTTACCTGTTTCTTTATTGATGGGTACTTGGTTTGTTTCTAGCATTTTAATATTGTGAATAATGTTGCTATGAACTTAGTACTTTCAGTTGTTCTTTGTATATTACTTTAGCATTTTTGGAGGAATCAGTGTTTCCATAGCAGGTATACTATTTTATATCTTCACCTACTGCACAAGTGTCCTAATGGGTGTGAGAGCATGTTAGTTTTGATTTAAAATTTCCTAATTGTCAGTGATGAGGTAAAACTTTTTATGTATGTATCAATGACATGTGTATCTCCTCTGGGCGAATGTTTATTCAAATTTTATAACCATTTAAGGTTATTATGTTTTGTCTGTGTGTGTTTTGCCTGTTGCTATGTCTGTGAACTTACATGTATGCAGTGCCTGTGGAGGCCAAATGAAGACACTGGATCACTTGGGACTTGAGTTACTGAGAGCTAAGTTGTTGTTTGCGCACTGGGAATCAACCAAGGTTCTCAGGAAGAGTAGCCAGTGCTTGTAACCATTGAGCCATCTCTCTAACTTCTTGATGATGTTTTAATTGGGTAGTTTGCTTTTAATTTTTTAATTAAAGATGATTTCTATTTATCTTGGAGGGTAAGCTGTCTTAAAAGATTTAATTTGCTAGCATTGCCTTTCCTGTTGTTATTATATTTAGGCATACAGAGAATTTTACGGTTACTAGCTTTTGTTATTACTGTTTCTTTGGAATCTTATCCAAGAAATCATCCCAGACAAAGTCATGAAGCTCTTTTCTTTTATGACTTTTAAAGTTTTGAGGCTTAGATTTAGTCTTTGATCATTCAGAGTTGCTTTTTTTATGTGCTATTTTAGGTAGAGGTATAAAATCATTCTCTTGCATCTGTGTACACTGTTTTCCCATTATCGTTTGTTGAAAAGATTCTCTTTTCCCTCACTGGATGGATGGTATTGACACTTTATCAAAATTACTCATTTGAAAGGATTTATTTCTGAGTTCTCTATTCTATCTCACTGGTCTGCATGCCTGTTTAAAAGCTAGGCTCATACTATGTGAGCACAGCTGATTTTATTTTGCAAATTGAAGCTTTTTGTATATTCTTCTTGCTGCCTTGCTCTAGCAAGTACTTCTAGTTGAATAGATGTAATGAACATCCTTATATTGTTCTTGCTTTGTTTGTTTAGAAGAGGAGCATGTAGTCTTTAATCATTGAGCAATGTTTATTACTGGTTTTCCATTAGTGCCTTTTATTATGGTGAGTTAGTTTACCTGTATTCCTAGTGCTTTCAGTTTTCCTTATGAAAGTTTGTTAAATTTTACTATGATTTCTGTTTCAAGTGAGATGATTATGCTTTCTTATTTTCTTCACGAAGTATGTTGTATCAATCATATTTCATATATTGAACTATCCTTGTATTCAAGGGATACTTCTCATTTTGTTATTGTATTAGTCATTCTCCTGTTGCTATGATAGAAGAATACCCTGACAAAAGCAACTTATGAGACAAAGGGTTTGTTTGGGCTTATGGTTCTACAGGGGGACACAGTCCACCATGGCAAGGAAGGCTTTCAGTAGGAGCTTGAGGCTAGGCTGACTGTCTGGAAGCAGAGAGGTAGAACAGAAAGTGGGTTCAGGTTATACATCACCGAAGCCTATTCCCAGTGATGCACTTTCTCCAGCAAGAACTCATCTCCAACAGGTTCCACAGTCTTTCCCAAAGAGGACCAAGTGCTCAAATGCACAAACTTATGGAGGACATTTCTCATTCAAACCACATCATTTGCTGTATATAATACTTCTAAAGTGTTACGGAATCCAGCTTGCTAATATTCGGAGTTTTAACATTAGGATATTTTTTTCTATAGATTTCTTGTTCGTTTGACTCTGATTTTAAGGAAATACATACATCCCTTATGTAATGAGTTACAAAGTATCACCTCCTCTTCAAATTATTCTAACAAATTTGACAAAGATAGGTATTAATTCAATATTCCCTTGTGAAAATGAGGTCTAACAATTTATTTTGGGGGGAATTTCTGACTGCTGTGTAGTCTTATTATGTCAGAAACAGAGTTCCTGCTTTCAAAAAATTAGTTTTTTTAGTTATCTGTTTTTAAGATTTGTCAATTCCCTCTAGGTAATACAGTTTTGAACAAGTGCTCATATATAAAACTAGTAATAATACCTATTTTTTAATATGAAAATTCTGTTATTATTTAGAAAAACTGCTTTTGATTCTATTCATGTCTCTCTTATTTTTCTGTTACTTTATATTTGTTTTAATATTTGACTTTATTTTTGCTCTAGGTTTGAATTTAACTTATTCCTTATTTTATGGTTTCTTAAGCTTTAAAGCTGTTCATTTGAGATCACTTTTAATTTTTAATTTACATATTCATAAGTTAGAAATTTCTACCATAGTATTGTTTTCTCTGAGTTTCATAAGTTTTGAAATACTATATTTTTTCCATTCATCTCAATGTATTTTCAAACTTCCCTTATGATTTCTTCTTTAACTAATTGATTGTCCAAGGATGGTATTTTCCAGTGTAACATTTGTTAACTGCATCTGTCCTTCTAAATTTACTGATGCTTAATTTGTACCCTAATATATGATCTATCCAGGAAAAAGTCCTGTGTGCCCTTGAGAAGAACATATGCGCTGTTGTAGAGTCTTACATGGCTATTTGACAGCTTGCTCTTTTCTTCTGCTTTTTATTGCTTTTGTTGAGGCTCTATCTACCCTAGGCCCAGGCTAGTTTGGAACCCAACCTGGTATTGAACTTTTAACTTTCCAACTCAGCCCTCTGAGTGCTGAGATATTAGGAGTGTGCCACCATTCATAGCCTATAGAGTGTTTTATATGTCTGTTAAATCTCAGGTTTATTGTGGTTTAGTTCTAAGAATTTCTATCTTTAGTTTCATTGTGTTGCCAACTATTAAGAGTAGTTTATTTAGTTTTCAATTATTTTGTTGTATGTTTATTTCCAACTTACTAATGGTTTTTGTTTCATATAATTTAATGGTCTGCCCTTTGGGTGTGTAAATGTTAATAACTTCCTTTTCCTTGTTGCAAACCTTTAATTCTTTCTTGTATGTCCTGCTTTGTCTTAAATTTTTTCATTTAAAGTATTTTGTTTGAGGTTAGCATAGATGCTTGTAAATGTTTCTTGCATGGAATGTTTAACGGTAACAAAATCCCTTAGCTTTTGTTTGTCTGGGGACATTTTTCTTAATGTATTCTTTGACAGTTTCACACTTGTACACAATATAGATCAGTGTCTCTTACGCCCACACTCTCCCATCTTCATACCACTCAGTCCAATGTGTTCCCTTCCTCTCTACAGATCTCATTTTATATTCATGACTGTGTATACCTGTGGTATGTCAATTTCTCTAATAGTTTTGAAAGACTTATTTAAAAACTGGATATGACATTCTTAAGTGAGCATTTCTTTTAGCATTTTGTAAGTATTAGTAACTGGCCACCTGGCCCTCAGACTTCTTAGTAACTCTTTCTGCTGCAAGGGTATTTAAAAGATGCTTTCAAAATACTTAGTTGCTTTTCTCATGCTGCTTCAAAGACTTTTTCTTCTATTTCATTGAGCTTCTTAGGCATTTATATTAATGTCATTCATGAGATTTGGAGCTTGTAATATTCTCACTGCCTCCTTTTGCATGTCCTCTAGCAGTTGTCTTCTGCAAAATGGTCTTTATGTTTCTATTTGCCTCACTAAAGTGCTGGTAATTCTAGTAATCCATCATGTCTCGGCCCTTCTGTCCTTGTAAGGATCAGGGTTTCTTCTATTTCTTCCTCTTCTGGTGTGTTCCTATTATTATACATTACATCTGTTATAGTTGTCCCACAATTCTTAGATATTGTTCTTTGCTTTGTCTTGTTCTCTGTGATGATTTGAAAGTTGTTATTGTCATATCCTGAAACCTTTGAGATTTTTTCTAGCCATGTGCCACATACCCACAGCAGCACTCCTCGTTTCAGTTGTATTTTTTATCTATAGCATTTCTGTTTGTTCCTTTCTTAGACTTTCCATCTCTGCATATATATACATGCATACATACATACATACACATATACATACATACTATTATATATATCCCTTCTATTTTTGCATATTGCTTATTTTTGTACTAGATCTCTTTGAATTTTATAGTTTTTAAAAATTGTGGAGATTTTTTTGGTAATGGGAACTAGACCCAGGGTCTTATATATGCTTTACAGGTTTTCTACTCTATCCTATAGCCCCAGCTCAAATTTCTAAAAATTCTTGATTATATCATTCTGATGTCTCCATTTGTGTGGCTGAGATCTCCAAACTGCACTCTTGTTCTTTCCTGTAGTTTGCCATGCACCTTGTTGAAAGCCAGTCATAGGATAGACTGAGGAAAGAACTGTGGCTGTTGGTCAAGTCTGAGGAGAAGGCCTTCTGTCTTCTATAAGTGTAGCTTCTCTTTGATGAGGCCATGTCCCTGCTTGGGAACTCTGCCAGTATTTTCAGGCCTTATAGAGATAAGGATGGTTATTTCTTTCATGGGAAAGGATAGATAGTTGGGTATCTCCTTTCTCCTATGCACATAAGAGTGGTGTTGTACTTGAGTATTCCACCTGTTCCTGGTAGAAGCCTGGAGATGGCTAGAATTGAGACTTCCCTCATACCAGGTTGATTAGGCTCTTTTTAAAGAATCTGGAAGATAGAACCTGAGGAAAAGCAAATTTTCCAGAGAGAAGGGCTTGTTACAAAGAATAGACTGCTCTGGCATACTTCCAAATGTTTACTTTCCCCTGGAAGTTACAGAGAACTTTTCTCCAACATTCAGTGAGGATCCCAAGGCAAAATTCAAAACTCCTCCCTCTGAAGCTGCCAGAGAGGCCTCTGCTTATGTATTTCTGCTCTGTTGTGATTCCTCTCATTCACTTGCTTTGTCCTCCTGTGGGGTCACCTTACTTAGGTGTATTAGAGGTTTGCTTATCTCTAAGTCTTAGGCTGGAATAAGTCCTTCCAAACACCTCACATCCAAGATTGTAAGTCCTAATAGCACATTTAAAACCTGTATCTTAAATGATGGAATTAAATTCCTGTTGTAAGTAGCCTAAATGACACCTTCTGAGTATATAGAAGACTTGATTTCTGAATCTTCTATTTTATTTTCTTAAGTTTTAATCTCAATTATCTATTTTTCTATATACCTAGTTGATTTTGCTTAGATCCCAAATGCTATAAAATATAAAAATAATTACTTGAATTATCTCAATTAAGACTGGATTTGAGATATTTCAAATTTGGCTATATTTTAGTTTTTCTTTACTTTTAGGTTTTGTCTTAGTTACTTTTCTACTGCTGTGAAGAGACAACTTGTAAAAGAAAGCATTTTAGTTGGAGACTTACTTATTACAGCTTCAGAGGGTGAGTCCTTGAGTACTGTGGAAGGAAGTATGACTGTAGGAAGACAGGCTGGCACTGGAGCAGTAGCTGAGAGCTCATGTGCCGAGACACCAATCAAGAAACAGAGAGAGGGACAACTGTAATGGCACGAGCTTTTGAAACCTCAAAGCCCACACTCAGTCATGTATCTGTTCCAATATAGCCACACTTCCTAATCCACAAATATATGTGATGGGTAGTCTCCTTCTAACTACCACAGATTTAATCTCCTATGAACCAAGCCTGTTCATCAGTCTGGTTCCCAGGTCACTGATTTGATTTCCTAAACTCCCCTTCCTGATTCCCCAAGGCCATGCTTTCTGATGGGGCATTCCACTTTTCAAATTTGGTTAGGTATTCTAAGGTTCATGTTGTGAGTCATTGATTGATGTCTTGCCTCTTAGCTGCCTGTCAGAAGGCCTAGCTCATCTCTCTGGAGTTCCTTTTTATACCAAGTTTCTGTTTTACACATTTTAGTGTTTAGGGTTAGCATTTATTTTATTTTTTTAAGTTTTCAACCTTTTCCAGTTGATTTTAGAAGGGGCCTTGTTCTTGGGTTACCTAGTCTTTCTTCTAGACTGCCTTGCTCTGCTGTATTTTGAGCATTTGTCTGTTCTGTTCCTTCTAATTTGAGAAATTCTATGCCTCTTGCTCCCCAAGCCCCAGTTAACATCGTTTAACTCTGGCTATAGATGGGCACTGAAGACCACTTAGAGCTTTCACTGCCACCTGACTGGCTTAGATATTTTTATTACAGTATCTCATGACACTCTCCAATGCTTTCATTGTACTTGTGGATTATAATTACATATTGATGTTTTGTTTTCATTTAATGTTTATCTCCTTTTGTGGAATTTAAGACTCTTAAGAAAAAGCTGTATCTTGCTAATTATGATAGTGCATCTGTAATTTCAGCATTCAAGAGACTAAGACAAAAAGATGACGAGTTCTAGGCCAGCCTAGGGTATATGAAGCCCTGTCTCAAATCAATGAGCAAATAAATAAGCAGAAAATGTATAAGAAGGAGACCAATACCTGCCTTTCTCATTGTAGCTTCCAGCTGCAACGTCAGTGGAGAATTTAGAATTTTTTTCATAGGTGGAATATGTGTATGGATGGTGGAAAGAGACTACACTCATGATACAAATTAGAAGTTAAAGGAAGGAAGCAGCTATGCCCTTTAATGAGTTCTCAGAGGACAGAGATCATTTTTGTGGATAGCTCTGGGGTTGCTTGTATTTTGATGCTAATTCCACTTTCCTGGAAGGGGCTGCAGACAAGGAATGGGTCATCTACTCAGGTGACTTCTTGTGAACCATCCCCTAATGAATAAAGGAGCCAATCACTGAGCGAGTAGGTGGGACTTCCCAGTTGGATAGCAGAAGGGAGGAAGCAGGAGAGGGCCTTATTGGACAGGAATAGTGTGAGGACAAGACTTAGCTCCTAGTGTCTCCGGGTTTCTATGGTGGATCGGCCAGACTTTGCCACTAGAGGATTTAGATTTAATATAGATACAAGATTAGGATTCTAGTTGTTACACCCAGAGATTGAGATACCATTGTTTCTGAACTAAGTTTGTGTGGTGTTTTCCTTCCTGTTCTACTGAGAGAAAGGCAAAGCGTGGGTTTGCCAGATGTGCACCACAAAGGCCATGGGGTTTTAAAGCATGAGGCTAATGTGGTAGTGACCAGCCAGTGGGAACTTAGTGAGCTGGGAGGAGAGATTTTGGAGTTCTGAGTCAGAGAGTCTCCATGAGATAAGAACAGGGTGGCAAGATCCCTGGAGCTGAGAGTAGCTGGGCATAGCACGGGAACTTGACATTCTTTTTAAATATTTCCTACAAGAGATCATTCACTTATTTTTCTTACTTTGGTAAAATTATCACAAAATGTTTCAAATATAGTAAAAGTTTAACATGTTTTATAATATATGTAACTGTCATTATCACTCAGATTAAAAAATAGATACAGTATTTATATAAACGTACAGTCTACTCAAAGATAAACATGTCTATGGAATAATTATTTTGGCTTTTTTATTTTTGATATTTATTTATTTGTACAGGGGGCACTTGTTCCTACATTAGGGCACATGTGGAGGTCAGAGGTTGGGCAGTTGGTTCTCTAATTCCATATGTGGTTCCAGAGAATCAAACTCATGTCCTTAGGCATGGCAGCAAATGCTTGTACATACTGGATCCATCTTGATGGGGATATTTTGGCAAATGAAGAAGAAGGGTGTAAAAAAGGGACCATGAAGTGAAAACTTAAGGGTTCTTTGGAGAGTCAGTTGTGTTGGACGGTGTTTTGTTGGGGTAAACACGTTAAGGAGTGTTTTCCTAAAGTGGACACAGGTAATAGATTAAGACAGACTTGTGAAGGAACCTGTAATGAAAGATTCTTTGCTAACAACTTACACGTATTGTTCTGCCTTATATTGTGTTGTTGAGCTATATTTGTTGGGACTCCATAGAGAGAAATGCACCAAAAAAGTTTTGGTGGTATGTTATAGTTTCTTGTCGATTTTGTGGACTCAGGCTGATTGGCAAAGTGATGTCAGCTGAAACAGATGTATGTGCTGAGGCAAGACTTGTGGAAGACGTGATATTTGGAGAGACTATAAAAAGGACTCAATGGACAGTGATGGAGGTGGAGCTTGGCTTGTTTATAGAGCTGGCTGTGCAATGCTTGTGGGTTTCACATCTTTGTTGATCTTTGTTTCTCTAGAGAGAGACACAGCTGAGAACTTCTCTTGGCGTCCCTCCGGGTACCTTCTACTGACTTGTGTCGAGGCTGAGGCCTGGGTGTCTCTGCTAGGTAGTGTCACTGCTACTGATTTTTGTTTGTTATCCCAACTCTGTCGAACTAGACTGTTGGTATATCTGTGAAGTGTTTGCGAGTGGATCGAGCTGTCACTACTAACTTGTAAACCGAATTGTCAATTTCTAGACAATATAGATGCCAGTTGTTTGAAAGAAACTTTCAAACCAGGTCTGCTTCTTTGTATCCTTTCTTTCCCACTGCCTCTGGTGGATGGTGGACTAAAAGGGAGGTTAAAACATTTAAAAACCATTATTAAAAGTAGATTAAAAATTAAAGTTACAGGGCCATATTTATTTTTCTCATTGTAGCCTCGAGTTATGACATAAATGGAGAATTGAATATTCATAGATGGAATATATGGATGGTAGCTTGAAATGAGACTTCCATTCATGGACAATAGCAGAAGTTAAAGAAAGGAAGGAAACAATTGTGTCTTTGTAATGAAGCAGCTTACAGCAACTTACTCTTACTGACGTTTCAACTTAAGGAAATTTTTCTTCTAACTTTCAGATGATACAGCAGTGTTTGAGTTGATACAGCTAGTTCCACCAGGTATTGTATTATTTATTGATGACTCTTAATGGCAACTCATCCCAGTGAAAAGCTTCTAAATATCTCTGCTCCCCTCTTCTTACCAAATTAACAGCAATGCTTATTTTATATATAATTGATTCACTATGTATATGACAAAAGAGAGGTTGATATAAATGCCAGTTTGACTGCATTGCTCTGAAATTAAATAAGTTAAAATAATTGAAAGGAGAAAATAACATCTTTATAATTTGTGACAGTAATGTAAATTGATTTTTCAATATTTGAGATTCTAAAAATAAAATGACATATTTTTGTTAATTAAACAGGGGTTTTGTTTTTGTGTGTTGACTATTACTGGGAATGAAGATGATAGTAGCCCAAGGTGAACACTAGTTACTGAGGAGAGATGTTATCTATTAAAATATAAAGACTAGTTTTATTGCTGGTACTGCTTTCTAGGATTATCAAAAACCTTAGTTAAATCATTATTTTATGAAGCAGATACATAATTTTTATTAAATATAATTAATCCCAGAATTTTCAGTATTACATACATACTTAAGTTACTAGCCACAAACTCTACAAAATGTCTCTATTTTTAATGTCCAATTTTATACTCCATGACAGCAGGCAGAAGAGATAGAAGACAGGGAAGATGTTAAAGATGGTAATCAGCTTCGGATATATACATTTAATGCAACTTTGTATTTTTAAAGAACTTCCTTTTCTAAGAGTTTCTAGGTTCTTGCTGAGTATACATGAATATGCCTATTCTCCAAAGGTGTGAGGCAGATAATTAGTAATGTATAGTGTATTTCTGAAAACTAAAAAATGTATTAAAGTACTTAATGCATCCTTATTTTAATTTTCCTTTTATAGAAGATAAACATTGACTTCAAGCAGGCATACAATAAGGCATCAGGCATTATTTATATATTGATGAATTTTTTCTAAATAGAATGTTTTGTTATAATTTGAATCATAGGATATCTTTCTTATAGTGGGAGAAACACTGTCTACCTATGATGAAAATACACGAGATTTCATGTTCCCGGGTCCAAACCAAATTTCTGGACACCATGATTCAAACCGCCAGGTTACCATGAGGAGGATTTCTGGCCTAAGAGTAAGTAACACCAGTTTTTCAAGTAAGTTCTTAATGCAGGCTCGTGGGTGAGAACTGGAATACAGGCCTCTGTAATTTGTATGTATAAAACTAACTCAAATTTAACTTGGTTTCAAACTTGTTTTGTATAATCATCTTATTTTAAACATCCTTAATGAAAGTAATTTAGCAAAGCTTAAGGCACTTATCATCGAAGCTAACACAGCTCATATTGGCTGGTAAGTGCACCTCTTTTCTCCTCTGCATTATCCATCCTATCCTCAACCCCCACCCCCACCCCACCCCCACCCCCAGGTAATATTTAAAACTATAGCACTGATCTGGCTTGTTCAAGCAGCCACCAAGTTCCCAAGGCCTGAGGCCAAGAGCGGCAGGGTGCTCCCGCCACTGCTTGGCTCAGACAGCAGCTCCCCAAGACTCAATCCTGGTGGCTAGATCAGCCAATCCACCATGCTGTCCACAATGCTTGGCTGAGCCCAGATAATACCTGCCATCCCGCGGTACCCAGTAGAATGAAGACTCTTAATACTTAATGGCTATCCAATTGGCACATATATTTGGAAGTGCTCAATTAACAAGATGCCTACACAATTAGAATTGTAAACCCAATTAACTAACCTAGATATGAAAAACTACCAGAGACTACTAAAGACACACAGACTTTGCCAGCCATCTTCTCTCCTGCTCCTCCCCTTTCTCTCCTCGCTCCTCTCTTCGCTCCTCCCACATTATCCTCCCCCATCAGTTCCACTGCAAACAATGTAGCAGCAGCAGGAAACCATCCTGCTACACCCCCCATGTCTCTCTTTCTCTTTTCTCTGTTTCTGTTTAGGGAAGGTTCAGTGTATAGTTGAACACTAATCAGTCTTAACATTTAGGGAAACCAAAATTTAAAAACTAGTTTTTGGAACAAAGATGACTTATTGGGAAGTATTAATAAATATTATTTACAAATTAAGCACTTTTGTATGCTTGCTATATGCATATAAGCTACAAAAAAATCAAAACAAAATTACTTAATAAAGACCAAAAATTTTCTAGCACTTTACCTTCTAGATATGTGTCTTAAAAATATTCTTACTGGGATACCAAGAGCCCTCTTTCATTGTTTTTACCCTTGGTGCCAGAGAGAGGACCCAGGGTCTTCCAATAGACTTCAGCTGTCTACTGAGCCACACCTGCAGACTGAGATATTTTCTTATAGTGTTAACAGTGATAAATAGAAATAACTAAAACATCCAGCTCAGATAAATCTTCACTAGATAACTTATAAAGTGGTCATAGATTGAACACCTAAGTTTAAATGCTGCATTAAGAGCATCTTTCTTTCAAAGTGACAATAATTGTGTGACAAATCCACATCGTTAGATCCGTACTGCTGTCACACAAGGCTGTCCTATCCTCTCCTGTAACTCCTCGGATTTAAAAATCTTTATGAAAATGTGCCTGATATGCTCAGAAATGCCCACTTTGTTTTAGAAGCAGAGAAGGAAAAGTTGTTGAGCTTGCAGTTACTTGGGCAAGTAGTTTTAAAACTAATTTTGTGGAATCTTTAAATAATATTTAGTGTGTGGTATATGAGCTAATACAGTGAATTAAATATTTTCCTCTATGGCTGGGTTTATGATGAGCTGTGTTCAAAGAGACAGCAAGTTCAGTTGGCTCTGTAACAATCTGTGGAAACCCTTTCTCTCTGGGATATTTTTTACATCATTAGTCAGCTTTTATGCTTCAAAGATTATTTTGAGAGTCATGTGGAAGCCCACAAAGGAAAATAAATCATGTTTTAAGTTTATGTTCTCTTTAAGGTAATTTAAGTTGCGCTGTCATACAAAAACAGCAATAGAAAGTCAATCATGTACGGTTCACAAGAATTTCCCTTCTATCACTTAACAAGTTCCTTTTGCATATATTTGGAAGGTGTTTGATTAGGGAGGCAAAGACATATACAAACCAGGACTTCTGGTAATAGCTGCATGAGGACTTTGACAGGGCTTCTGTGTATATTAAGCAAATGCGAAGCTGAACAAAGTTATCATAGTCAATACGGGACAGTGAATGCTGACTAACTAGTTCAGCAAGCACATGACAGTTTTATGCTTGAAAATTGGCTCAAGTTTTGGGTAATATAGTAGGAATTTGGGGCTCCTTTGCTAGGATGCTCCATATCCTTCTGCTCAGTGACAACTGTATCTTTTCCAGCTGAGACTGGGCACAAAGAGCAGTGTCTTTGGCACCAGAGGTGGAGAAGTGGGGTGAATGCTTTGGTCTGTCAGCTAACTATGGTGGATCCTGTTGGTAGCAGATGGAGAAACCTCACAGCTGTTTGATGCCCAGGGCCCTTCTGACTAGGGTAAACAACACACCTTCTAGGAGGTTGACAGGGGTTCCAGGGGGCTGAGAGAAGCTCTCTCTCTCTCTCTTTTTCCTGTCTCACTTCAAAACTTATGTATAAGGGAGACAGTGGGAGATAAAAAGAAGCCCTGAGAAACTAGCCATAGCTGTGGATTTATTTTCTCACCATTATGGAAAGTCAGCAAAGTGGGGAGCCCAAGGTGGCTTCTATAAACAGCTGTAGAATACAGAAGACTTGAACAGAATGTAAACTGAACATCAAAATTGAGGTATAAATCTAACCTTATCAATAATTGTACTTACATATAAATAAAAATAAGTGCTCTAGTCAGTGGTTTATGATCCTGGCAAGCAACAGTGACTTGTCTTTAGAATTCTTGTCATTCTGAGCTACCATTTGTAAATCCTACTACTGTGACAAAGATTCATTTATCTGAAATTAAATCATGGCATTCTTACAGATTTCTTGGTAAGCTTGGACAGAGCACAGTGACCTGTAGATAGCGTGGGTTCATGGACGGGTTGATTTAACATGGAGATGATTGTGTTTTAACTGGTAATGGTTGTTGGTATCTCCTCCATAAACTCGAGTTCCACAGCATTCTTATCTTTGAACTGTAATCATACTCAGTATCTTATGAAGTAGTATTTCACAGATGCTTCTTGATTGAACTCATGAATGAATTACTTCTTGCAGAAGACTTCATGGAGCAACTCATATTTGAGATGGTGTGATTTCATTTTGTTAGTTTGCCTAGGCTCTAGTGCCTATGCAGTAATCTGGATGTTACTGTAAAGGCGTTGGATGATGTGGCAAAGACTCATAAATGATTGACTTCAAGTAAAGATTACTATAAAGATTACTACTTGACAATGCAAGTGGCCTTCATCTCAAGTTGGAGATTGCAGCAGCAAACACTAATACATCCTGAGGAAGGAAGAAGAATTATGCCTCATGGAAGCAATAGAAATCCTAGCTATTTCTAATATTCCAGCCTACTCTATAGACTTTCATGCTCAAAATAGTGTGTCAACTTATTCCTTAGTTGCCACCTTACTAATTTGCCCTTTGAATTTCTGAATTGTCATCTCTGAATGGTGTGAATTAGTTCCCTAAGGCAAATTTCTCTATGTATATGAATAGTCCTATTTCATGCTAGACTTCAAAGAGCTGGTAAAAATACTGGGTTAACTCTTGGGAACTCACATGTGATCATCAATACTCAGAGAAGTTTAAAGTGGGAGGCCACAGACTTGGTGGTGATAGTACTTCTTGGCATTAGTTCTGTATTTCCAGAAATTGTTATGCCTCTGCCTGGATCTCAGTACTACTAGGCACCAGTGGTTCTTATCTTCATTTTGTCCCCTTTGAACAGGAATGTCCACAGTGACTACCCATTACTTGCTGCACATGTGTACAGTGGGTGTTTGTCGTATAGATAGAAGAAGTTCATAGATCTTCTGATGGTGAAGATCTATATTCTAGGAATTATACTGACCCATAACCAAAGCACTTTACCTGTTTGAGGATTGACTTTACATGCCAACACCGGATTTTAAACTGAGTTTGTAAGATTGTAAAAAAGGTTATGACTTCTTGCTTCCTTTTTCCATTTGGGAGCATGAGTGTATTTTCTGTGTAAAAGGAATGAAATTTACATGAATGAAATATATATATATAAAATCTCCATTGGAAAGTCTAGTTCTGAGTTTTTGAATATGAACCAGACTATATCTATCTATAGTTGTAGATAATTGATACCGATTCTTAGGCAAGTCAGATTTACCCTTTGTAATGGATGTATTTTAAATTCTAAACTTAGTTGGTCATAGGCAGGGTTTGGAGAGGGGCTGGTCAGTGTCTGACTTCTATTGTCTTGGGAGAAGCTAGTCTATGGATATCTGACTTGGCTAACACATGGAGTATGTATAACGTGGATGTCCAGATGTTTCTTCAGGTGCTCTGTAACTGTCCCTTTGAACCATCTCCTTTTTTCCACTTATCTCAAAATGTTTAATCTGATTGCTGAAGTGTTGATAGAAATAGAATACACAGTAATATATAAATTATATTATAGGAAAAAGGCTATAGAAAAACTTCAGAGACCTCCTCTGTCTGAAGATTGCACAACTGGGACTCATCCAATTTATTTCATTAAAAACTTAATAGTCAGGAGGTATAGAAGGAGCTGGAGAAATGAAACAGAAGGGAAAAGTAATGGAATTCTATTTTAATCAAAATGCAGTAAAATATAATAAAAGAAAAAATTAATGGACAGTTAAATATTATATATTTATAATAGACAATGGTATTTTGATGTATGTAGAATTTATGGAATGGCTAAATAAAGCATTTCTTGATTACGTAGTTAAATGTCTTAAATTGTGAATATAAGGAGAGTTGGAATCAATTAAATACATTTACATCTATGACTAATATATCATAACTTAAGATCTTCAAACACTTTGGCAGAGAGACAGATGCAAATAAAAACAATTTTTTATTATGCCATGAAAGTAATATAATTATTCCTAACAAAATCATTAGCATTGAAACTACTAATTAGTAACATTTATCACTACTATGTTCTTTACAATAATAAACAGATCAAACTAATAAACGCGGTGCTCAGTCTTGACAAGTATTTGTTATTTTAGATCATGTTCTCATCACTAACTATTTCTCTTTCATGGCAATATGTCATAATACCATTTTCTAATCTCACAGGGAATTGCTCCAAAGCTGGAATTTTCTACAACTTCAGTGATCACCGAATGTCTGATAAGCTCAAGGAAGTGCCGCACTCAGGTTAAAATGATTAATGGCTTAACTGCTTCATTTGATTCATGTTAATGGTGTCTGGCAGGATTTAGAGAAATATATATAGATTTTGTTTTGGCCACATCTCTTTTCACCTCCCTCCCCTCAATCCTTGGTTTGAGTAAAGCAGTTAACAAAGTACTTAGCAGCTTGATTGCATCTTAGTAAACAGGAGAAGACCATGCTCAGCCCTGAGGCAGAGGGTACAGGAGAAGGCCAGGGCTCAGCTCTGTGGCAGAGGGCACCATGCTATGTCTGTTTGGTTATTTACTTACTTCATAGACTTTTTAATACAGGTAAAGGATTTTGAGATTAGCAATTGCCAGAAAAAAACTCAGTTGGAGATTTCCATACATTTTGCAGATGTTACAGGTGACTGCACAGAGGGCAGAGGATAGCTTTAAGCAAATGTGACTGAGGTTTCAGACTGGGGACTTGATGCTTATTGAATGTGACTTCTTGAATGTGTCTGATTCCTTAGAGGACTGTTGTTCAATGGAGTGACAGTACTGGTCCTGTCAGATCAAAGCAAGCTTGGATGTTCCAGCGCAAACAACTCCTGCTTTTGATGATTTCCTTCAATAAGCTTTGACACCTCTTATTCCTCATATTCTAATTGTTACTGGGCCACAGGGTAGTCTTCTGTTGGACAAGTGACCTTGCCCATGGTCATCGCTTCTGTGCTAACAGTTATGTAGCAGTGAGCTAGCTGTGATGAAGGACTGGCCACATACAAACCTTAGAGGATTCACTTGGGGCAGAACTGGGCCAGTTGTGGACAGAGTGGAATAATAATTTGCTCTATTACAGTCTTAAAGTTAATTTTCTGAAGATGATAACTGTGACCTTGGCTAAGACAGGTACAGTGAATTCCCAGAGTATTGGAGGAAGAGTTATTTTGTTAGCAAGATATTCAGGATTCCATAGAAGTCTGTAGCTTTTTTCATTTGGACAAAGATGCTGGAAGTCTGACCAGCTGTGCTTACAATGTATGGGAAACATTACTGACTTTCTTCTGAGGTACCCATTATATGAATTTGTAAATTGTTAAAGAGGCTTTGCTTAGAATTCAGTTTTCTCTCTGAACTAGAGTACATCATGAACTTGAATGAATAGAGAAAAATAGTTTTATTTTTTAATTCTTATGTGACATAAAGCATTCATCAGAAAGGCCTAAATATTTCAAGTGTATGTCTCAGCACAAGAGCCCATCTAATGTAAGGCCTTCCCCCTCAGTTATGGTCACTGCACTTTATGTACTTAATGAACTAACATTTTCTGGAAAAAATACTGTTGTTTTCTTTTTACTTGTTTTAAGCTGTCATTTGATCTTTATTTTAAAAAAGTAAGAGAGTAGGTTTTTATATCAGACAGTATTTAAAACTATGCTTTAGGTCTATAGATATAGCTTGATATGATTCAGTAGGCCATTTATCCTACCATGCTTGAGTTCCAGGGTTTAGTTCCCTGTCAAAGCCAAGGAGGGTGGAGATGGAGGAAGAGAAGAGAGAGGAGAGGAGGACTTGGGGAGGGGAGAGGAGAGAGGAGAGAGAAAGGAAATAGATGAGGAAAGGAGAGAAGGCTTGAAGAGGGAGGGAAAGGAGTAAAGTACTATTTTCAAACTTACAGTTTGTGTTTGTCAGCAATTTACTGAATTCAAAATATTAAGTATGTTGATACAAATTTCTAGGAGAAAATTACTTTTCTAATTCTTTTACCTGTTTTAAAGTAGAATCTACTGTTAGGTAGATATTGACGCCTTGACAGACTTTTAGTATGCTGGTAAGCACTTTATCCCTTAAATTTTGCTGTAAAACAGTTTAAAGTAGCAAGCACTTCTCAGTTCTGGACATTACAGAATGATTCTTTCAGTCCAGATTGGCTGGCTAAGCCTGAATGATTTGGGGTGTTTTCTCAAACTTGGCATTTGGCAGAAGTTGTATTTGGAGTGGGAATGTTCACCTTTGTCATTGAGCTTGATCTCAGCTAGGGTGATGAGCATGAGGCTCTTCATCTAGCAGCCTAATCATCACTTATTCACTTGCTGTAGGAAATATCTCGGAAGAGTTGGCAGTCTTTTTTAATACTTGGCTTTACGACTTTGTGATCTATTGATCAAAGACAGTTTTCATAGTCAAGCCTAGTATGGTTCTGGGGAAGAAACTATCATGGGTGTAGATATAGGAAAGGAAATCATGGAAGTCATTTTGGTAAGAGTATACACAGCCAGTATCTTAAGTTTTGGTTGTCAAAACTAGGGGCATTAAGGCATGGGCATGTTTGGACGTTATGAGTTGGAAATGGATGCCATGATGTTTGTAACTTCATTAAGAAAATGTATATAGGCCAAAAAATGTACTGAAGAAAGATGATATCTTGAGATCGGGTATAATCAGAGATGGGTATGTACAAAACAACTCAAGCATGGCTTTAGGAATTTGGCTGTGCCTGGAAGCCAACAATGTATTAAGAACAAGGAGATAGAAGGCCAGAGACTGATAGGACATGGGGGTTAATCACAGACACATCATAGAAGAAATAAGTTTAGGAAAACAAACTTTTGTGAAAGACAACAGATACAGTAGAACTGTTCAGAGGAGAAATTCAAGATGTGGTTAACAGAGCTGATTAAAGCTGAGCCAAAATCTAGATGTTTGAAGTGCTGCATGAATGTTTTAGGAAACCTCAAAAAACCTTTGTGGTTCTAGAGTGTCTCACTTATGAGAGTCAGTGTGATGTCATAGAGGTGGCTGACTGGGAGAAGAGGCCTGCCATACCCAGTGGAGCCACTGACCAACGTGGGAGAAGGACCTGGAGAACATCAAGAGGCAGAGAAGAAAATGACCTGATGTACTGGCCTGTAGAGAACTCAGAGATTATTCTCAATGGAAACATTCTGATTTTTTTCTTTGTATTTCTGACTCGGAAAAACTGGCTCTTATTTTGATTCACATATATATTTTTCTCACTTAGTCCTTGTACATAGGGAAGGGGTTGAGAAAGTGGAGAAGAAATTTGGACTGGTAGCTTTCTAAGGGACAGAAGTCAAGAAGATAAAGATCTTTAGCTGTTTGTTTTCCCAGCTAAAAATCATGACTCTAGAGAGTGTCTGAAGAAATATGTGATTTACTTCCAATCTAAATAGGAAGGCATTTGTAAGGCAGTGTAGCAGAATGAATGATTACCTGAATAGCAGCAAAGCTGGAGCTATCAGATTCGTTTTTATTTATGTCGTATTTTACTTTAGACAGGACCTCATTTATGTTGCCCATCTTGACTTAAAACTCTGAGCCACCGGAAGCTGTCTTGCCTCAGCCTTCCCCATAGCTAGATAAGTAGTTATATGTTGCTGAGCCTGGCACAGATTTATTATAAATTTAAAATTTTTCAGACAGCTACCATATTTATAACAAAATACAAGTATTAGTTATTAAAGTTTATAATCTTTGTTTTATGCATATTTACTTTTATAAAAAATATAGATCCAGAAAAAAGTTGGTGTTTTTATCTGTTATTGATTGTCAAGTTATGCTTTGGATCTGTTACTGCTCTATATTGTATATAATTCAAGTAAAACACTTCAGCAAAATAACTATTTTAGTTATTTTAGTTAGTACTTTAGATTGTTGTGTTGTACATATGTTATACATGATAACAGGAGAATGAATAAGACTTATTTTTCGTAGTTTCTTCATGATTTTACAACTAGCTAGACGAGTTTATTTTTAGACAAGATTCCTTTGTTGCCCAGGAGCATACTGCCTCAGCATCCTAGCCAGGATCAGACGTGTGACCACATTGTACTCAGCATGGGCTTTTTAGTTTTTTAAAACTTTATAGCCTATTACTTGGATATGTAAATATAAACAATAAACATTATTTGTATTATATTCTTAGCTTTCTGAAAAATAAACTTTTGACTTATTTTGAAAATAAGTGTATTTCTTGGAATTTTACAAGTGATTAAGCATTGGCCTTTAATTTATATTAAGCCCATGTTAGACTTTAGAAAGAAGTTTGATACAATAAGCGTTTTTTAACTGGGAGAATATGGATTTGATTTTTTTTTCTGGGTCAGCACAGATAATGATAGATCCAGTTGATTTTGGTACCTTTTGTATACTTTGAATTACTCTTAAATGCCTTTTTTCCATCTGTAGAGTTTTAGAAAGTACCTTCTGTCCACATGAACATTTATATTTTATCTTTAGGATAAATTTACTTACCATTCAGCTCCAGTTGAAAAATCCCACGGCAGACTGCAATGCAGAACATCAAGATCACAGAAGAAAAAGTCCAAGTCACCCGAGAGGAGTAAATACTGCATAAACACCAAGAACTACGAACAGCCTACAATTTCTTCAAAGTCACATTCTCCATCTCCCTACACAAAGAGACGAATGTGTGAGCTCTCAGAAGACACCCGGCGGCGGCTGGCCCATTTAAATCTGGGACCCTATGAATTCAAAAAGGAAACAGATAAGCCTCCATTTGTGATTAGACATGTATGTGCTCATAAGCATTTCCATTTGAAACTTATCAAATCTACACTGCCACTAAAATATTATGCTGAAACGGATTTCAATAAGTAGCTCATATAAATAATTTTCTTTCTTGAACTCTTAGCCATTGGCTAGAGGTAGAAACTAACATAAAATCCAATGAATATGCTTTTTGTTCCCCCTTTATGCCTTTAATACTGACAGATCAAGCTCTAGTATGAATGCCATATCAGCTCTTCTAAGTACCCATTCCTTCTCACCTTACACTGTGGGCAGTGTTATAACTCTACAGTTGAACTTGTAATTGACACCGATACTAAAATGCTAAAGTAGGGTTTTAAAGGAAAAAACAAAGTTTCTTATAAAAAGGATCCCATTCTAGCCTTTTAAAGAGTAATAGTGGAAGCAGGTGTCCTCTTGAGAGTAAGTCCTTTGGGAAAGCTTTGGATCTTCAATCTTTGAAGCCAGCCCTTGATTGATAGGTATGAGTAGGAGGGCCTTTGGGCTACTACAAACACTGCTTTAATGAGCGATATGTGTACAAGTATTTGAATAAATCCTTGTTTTTCAGTGCTTTTGGGTAAAGACCCAGGAATAAGCCTGTTAAGTCGTATCACAATTGTAAATTGAACCTGAAGGCTTGCCAAAGTGTTCCTCAGAGTGCCTGTACAATGTACATTCCCACATTCCAGCTGTGTAAAGGGGTTGTAGTTCCTACCTTCTCACAAGCACCTTCTCTTTTCTGTTTGCTCCTCCCTCCCCCCATATTTCTGTGAAAGTAACGAAGCAAGGGCCTTGTGGATACAGGCAAGCATTAGCCCAAGCCTGCTTCGTTTTCTCCTTAGTCCTCTTAGCATGAGTGGCATCTCATTGTGGTTTGGTTAGCATTTCTCTAGAGAATAATGATGTTAATCATCTTCTCATGTATTAGTGACTATCTTTTAGAGTATCTACTCAGGTTTTTTTCTCATTTGACAATCTTTTCTTTGTTGCTATAGTTGGAATTCTTCATATGACTTAGGTAATAATTTCTTATCAGATACATGAGTATTGGAGTGCTTTTTGGGCTACTTCATTGGGTTCTGTTACCTACAACCCTTCCAACCCTTATTCCATACCAATCCCTTCCAATCCCCCAACACTAGATAGGAGAGAGAAGGGAGGGGAAAGGGGGACATAGTGCTCGTTAGACTACTTCCTGCTGATTAGGGGCATTGGGTTCCTTAGGACTAGTCCAATCTCTCTCATCAGGATCTCCAGCAAAGCAACCCAGCAATCCAGCAACAGCAAAAGCATCAGCAGGAAGCAACAGCAGGAGGAACAGCAGCCACCCCAGGCCCTCTTAAGGCTATCGAATTTATACCCTCTCTAGTGTTACCAAAATTCCAGACATAAACTATTTGCAGCTGTCAAAAATTTTGCCCCTTGTAGAGGAAAAGACAATCATAATTAGCAGTTAGCAGCTGTGGACAATCTGAAGCAGCCCCATATCCAACACCTGGTATTAAAACAAAAACATATTTACATAACTGGGTTTTTAAGGAAGTCAAGATTCTTACTACATGTGACCTACATTTTCATTATCCCAAGTTAGCTTTTTACTCATTTTATTGTTCTTTGATTCAGAAAAGGTTTTAGTTTTGGTCAGTAGCCCATCTTTTTGATTTGTTACCTCACTGTGATATATTTATTGTTAGTCAGAAAATGTAGGTGACAAATAAGGTCA
Source organism: Grammomys surdaster (assembly GCF_004785775.1). NCBI lineage: Eukaryota > Metazoa > Chordata > Mammalia > Rodentia > Muridae > Grammomys > Grammomys surdaster. The sequence goes on along the minus strand of NW_021604579.1, from coordinate 7,424,024 downwards.
ACTACAAAGTGCTCAACAAAAAGCAAGGCACTGTTTGAGTGTTTGCTAAGACAGGTAGGAAATTGGTAGACTCTTTGTAAGGAAGGCAGAGGAGGTCACCATAGGATGTTTTTATTTGTGTGTAACATTGTAGTAAAAAAAACAAACTATGAAACAGGATAGTACATTCTTAACTGGAAATTGGTTCTTTTTGGTCGCATTTAATTTCAGCTTTGTTAAAAATGAATTGTACATAAGCAATTAAACTCTGCCTTGGAACTCAGAGGCGCTGTGGAATTCACCTGCTGTGTGGCATATGCTTGCTAGTTGCTTAGCAATGCAGTAAGATTGAGAACCGGAAGGGAAGGTTGAAGTGCTCATTCACACTGCAAATCCTCTTTCCTCTAGGTTGATCCCCCAAGTCCCAGGACTGACAATTTTTTTGGATCACCTGGCAGAGACTGTGAACGAGATGGATGGGTCAGGATGCACAGTGGTAAGGGGAAGCTATATTTTTCCTACTATAGCTACCTGTGCTGATGTCAAGTCTTACATGGCACTGATAAATGAAAATATATTTTTTGCTGAATTATTGGATATCATGATAAAACTTTTTACAACTTGTTGTAGACTTATATATGTACTTCCTAGAAAGAATAAGATTTCTGTGCTGTTAAAAGTGGTTTATTCTTTGAGAGTATTAACTAATCCTATTGAACATTATGCTACTTTTCAGTAAAAATAACTTGTGTTGTACTCAACATTTTCTATACTAATTTGACTATGAAACGCATTTCTCATTTTAACATGCGTTAATTCATAGAGTAGATTTTAAGAACCACCATAGTGAAATAACCCAGTTATGGGTTTGAAAGACACACACACACACACACACACACACACACACACACACACACACACACATGCAAACACAGAGCTTCTTCTTTAAAACCAGAAATATGTTTGGCAGAATTGCCAATGGCCTGGAGCCAGGGCTTTGGGTAATCTGTGGTTTCAGATTCTGAGAACCCAACTCTTCCTACCCCAGTTGCTATGGTTATCAGCCCAAAGCCCACTATGTGTTTAGTCTGTAATGTTCTTGAGATATCTTGTGTTCCCTCTATGCAACATTGTTTGATTAGCCTCTCTCTGACTTAGTCCCATTGTATGATAGTTTCTGCTAACTGTCACATTTCCCTCCTGTAATAGACTATAAGATGCTACAGTTTTTAATAAGCTTGCTTGGCATAAGACAGATTGTGTATGACCCCATGATCCCAAACTTGATCTTTCTCCTTATTTCCCAATCTCCTTGTCCTCTCAGAAGCCTGTCACTGGGGAATGAATGGACTGTTGGTCCAGGTCAGAGAGATATTGAACTCTAGTTTTGTTTCTTAAACCCACATATACTAGCTTTGCATGTGGTTATAGGGAGTGAGTTATGGCAACCACATTTCCCTTTGTTTTATGAAGATTCACAGGACAGCAAAGGCCAGACTTAATGTCCTGAGTGGGCAGTAGATAAAGGATCATGGGTGGGAGGTGGTAAAGGAGGACATAGCAGAGGCTGTTTGAATATTCAAGCGGATACACCGTCACATCAAGGAATTTCTGTAGTAAGTAAAGAATTTACAGAGCAAAGTACATTTCTGTGGCATCATGACAAAGGAATGTTGTAGTGTCCTTTGTAGCTGAGCACCATGGAAGTTGCCCAAATAGAGATTGACACATAAGAAACTTAGCTATAATTGTAAGACTGGGGCTTGATTGAGAATTACTTTGACAAAAAGAATGAGTTTATACAGAAATACTTAAATTTAGAGTAAGACTCCTTAAATCCTTGCTTGAGGTCACAGTTGTTCCCTAGGAAATGAATCATACAAATCTGTGGATAAGGTTCAGCTAGGGCAAGAGAAAGGGTGTCGAGGTGAATTTATTACAAGAGTCCTACTGTGAATGATTCTGTGAGATTCAATGGGTCTGGTTTTCTTATAGCTGGCATAGAAGGGAATTGTTTCTGATTGTTAGTTGCTATTTAGCATTTGATTCTTTCAGCTGTCTATCATATCCAGTTGGTTAAGAAATCCACAATTTAGTGTTAGGTTTTTATGTCTAAATATACTTTTATATTCAGAAATTTTTGTTAATAAGAAAATCTTCTGATTATATTCATTATACTAGGCTGCCCGTGATGACATACAAAAATGTTGTAGAATGCTTCATTTAATAAGCAGATGACTGTGACATAATCTGCATTTATGGAGCTTCAGAAAGCCATGACCAATATGCTGGGAAGATAGCTTATCTTCTACCATGTCACTCAGTACTCACTTGACTTTGTTTAGGGAGGAGGGAGAGGAAAGACAGAGCAAGAAAGACAGTGACTAAGAACAAGATCCTAGCATCTCTTCTCAAGAACAATGATTATGTCTTGAAGCCTACTGTCATGACCTCATCTAAATGGGATCACCTCCCAGAAAACTATTACACTGACAGTGAGGGCTTCATCATAGGAATCTTATAGGAGGAGGTACAGATATTTAGTTTTTAACATGTTTTATGCCATCATTGGATAAGAAGCAATAACTAAAATTTAAGAATCTTTTCTGCTAGCACCTATTCCGACTACTTAGATTTCATTGTTTAATTATCATAGAAACTTTATGAAAGTTTAGAGTCTTATTATTTCTATTTTATAGGTAAAGAAACCATATGTTTGAAGTAGTTCAAGATCACAAATAGTATCTGAGTTAGTTCTTTTCTATTCCTTCAAACTTTTCCTAAATGGAGTCTCATTTATTATGCCCTACTCAAGTTCCTCCAGGTTTACAAAGCTTTTTTATTGTCTTCAGCCTTGAGGAATTACCCTCTGATACATTTTATATCATTAATTGCCTGTACCTTTTCTATGTCTAGCCTACTCTTTTATGCTTCTGGTGTCAAACATTATACAGTGTAACTAAAATAGATTGAATTCATGTCCATAGGCTATGAGTGTTATCTTCTTTGTCTCCTCATTTACAGCTTAGTTGGTTCTTAATTGTTGGTGAGAATGATTAAATGTAAACATTGGGAAACTGAACGTCAAAGTATAAGCTTAATTTGTAAAATGAAAGAAAATTATAAGGCTGTCAAATTATCCTGACTTTATAAATGGTTTTGTGAAAAGCAGAAGGCATACCAGTGTGTTAATATGGAAACTGTTGGTATATACTAGTTGCCAGGGATTATCATTTTAGTTTTTAAACCTAGCTTTGTGTGTGTGTGTGTGTGTGTGTGTGTGTGTGTGTGTGTGTGTGTGTATGTATGTATGTGTGTGTGTTTGAATTAAACAATGACCTTGTTAGACTTTGATTTCTTCTGCTGTGTATTTTCTTGTAGAGGAGCTAGACTTAGACTTTTTTTTTAAAAAACTTTGAAGAATAGTTGAAAGAATTTGATTCCTATTGATAGTAAGTTGAGACATTAACCTTGTGTGAAATACATTAATATTTTCACTGACATCTAGCATGGTTCAAGATATCAAGGAAACAAACATTAAATAAAAACTATCTTGTGTCTTGATACCTATAGATAGTGTTTTTCTGGATAAAGTTGAAAGAATAAAATATAGAAACTTTTGACTAGAATATGTAATGGGGGATAACAAATTAGAACTCTGACTTGCTTACTGAAAATCTAACAATCTAACAGATTATAATACTTCCAGCTTGAATAAAGTTTTGTGAATTATTTAGGTAATATCCATTTACTCTATGATGTCATTATTTGAGGAGAGATTTAGGATTTGATTTCAAAACTACTATTTGGTAGCTACTATACTGACATCTCTCACAGGTTATATAATGTAAGTCTGGATTTTGATTCTGACATAGATAAGCATTGTTTTCATGCTTTTGAAATGAGGACTGAATCAAAGATTTGGAGTATGTAACTTGACTGGAAAAAAATATATCTAAAGTGACAGAATTAGAAATTGAGCCCAGGCTTGCTTGAATTAGAATTTGATGTTGGAATTAGTTCCCCTTTTGCTTTTAATCCTGCTTTAGTCATTAGCAATTTCAGTAATATACAACTTTTAGACAATGTTATAAAAGATGGACATTAGACAAATTCGTAATATTGACCTAAAAGTGTAAGGAGAAGGATTGGGACCATAGGGTTAGTCTTGGAGCCGGAAGTATTCAGTGACAGCTGCTCCTCATCAAAGTCTACATGTTCAGTGTGCCATGCTGTAGATATAAGGAACATATCATGGTAAACTGGTTTAGTGACTGAAATTGCACTTTTTTTCAGACTCATTGGTTTACCAAAAAGAATTATATTATGTCCCTGTATAATAATAACTTCCTACTCTAATGAAGCTCATTTCTTGCCTTTCTAATGTTGATAATTGATCCTTTGTTCTGTACCTTTTGCAGATCATCCTCATCTTGGCTGCTGCAGATCCAAGGACTACAAGGTGTGTTAAACCAATTATGACAACTTCCCTGGTTTTCAGACAGCATTAGTATATTTCTGCTATACAAATCCTGGCAGAAATGATCATTTTCATTTTATAAAATAACATGAAAGCAATAATTGACATAGCATGTCATGTCATGGCTTTGATATCTGTGCCAAGGAGGTACAATAGGCCTTCTCTGAATGTCTTCCTACAGATATGCTGTGGGTTTCATTATCTATTTGGACTAATTGTTGAAATTCGTGTGTGTGTGTGTGTGTGTGTGTGTGTTAGATTGGGGGGAGAGAGACCCACATATGTACATGTATACTATGTACAAAAACATTGGCTTGTGTAATATGATGTGTGTATTTAATGCATATATGTAATATATTATATATGCACACACACAGATACACATGTATTTGCATGTGTAATATGAGTATGTGTTTAATGCATTTAAATATTAAATTATATATATGTACACACATACATGTATATACATATATATTATATATGTATGTAACATCTACACATACATACCTGCGTACACAGGAGAAATAGCATCATGTCTAGTATCTTACATGGAATCATGAGGATTTCTTAGTTATTCTAAAGGCAGACTTTCTTTGTTCACTTCCTTTAATTAATGCTACATAGTTTGTAATTATTTATTTTCATCTTTGTTTACAGTCCTTTCTAATCAATAAGTATTAGGATATCAATAATTTTTACTAATATTACTTAATAATTGCTATTATCTAGTATATTAATATATAATATGACATGTATAATATATATATATATACACACACACACACACACACACACACACATGTATAATGCCAATTGTGTGAGTAGATTGTTGTTGACTAGTTTATTTAGAGATAGATATGAAGACACTTTTCCCAGTGTGTTCTACTAAGAACTGCACCTCAAAACAGCTTTAATCTTCTACCTTCCTCTAGAGTCATTACTTTTAGGGCTTCCCTTGGAGACAATGACTGGGGAATAAATTCATAGATAATTTCTTTATCCAGGATGGAGATTTTCATGGAAATGCATCTGTCACATTGACTATGGAAAGAATAAAAGATTATTTTATGGACAAATAGTAGTTAGTTGGTAAATACACAGGTAGTAGAGAAATAAAGGATTTCAACAGGAAAAAAACTGTGAAGCTTGGAGTGTTCTGGAGAGTTTATAGAAAAGGGCACTTTTTTTTTGAAGCCTCTGGAGACATATAGGAAGGGAGAGACGAGTAAATCTTCAGAAGGAAAGCAACATGAGGATATGTTGGAGTTCAATATTCATTGAGAAAAGAGAAATTAGTGATGGATTTGAATGATGGTTGTGCTGAGGGATGACCGCATCCTTCTTATCCTGAGGGTGTCGCACACCTGGTATAGCCTCTGTCTCCTCCTTGACAGTTTTTAAATTTTCAGTCTTGATTTGGTCTTTTGAACAAATTCAATTCTCCTTAATGTAGATGCTTAATAATCATCTTTTTTCATAAATACTCATTCTTTTAGTTTCATTTTTGTTCTACTGTTTAATCCATCCTTAACTAGTGTCTTCTTTCTTCTTATGTATAGTTCGGCCTTATGTATATTGGTCCTCATTGGAGAAGACATCTTCAAAGGACATTTTGAGTATTTACAGTGTTAGTGTTACAGTTACATAGGGAAAGTGGTTTGATGGATGCTGAGCTGTTCCTATACTTTTAATGTGTTTTTTTTTTGTTTTAATGTTCACATCATTTTTGCATCTTAACCTTATACCATCAGTGTTTTTTAAACTTTTTCTGACTCTGTATCTCTTAATTTTTGTTCTCAAACTAGTTCTTTCCTAAGAGCATCACTTTCTCCCTACAACTCCTCAGCTGTTCTAATGTGCAAATGGAAAAATTTTATATTTTCATACAGAATTTGTTTTACATATACACACATTTATATTAGGGCATGTGTGTATATCTATGTACACATGTGATTAGATCTACCTAATATCTGATATCTTACATAGCTTCCCTTTTTTTGTATTGATTTATTTATTTTATGTATGTGAGTACACTGTCGCTCTCTTCAGACACACCCAAAGAGGACATCAGATCCCATTACAGATGATTGTGAGCCACCATGTGATTGCTGGAAATTGAACTCAGGACCTCTGGAAGAGCAGTCAGTGCTCTCACCTGCTGAGCCATCTCTCCAGCCCTCTTACATAGCTTCTTGATGAGAACATTTAAAGTCTTAGTACTTTTCACATAGTAAGTCCCTACATTTAACTGTAGTCACCATGTACAATAGATCTCTGCATTCCCTTTATCTTTTCTACTTGAAACCCTGTCCTTTATACCAAAGGCCTCCCCACTGTGCCCTTGATGGTCTCTGCTTTACACCCTCCTTCTATGAATAGTTTTACAGAGTCTACAGGTAAGTGAGGTCATAGTCATTTGCTTTTCTGTGTCTGGCTTATTTATCAAAATGACTTCTGGAATCATGCATTTTATTGCAAATAGCAGGACTTCCTTACTTTTTAAGGTCACATAATATTCCACTATATCACATTTTCCCAATTTTCATCTGTTGATGGACACAAATTGATTTCATATGAGCTCATTATTTCATGAGAGCTGTTGCTAAATGCAGATAAGAACCAGTGCAACTCATGTTTCTTCCCTGCTGTTTCCTTAGAGACATAAGCTTGGAAGTTATGTGGTCTATTTTCCGATCTATTTTAGGCAAGAGTTTTATTAAAAAATTTTGCTGCCGTTTTATATGAATCTTAACTTTTCTATCCCCAAATGTCTGTTCCCTTGCTTCCTGCTCCCAAGGAATGCATAAATGAATATTTCACTTTATGTTAAGGGTAGTATATTAAAATATCAACTTCTGAATTGCTCAGGGTAATGCTATTTGTTATACAAACAAGACTCTTAACTTCAGAAGCTAAATACAGTAGAGATTTAAAATTTAATCATTTAATAAATAGAAGGTGCTTCTCAACTTCTGGTTGAATCCTATGCATTAGCCCTTTTGTGGCTCTTCTTAATCTTCGACTTCACAGGCACCTTTGTAGACATGGAGAAGGCTCTGTTTCTTAAGAGCCTGGACTTGTCTATGTTTGGTTGCCAAGAACTGACCACAGTTCCTCCCCTGAGGAAAAGGTTGTTTCTTAGCAATATCTTTACCCTGGAGGACAAGTTGAGTTTGGTGATGTCTAGTGGTTTCTATGGTATTCTAGATTTGAATTTCTTTCCTGACCCTTGACAAGGATTTTGTGACTGAAACTATCATGCTGGAAATAAAATTGTTACACAACTAGAAATCATCTCCATTCTTGTTGGCATTCCATAGTAATGTGAATGTTCATAGCATCCAGTGTATTTGGGCCATAAAACATACCAGGGATGATATACATGATGCTTTGACATTATGTTCATCACCTTCCCATTAGTTTAAACTTTTTGTAGGTCTTATTTTATTTAGTATGTATTTTGCTTGCATGTGTACCATTTGCATGCTTTATGCTCATGAAGGTCAAAAGAGGGCACCAGATACTATAGAATTGGAGGTAAGGGTATTTGTAAACCACCATGTGGGTGCTGGGAACCAAAGTTGGGTCCTATTCGAGAGCAAAGCTGTAACCCCTTGAACCAATCCTCCAGCCACAGCTTTGATTATCATAACAGATACTTGAGATAATTTCTTATAAAAAAAAAAAAACCCGTCTGACTCACAGAGTTCCAGGCTCTAGATCACTGTTCATTGGCAGCATTGCTTTGGCAAGGTATCATATCATGGTGCAAGCATGTGGCAGAGCCAACCCACTTCCATCAGGAGCCAGAGTGCATGAGAGATGTACACTAGATCCTACCATCTCCTAAGACCTTCTAGTAGGCTCTACACTTAATGCTTCTACCAACTTCCGATGAATCCTTTCTGAGGATCAAACTTTTATCACATGGGCCTTTTCACAGCATGTAAGAATTAGACCATTAGCAGTTAAAATCTAAAGGATTTAGCATGTTCCAGAATTGGAAGGCATCTTGAGAACCTTGGTCTGTGGTTCTAATGAATCATTGGTGAAATTTCGTCATTTAAAAATGAGCAGACTCATTATTAATGTTAAATAATCTATATAAAAGCCTTATTACATATGAAAAGTTTAAATCTGGCTTGGAAGGAGCATGTAACAAACTGAGAAAAAAAAAGCCTATGAAAGTCTCTCAGTGCTCGCTGACTATGTTGGGACTTCAACCAAATGATCTCAAAGTTAGGACTTGAATCTATGATTCTGAAAGTCAGAGGTGAGCTCTCCAGGAGGCAGTTCACCTGTGAAGAAAGCCAGCAGGCAAACAACAGCAAATTCCAAAAGGCAAATCAAAACACAACAGTCAGAGAAGTAACCTAGGGTGCTGCTGCAATGAGAACAGCTAAAGCTCTCATTCCCTGGACAGCTCAAAGATGAATTTAGCAATGTACAGTTGTTCATGTACATGAAACTTACTCCTATAAACTCATACAAAATACCAGACAGTTCTATTGTAGAACTATTAGCAATACATTACCAGTTTTCAAGTCTAATGAACACATGAAAATATCACTAAGAGGGTTCTGCAGTCCTGGAAGACAGTGAACTTAGCTTTGAACTTGGTGTAACAAACCCACTACAAGAGCTATTTTACCATGGCAGCTAGAGAGACCCCTGAGAAAGGACGCTGAAAGGATCTTAGAGGATAATAGAGGAAGGTGCTATTTACCCATTGAGGGTTTTTATCTGTGTCTAAGATCTTTGCATCTGTATACTTTAGTGGGCTCAGAGCTGTCAACAGCTAATTCACTAGATGTCTCCCCCAATCTGTATGCTCTGTTGATTTTAAGGGAAGCTTTTTAGGGCATAATGTAGAAAGAGGGCACCATCTTGACAGTAGTGTCTCTGAAAGTGAAAGTTTAAGAGATGATATTTATAGAGTTTGGAATCATGAACATTTTAATAGGGGGCTTTTAGTATGAGAATCTAATTAACAACATTTGTATATAAAAGATTAGGGTTAATAAACACAGAGGCTAGAGGCTTCTCAAGTCATAATAGTGGAGCAGTGAAGAAATATTCTTCTGTTCTGAGACTGGAATTGCTTGTTCACACAAAGAGAAGAATCAGTATTGTTTTCCCTTCTCAGGAGAAGTCATGTGAAATGAAGGTGGGCTTTAGTTCTTCACATATGGATAGTTAAGCCATATGGATGCAAGTGTTCTGGATTTTCCTATTTCACTAGTTACATATTTTTCCCTTAATGCATTACTCATCATTAGATTTGTTGAACTCTACATGACAAACTTTAGTTGCATCCTTTTCTTCAAATGATGTAATTTTGTGTTCTTATTTCTCAAAGAAACTCTTATTGTGTGTATGTACCACATTGTCTCTCCTCCTCCATCAGCCTGTTATGGATACTTGGCTAGATTCCCTAATGTGGCTATTGTATCTTCAGATCCTTAGTACGATGGCCTCCTTACTGTGAGGCACCTGCTGACTGCTCCTTTAAAAACAATTCCTTTTCATCAGCTTCCACTCCACACTTGCATTTCTGATCTCCTTTCTTTTACTTTCTTTAGTGAAACTTAATACTCCTTGGAATGCTTCATATTTTACGTATGCATCATGTTCTATGTTTATGTCTTAAAACTACTTCACCTTATTGGAATTCTACTAGAATACAAGTACCACCATAGCTAAACTAAGCAATCTGTGGTTCATTCATATGTGTTCTTTATTTTATATACACCAAGCTGTATACTTGTTCCACCACTACTCAAAAATGTTTTGAGTTAATGAAATTTTATCATGTCATGATATCTAAACTTGACCTGAATAAGGACAATAGATATGCTTAAGTGGATGGAGGAGAGCTCAAGTAGCCTCAGCCATACACAAAGAACTACAGGCAACTAAGTAATGCTCAGAGTAGGAGGAATAGTTTTACTCAGGAAGAGCACATCAGTTGATTAGCCAATGGTTAACAGACTGAGCAAGTTGTTTTTATATATTTAGAAACATACATGTAACAACAATTAATGAAAATGACAATATAGATTTGAAAGAGACCAAAGCAGGGGGTATATAGGAACATTTGGAGGCAGGAAAGTGTTAGAAGGTTGATATAATTACTATTTCCAAAAAATAAAAGGAATAGTTAAAAATTCTAATTAAATAAAAAATAAAGAAATTAAAAATTATATAGTAAGTATATATATGTATGTGTATGTATGTATGTATGTATATAGATAGATACACATTTTTTTTAACAGGTTATCAGGTCACCACATGGGAGAGACTTCGAGGATCCCTTTGAAAGGTGTGAAGAATATTTGAGCCCAAGGACATGTAGCAAGCCCCAGCATTCTGCAAGGACCTTACTAGTCCATTCAGCACCTTCAACAACACCAAAGCATTGTGCAAGCCCTGTGCTAAATAGAGCCTCTCTCAGGGAAAGGTAAGTGTAGTTTCTGTTTTTCCTCATCTTTTCATTTTGAGCAGAAGGATCACTTGTTCAAACCCAGCCTGGGCTACACCTGTCGTTTTTGAATATTCAGCACTAGAAACAGAAAACAGCATATTCATATGAAACAATTATTTATAAAATTAAATTTTGATTTTGAGACTTAAGTTGTTTGTTTCAAATATATTAATACATTATGTTAGTATTTCTCCATAGCACAATTCACTTGACACAAGCTTGTTAGCCAGATCTGGCTCTTTATTTCTAATTAGTTAATTTAATTTATTAAAAGTGAAAATCTGAATGTGTGATAGGTTGTTTTAGTAGAAACCCCTGGTGATTTATTATAATTGGTTTGTCTTTAAGTATACAAATAGTCTACACTGAATTTTCTGATTAGTCCCAAGGATAAAATACGCTTTATTGTGTGGTATCTGGCTTCTCATTTACCTCCTGCCAGCAACCGAGAAGAATCTAAATCATGGAAAGAGGTTAGCTCTCTCACTAAGAATGTTTGTGTCCCAAATCAGAAGGATTGTTATATGTGGGCATGGGAAAAATACCCACCATTTTACATAAAACTGCTTTTTCTCATTAAAAAATCTAGTCTATTTTTTTTAACAGAAAAGTTTGAAACACAAGAGATACAATTTTAACACCTTGACTCTCATATCCCATGTTTATATATGGCATAAAACAGTAGCCACTCAATTCTTAAAACATATTAAGTTCATTCATTAACAAATATTTAATCGGCTGTAGAAACTCTATCAATAGTCCTGCTGAAAACAGCTACCCTGAACAAGATTATGGCTGCTGTATTAAAACATCCCGCTCTGAAAAAAAAAAAAAAAAACAAAAAAAAAAAACATCCCGCTCTGAACTGATAAGTTTATCTGTTTCCCCATTAGCTTTGTAAGCATTTGGACTGGGGGAGGGGGAAGGGAAAAGAGGGTAATGTATGTATGTGATACTAGCCACTTGATACGGACATACAGAATAGTTTTAATTTAATTTAAATTTGTTTTTTGAGAATTTCATGCTTGAGTGCTATATTTACATCATTTCTCTATTCTCCCTCCCTTTGAGTCCCTGTTTTAGTAAATATTTCATCTTAAATTGGGGTTTCTATTCCACCTTTGATCATTCAGTTCCCAAATAAAAGACACACAGCTTTTATATTTATAATAAGCCTTAATTAACAATAAAGCTGGGCTGGGCAGATATCTATCCTCTTAGCTATTAGTTTCTATTTCCCCATCAATAACCCTGAGCTATAGCTAGTCATATTCTATCTGGGCTGCTCTTAACTCCAATTGGCCAGCTCTCATAGCCATGTTTTCATGATTCTCCCAACCCATAGCATCTTTTCCCCTTTCCATCTTCTTCCTCCTCCTCTTCCACTTTCCCCCATCTCCTTCTTGTGGTCCCATCCTTAGACCTCAAGCCTGGGAACTTAAACTCTGCCTATCTTCTTCTGTCCAGCTATAGGCTGTAGGTATCTTTATTCACCAGTCAGGGATAACTTGGGGGTCAAGGTTACATAGCATCACTTGGGTCTATTTGAGGATGGGGATTAGTATTTAGCATTGCAATACATAGCAAAAGACTAAACATCAACAACTTTCCCCATGTCCCTCTTAAATTCATGACCTCTTCTATAATCATTATTGTTATACACACATGTATATAAATGTACCTACTAAATGCCTTTAGTGTTGCTCATATGAACAACTTGTGCTTGAGATAACCACTTATTATATAACCTATAGGGGTCTCTTCCCTGGAGAGGTCTGATTCTTTTGTCAGTGGCCACTGACTTCCTGTAGCTCTTCATGTAGGGTTGAGGCCTTGGGGAATTTTTCTAATCCATATCAGTATGTCACCTGGTACTGTCATTACATAGATCTTGTTTTTGCTACCATATTATTGAGAGTTCATGGGTACATCCTCCCTTTCATGGCTACAAGATACTACCTTGCAGTAGGCATACTGGTCCTCTGACTTGTAAGATTTTTTCCACTCCCTCTTCTGTCATATTCCCTGAGCCTTAATTGTAAGGTTATGTTGTACATGTACCAATTAGAGCTGGACACCTTGCCATTACTTTCTCCATTTTGACCAGTTGTAGAGTAAGATACAGAATTTTGATTGATGCCATTTCTAGTTCATTAGAATCATGCCTAGTGATTGGCATTGGGATAAAGCAGTGCTCTCATGTGGTGTGTGCACACACATGCACACACATGCATACACTCCCTCACTTTAGAAGTTTATTAGAAACTCTTGAAAGGAGATTGGTTTCTGAAGAAGTCTGATGACTTCAATCTCACTACAGGGGGCTTTTCATGATTTCTACATTTGCTTAGATGTTCAGATACAGTGAATATATCTGTTAAATCTTTCATATGACTAATATGTTACTGTGGTTTTGTTCTTATACTTTTCATGTGTATATGTTTCCAAGAATGGTTTTACTTATATTGTAAATATTTGTAAATATTGTGTTGTGGCATTTTATATTTTAAAATGTATTTTGTACAGTTCTCCAATTCTACATAGACTACAATAGCACAGGATCTTGAGAAGTTATTTTATCTGTATATACAATTTTGAATGCCTGTGAATTCTTTATGGAGTATAATTAGAATTAACTTTTCAGTTATATTTCAATGGGAGAAATAATTTCAGAGTAAATATTACTATTTGCATTTTCTCTCTTTCAACTTGCCTCAAGTTTTATGAGACCTGATTTCACTCAGTAACCCCAGCTGACCTGAAAATTGTTATGTAGACTGACTTGTGCTGATCCCCCTGTGTCTACCTCAGGAGGGATAAGACACTTATTTCCTGATGAGTAAATGTGTTTAAGCTTTTTGCTAAAATAGAGTGAGTGTCTTTAATATTCAGTGTTGCCTGTTTTACTTTTGATTGAATGAAGTGCTCAAGCTTTTTGCCAAAACAAAATGAGTGTCTTTAATATTCAACATTGTCTGTTTTATTTTTGATTTGATGATTGGATGAAAGTAATACACATTTAAAATAAATGGTAAATGAATTTGAACTCATCAAGATGAGTTAAAATTTTATTAATGTATTGTTTGTGGCAAGCATAATATTTTTTCCCACCAACATGTAACAGCTCTATTTCAATGCATTTAATAAAGAAGAATATTCTTCTAGTGTTCAACTCATAATATCAGGGGCAAAAATATTTTATTCTTTTCAGGATTCAGTAGCCCTCTTTAAATAGATGGTTGTCTTGGGTTTGATGTTCCTAAGTCACTAGTAGTATATTTGCAGATGTTTACAGAATCCATTGAAGTCATGAAACAATATAAATTGATCTAAATGTATATTATATATCCCAGGAAAAAAATGGAATTTTTTCTAGCAGTTGTATGTCAGAGACAAAGCTGCAGAAGTTTTTTATGTATAGTAGTCATTAAAATTATATTTTCTCTACAAGTGAAATAAGATGGTAACCCCTTGATCATATATTTTAATAAACATTTAAAAATTTATTAGTTTTAGGCAATAAATTCTTATTTTAGTGAAGTTGCTGTTTTCTTTTCACCCATTTAAAAACATACATTCAGAAATTCCCATGCCATAAAATGGTTCCAATTTTGAGTATAAGCATTTCAGAAGCATATTTTTAAGTATAAATATTAATATTATAACTCCAGATTTGTTTTACACTTTACATTGTTACTAAAATAAGGCTTGAATATTAGCATACCTAATTAAAAAGGAATTGGTATCCTTTTAAATCATGCTTAAGATTTTTCTTTTCTGAATCATATTAGAGCTTCTGAGGGAAGCATTTCTTATACCATAGCACAGACTAGTGGACCTATTTATAGTGTCTTTGGGGAGGCCCTGGAGTTGCACAATTGCATCTCATATTTACACAATGGGCTTCATGTACTGAAATAATTATTCTGCCAATCCACTTGCATAGGTGTAACCTAATCTTCCTTTTATCTATGTGACAGTTTAGGTTTGGGATTATCTATTAAATTTATTGTTTATTTATTCCTTTAAAGTAGATCCTTTAAACCATTCACGTATTTAATGATTTGTACTTTGTGTAATAATGTAATATTCTAATTGTGTTAGAATTGTATGTGAAAATGAAAAGGACCAAATTTAAGTAATATATTAACATACTTCCCATTTCTTTATAGGAGAATTATCAATATCACTTCAAATATAGGTTATAGTTAGGGGGTCTGGAAATTTTCATGATGACCTGAATAAAATAAAATACGTTAATTATATGAACATCAATTTTGAATTAAAGAAGAGCACAATGGAAAGAAAATGATGCTTTACTTCTTCTCTGACATTTTAAATCCCAATATGCAGACTCTAATTAAAGTCATACTTTTCTCATCTATATTTTAATATTTCACATTTAAAAATACGATTCTTACAGTGAATAGAGAGGTGACATTACCTTTGTTAAAAAGGAACCATTTTATTTGTATTCCAAAGGAATATGAGTAGATTTTAAGTAGTATTTTCATCTCTTATATATAAGATATTTCTCATATTATAAAGCTTATGTGTTGAATGTAGCTTCCTGTTTCTTCCACATAGTTTCAAAGTATATTAAATTGTTAGAGAATAAATGCTAATTTTAAAGACATTGTACATGGAATTATTTTAAAGAATTTTAAATATTTATTCTTTAAATATTTAAATATTTAAAGAATTTTAAAGACATTGTACATGGAATTATTGTTCTGATTTGAAAGTTTACATGTTTATTTAAAAATAAGTGCTAAAGAGTAATGTGTGAAAAGTCTTAAAGATAGGTAGGGATAGGCTTCCAGATACATATCAAAATGAATTATTAAGACTATTTTTAGACACTGTAGAAAATTAATAGTGTGGCTGAGAATAAGTGTCTGAATATTTGGCCAAAGGAAAAATTACATTATTTTAAGTTCATAAAGTTGGAGAAAATTTTTGTTTCTTTCCTGTCTTTAACATTTATTCTTTCTTTCATTTTCTTGTGCCCACAGATTCCACTCTGATTGGTGTTCACCTCCAAATTGCGATGAGATCCATGACCGGGTAAAAGATGTCTTGAAATCACATCAAGCTCATGCAAGACATTTATGTGTTAGTTTCTAAAATTTTCTCTTTATTGAAGACATTTTAATAGGCTCTCCAAACCAGCTGAAGTGCTTGCAGGTTGTGATTCTTAGTTACAGAGAAGGAAAATGCATTCTCTGAAGGAGTCCCCAGATTTCCTATGAGCAACATAGGTTGCTTGGCCAGAATCATATAAAATGTCTTTTGTTTATAATTTTATATATTTTATTACATGTATTTATATATATATATATTGTGTGTGTGTACATGTACACATGTGCTATGACACATGTGGAGGTCAGTGAATAATGTTGCTGAAATCAGTTTATCAGTTCTCTCCTTGTACCACGTGTTTCTTGGGGAACAAAATCAGTTCATCAAGGCCGGAAGCGAGTGCCTTCACTGACTGAGCTGTCTTGGGGTCCTAGGGTTTTGCTGTTGTTGTTGTTGTTTCATGTTTCAATATTAGATATTTATCATTGGTCAAAAACTATAAGCATTTTTAGTCACAATCTCATAAAAAGTCACTAAATAGTTACTTCATAACTAGGCTTTCATAATATGGGAACTCTTTGTTTAGTGCATTTGGTGAAGGTGTGTTTGATTCTATAGGTAGGCGTGAGGTAGGGGATGTGTGGAGGGCCTCTTTTGAAGTTAGTTGTCTGGCTGATTTATGTGTCAATAAATACACAAAAGAAAAAAGAGCAGGTCAAATTATTTTATGTAAGAGCTGTATATAACATTTTTTGAGATAAAGCAAATGCAGTTATGTTCATGGTATCTTGATGTCATAACAGTATAATATTTTTGTATTAGGTTTTTAAATTTCATTCATTAATTTAAAACAATTGTCATAATTTGTATCTTTCAAGTCATATTAGTCTTCTTTTACACAAAGAAAAAACCAGCATTTTAATGGTTTAAATTAAAAATTATAACTTGTTTTCCTTTTTACTATTTTAACTATTCTATTTTAAAAACTATTGTTATTACTTGGACCATTGCTCCAGCATATATACATTGCAAATTATTTCTATGATGACCTTTCTAATAGTATTTAGTATTGAGGCAGGAAAGCATTGAACTTTCTCTATGTTTACTATCACATATTTTATTTCCATATATATATATATATATATGAAATTTGTCATTCCTAAAATAACAATTCTCTGCTTTAGGCTCATGTATCCTCATTTATATATCAGCAGTGAGAAATTAAGATTTTTACAATGGAATCCATAGTAGTTCCAGCAGTATCAAACTGAAGAATATATGTGGGCTGGGCATGGTGTGAAGGGGCAAGCACAGATGAAAAGAGGGCTAGTAACAGGAACAGTGTGTCAGGCCGACAGATGGAAGATTTGGTATTTGAAACTTCGGTGATCTTTAGATCCCATGATGTTATGATTTAGCTTCTTTTCAGTGCTGAGAATGATGACCAGAGTCCTGTACATGTCAGGCAGATACTCCGTCAGTGAGCTATATACCCAGACCATTTGATGTTATCCTTTTTAGAAAATATTTTTATTTTATATGTAAGAATATTTCACCTGAATGTATATATTTATGTCATATGTATGCCTGGTGCCCATGAATACCAGAAACAGACACTGAATACACCAGAACTAGAGCTACAGATGGTTGTAAGCCACAGTTTGGGTTCTGGGAACTGAACTAGGCCTCCCTGGGAGAGAAGCAAGTGCTTTTAACTGGAGCCATGTCTCCAGCTACATTTTGATGTTGTCTTAATCAAAACCCTAGCTTACTTTTAAAACCCAAAGATTGGAGAGCAGATTCTAAAAGACACATAGAAAGCAAAGGAACTTCTAAAATGAGAAGGATTAATGAGATGGCTCAGCGAGTAGAGGGGCTTGCTGCCAAACCTGACAACCAGAGTTTGATCCCTGGGAACTTACGTAGCTGAGGGGAAGAAACTTAATTATTAAGAGTTGTCCTTTGACTTCCATCACATGTGTATCCATGGACACATGTACATACAGATGCATAGGCACACATAATGCAATAGATAAATAATATAATGAAAAAATATTTTTAAAGAATCTCCTGTATGTATACAATGAAATGTGATCATATCTATCTCTTATTTCACCCTCTAACTCCTCCCACATGTCTGCAATACAACTCTCTCTATCCTCATTTCTACTCCTAAAAATAATAACAAGCACCTCCAATAAGTCCACATATCTGTGTACTGTGCACTGGAGCATTGGAAATCTACCAGTGGCTACATCTTCAGAAAACAATGATTCTTCCTTCCCCAACAACTATCCACTACCTCTGGATAGTATCCACTGTACTCTGACAGGAGCAAAGCTGGAAAGCTCTCCAACCAGCCATAACAGTCAAGGACAGTTTAGCATTCTCTAAGCTACAGACCTATCAAATGAGTAGAATGGACTAGAGACTCCACAGATTGACCTACATAGATGCTGTAGCTGGTAAGCGAGGAAGGTGTAAAGTCAATTAAGAGAGTCCCTGGGAGCTTTTGTCTCTTCTCCTCAGTGTTGAGATGACAAGTGTACTACCATTCCTGGCATTAGTTAGATTGGTGCTAAGGGGTTAAAATTGTGTCCTCTGGCTTTCAAAGCAGACACTCCATTGACTCAACTGTCTACAGAGCTAACACTTTGTATTATTGTCTTGTGAACAAATGGTTCTGTATGAAAGCAAACCAAAAACCCAGCAACAATGACAAAAAATTCTTTTGATCCATAATTCACAACAGAACAAGAAATCTTATGTATTACAAGAATTTTTAAGGAAAGCACAGAAGAAAACTTGAACAATTTAAATTTGGTGAAGAATTTTTTTTGACATGCCACAACCCATACTAGACAAAAACAAATTAAATTGGATCTTATAAAATGTATATGTTTTCCTCATGAAAGGCACTGGTAGAAGAATGGAAAGCCTTACTCTGGGTGAAAATATTTTCAATGTGGGGTTAAGAGGAAGAGTTGGGACTAGCCAAAGTTCACATCACAAGTGATTATCATGTTCTCTTCAGTGTCATGTGATGTGAAAGGTTCTTCTCTGTGATGTTGTCTACCTTAGTCTGATGGGAAAACATAAGACAAATCTGAGCTGAAAGGATGTCTTTAAAACATGCAAGCACTGGGCTAGAGAGATGAATCAGAAGTTAAAGGGTAGGCTCACAAGCAAAACTATAAAATATACACTCATCCAAATTACCAAGTTATTGGTCACAGATTAGAGAAGACTGAGGATGATTGATGGATGCTACATGGTATTCTGTTCTCTAACAGCAGAGGGGTATTGTTGAGAAGACCAGAGATCCAAATATAGCTGGCAGCTAATGTAAAAGTATTGTACTGAGGAGAGTCAGTTTTGTTTAGTGTATCCTGGTTTTTTCAGATATTCACGTTAAGAGACTCTCAATGAAACGGGTATTTCTGTGTATTGTTCTGTACTGTCTTTGCAACTTTTAAAATTACAATTACCTTCTAAAATTTAAAAGGTAAAACATTATTGATTTTCATTTCAGCCCTCTCAGTTTTAACAGAAGTTGCTGTGATTCCAGGTTTCCTTCCCCTTACAGGCCCTGTGTGTAGTTTTTGTTGGCTCAGTATGGAACACACTTCCTTGTACTGGGCAGGATTTCAGCTTTAGTGCCTTCTCTCACTCTCCAGTTTCCAGTGGTGATCATGGAGGGGGCACTAAGGCTTAGCTTTGCACCCATGGAGTCTCACTGGAACTTGATTCTCAGGTCTTTATTTTGTCTGTCTAGCATAGGGGATTGCCAAACTCCTGCTGATTTCTCTGTCCTCCAGCAGTAGACCTATCAAACAAAACATAGAGTCTTGGCATTTGTTCTGTGCTCAAAATCCACAGACGGTCCAAGAGGAAAGCCAGGTGGTACATTAGTTCATCTCTTTGGGGTTATCTTTTCTGGAGAGTCTTATAACTGCAATTATAGTTATTTGAGCAGCCTTTTGATGCTTTTAAATAGCAGAAGAATTAATATAATCATTCTACTCTGTCCTATTCAGAAATAGGAGACTTTTACTCTACTTTTTAAAATTAACTTAGTTTTGTATTTGCTTCTGGTTTGACTTTCTGGATATAAGATACTGCTTCTCATGCTAGCCACTAATTTCAATACAGTCCACCAGCAAATGGAGCACAAACTAATAATTACCCAACATTTCCTGCCTGTGTTCACTCATATAGCACCCTTTCCCTGAGTAGCTGTGTGCTCTTCCCAGCATTGTGCAAAGCTTAGAGGCTTTTAGAAAATCAAATTTTCTTCCTGTACAGTGTTTTTAATAAACCACTGAATGAATATGAAACAGAAAAAAAGAAAACAGTGTGCTACAACATGCAATTAAGTGTATGAATACAAAGCATAAGCATGACTTACTCTCAGAGAAAATGTAAAACTGGCATATAGGAACAATAACATTTATTAGAGATTAGGCCCGTGTATACATTAGTCTATTTTTTCCTTACAATAATCTTGAAAATTAAGTGTTATTATGAAATAAGTAGTATTTCAAAGACGAGGAAGCGACATTGAGAAAGACTAAGTGACATATAAGGCTTTATAAGGTTTCATAGCCACTACAGATGCCTTTAACCAGGATTCGAGTCCAGGTAACATCCTTGACCTTAACCACTCCACTCTACAGTGATGAATACTAAGGACATCCTTATACACATAAGCCCAGAGATGTGTCAAGCTTAAGCATGTAAGAGCCATAGATATGTACATATTAAAAAATAAGTCAGTGTGAACACACCAGACATGGCTGCTGACATACTTGCTGTATCATCACACACACACACACACACACACACACACACATAAATATATATATATATATATATATATATATATATATATATATATATTTATATGTTGAAATTAACTTTGTAATAGTGAGTGGGAAGTTGGTTTAGGACAAGAATAAGAGTTTGGAATGAGACTTACCAAAGTAATGTGATGGAGGAGAAGAATCAGTCCAAAAGTGTGTATGATTTGCCAGGAAATATTGTAGTTTAGATTTGATAGTTTGAAAGTTAAATCTGTTTAGTTAGAATTTTTTGAATTGCCACTTTATGCCAGATACAAATCTAAGTGACATTTTATGCAGGGTTTGGAACAGACTTTTGTCAAATATATTTGTATAATTTTCTCATAGATGTTGCGAGTGTTTATATATTTAGCAAGCTTACAAGGATAGCTATATAATAAGCATTTAATAAATAAATCTTGTTCTTTAAAATCATGTAACTCCTAACTGGGCTTCCCGTGCTCCATAAACTCAGAGGCCCTCTAAAGGCCAAGCATTGTGAAGTAGGATGATCCCCAGGTGGAGCAAACCCTGCCATTACCTCTGCATTCTCATCTAGCACCCTTGCCCTCTCCCTAATACACACAGAGACAGCCTGAAGTAGATGCTAAAAGAGATAAACCTGGGGCTAGAGCGTTAGCTCAGTGGCTAAGAGTACTTGTTGATCTTAAGGGTGACCTGGCTTCAGGTCCTGGCACCCACATCATGTCTCACAACTATTTGTAACTCCGGGGGAACCCAACACCCTCATTCGACCTCCAAGGGCACTAAGCACTCATAGCATACATACTCTTACACACAAGATAAAATAAATTTTTAAATGAGATAGAAAGCCAAAGTAATAGGCAAATCAGCAGAAGATCCACAAGGTTTTCTGCTAAACCTGAGCCTTCAAGGCAGGAGCTAATGCCTAAAAAGGCCCTGTAGAGAAGGGAGAAGTGGTTCCTGAAGAAAACAACAAACTTTCCAAACACAGAAATTCGAAAACAAAAGGCACAGAGAGCTGGGAGCTGCAGATGCCAAGGGGGAAGGTACAGATTTCATAGCTTAACTCATGCACGATCCAGATTGAAATACCATTTTACAAAGTTATCTAAAGATGCAGAATTTGGCTTTGTAAAGCTTTTAGCACACAGGACACTTCATTGTTTCGGGAGGATGGTGCATGTATCACTAAGAGTGTCTCTTGAGCCTGCCCAATGTGGGGAAAAATGCCTTTTTCTGGTTGTTTTTGAAGACTCGCAGAAGGGACTTCTGTGACACACATGGCCACCAAGGTACAGAATGCCTTGTGTGGGAAAGCCCAATTCATTTTTATTTCCTCTTCCTCTTCTACCATCAACATAGATTTAAGTCTCTTGAAAACAGGGCACTGTTTGGACCTGACTCCCAAAAGCACCCTGGACTTTTCAGTGGCATCATAACATGTTTGCCAAGGTACTTTATTTTTGTTTATTTTCAGTGGCACTGTATTTGCTTTTCTAGTTATCACAGTGTCTGACCATGGGCTTGTCCCATTAAGATGATGATCATTAGCTGACCAGATCACGCAGTGTGAAGACAATGCATGAACAGTTTTCCTAAAGCCCCACCCCTACCTCTCTGAGTTAGAAGCATAAGAAACTTTAGCATAGTTTAGTTCTTTCATCTGCTTATCCACTCATACCTAGTACCTGACTCCTCTGTTGTCATTCTTATGGGCTACCCTAGACTAAATCACATGATTAGAATATCCTAATCACTCTGTGAAAGGATATAAAAAGATACTTAGAGGCTTTTTTTGGTGGTGGTGAGGCGCTTAACTAAAGGCACGTCTCTGGGCCTTCTGTCATTATGTCCATAGCATATCTTTTTTACTTTAAATTATTCCTCTTAATGAAGCTATTTCCAAGTTTTTGGTCTTTGTTGTATTTTATTTTGGTTGTGCTTATTGATGTTTTGCCTGGATGTAAGTCTGTGCACATGCCTGGTGCCCCTGGATGCCAGAAGAGGGCATTGGATCTACTGGACCTGGAGTTGGAGACAGTTAGGAGCCACTGTGTAGGTGGTGGGGATCAAACCTGAGTCCTCTAGAAGAGCAGCAGATGTTCTTTAACTGCCAGGCCTCCTCTTTCTCCTTGAAGACATCATGTTGTCTCTAAAATGATGTCCTGTCTCGTTTAATGCTCTCTCACCTCAGGAGTGATCGTGGTGTCCAGTGTTGTCCTCTCTCCTAATACAACTTATTCCTGAAAAGTCATTTTGTGTGAGCTACTTCCCACAACTAACCAACCTTTGCCTTCTCTCACACTTCTAACAGACCAGATTTTGCATATTAACACCTCCAGACCTGACTAGTAAGTTTTCTTTCTCCGTGTGTGACTTGTTGATGAGATATTGTCTTTCAGCTATTGATTCTATTAATGTGCAAATGAGTGCTACTCTGGCCAAGGTAGGAACCTCTTCAGGTTGTCTCTCAAGTCTTTTATCCTTGACCCAAAAAGCTCATGGGGACCATTTCCTTATTCATTTCTCAAGGGCACGACAGATGGTTGGAACTGTGGTATGACATCTAAGTCCTCACTAATTTTATTATTAAAATGTTCTCAGGGCAAAATACCAAGTTATCACCAAAGATAAAATTATTGAGAATAACTCGTTTTCTTATACATGCTTTCCACATTTTTCCATGCTCCACTTTCCCACAATTTTGATAGTCTGTATTTTTCAGAGTATGATCTATAAGATCCTTAGACACTCCCCTTTATAATCTTCATTAGGGTGCTGAGTGTAAATATTTGGCCACATTGATTTTTATTTTGGTGTCTTCTCCAGTCATTTTATTTGCCTAAAGTGTTAACAGATTGCTATAGATGGACTCACTGGGCAGTGTTTGTGAGTTTTGGTATTTTATCTGTAGCTTTTATGCTATTAATTTAGGTGATTATACAGTTCCTAGGTTACTTTTAAAATACATGATTATCTCCACAGAGAATTTCTATTAAATTCACTGAAGAAAAAAAGCATTCTCAAACTTTGTGATCTTAGATTGTGCTGTTTCTTACTGAGGCTTGTTACAAGGTTTTATTATATATTTTAATTTTTGTGAATATGTTTATAGTTCTTTGTAATCTTTTCTGCTTTCTGCCCTTTGAATTATTTTTTGGGAACTTCTGTGACATATATGTTGGGTCTAATTTTCACATATGCTACGTAGTTTTTGCCAACTTAACACAAAACCTAGAGTTATCCAGGAAGGGAGAATCTCAGCAGAGACATTGCCTCCATCAATTTGGCCTGGACATGTCTGTGAGGCATTTTTTTGATGGCTGATGTAGGAAGGCCCAGCCTAATGTGGGCATGTGAGCTCCTTGGCTTCTGTCAATGGATAGACTGTAATGTGGACACCAAATAAACACTTTTTTCCCCAAGTTGTTTGTAGTCAGTGTTGTATCACAGCAGCAGAGAAGCAAGCTGGGCACAGACTGATAGCAGAGGATGGGATTAGCTGTAATGGATGTGCCCATGTGGGGCTTTTGCCTTGGAATATTTTGTGGGAGGAAGGTAGAGGATTTTAAAGAGTTAGACTCAAAAATCCAGTCAGTGCCCCAAGCATAGTCAGCTGTTAGATTATTTGGAAGATAATGCAGAGGGAACTGGAGGCCTGGATCTTTAAGAGAGAATCTTCTGAGCTGTTCATGTGATATTTTTGACCATGAATCTGAAGAACTAAAAATCTTTGTTCCACTGGGACAATTGATGCTACTTAGCTTGGGCTAAATAATAATCAGCTGTGACTAATTAATAAGGGAACAGCATCATCGATGTGAAATTTCTAGGAAATTTCCCCCAGAATTCAGCACACAGAACTTGTGGTCCATAGGGGATTTAGGCTGCATCTCCTCGAGCTGACAGTTGAACTTGGCACATCATTTGTAAGAGTCTCCCACATGATACAGGTTTAGAAGGCATGAAGGGATCTGGGAGAGCAGCTGCTCCTTGACACTCCTGGCAGGGTCAGTGCCCCTACTGAGAGGCCAGAAGACCATCAGTGAAGATGCAGTGCAGCTGCAATGCCGACCTCAGGATTGGAAGGATGTTACCTAGCTTTTTGTTTGCTGTCTTTTCCTCTCTTAACAACTCATGGTCTTTCTTTCTGAAATTATTTCTTCTAACCTTTTTATGCCTCGTGCATACTTAGTAACCACTCTACCACTTACATTTTTATCAATACTTTTCTGAAGTTTCAGAAACAAAATATAATTTAATTTGTAAAATGTGAGGCCTGTAATTTTTTTAATCATTTTTTTCTCCCAAAATACACAGCATAATTTCTGGAATATCTTGGTTTTCTTTCTCTTCCTATTTGCATAGAATTTTTAATCTTATTTCATCCTATTTCTCTGTTTAATTTGGATTCTGTTCCCAGGTGTTATTTTACTGTGTGGTTTTATGAAGAATGAAAATTTTGCCTGTTAGTTTTGAGAGTTAATAGATCCCAGGTGGCTTTAGCTCCTGTGGAATTTCCTGTGACTCTCTGTGCTCACTGTTGGAAAAGTTGGAAACATCTGCTTTTGGTGGCTGCCCAGAAGCTGAGGCACTGAGCTTCTGAGATGTTTGAAGTCATCAGGTGGATGCCACCTGATTTTCCCCTGCCAGCCCCTTCACAATGTGTCTGCACTAACCTCTTTTGTTAATTAAGGTGCTATGCTAACAGATTGTCTTGTCATTGTATGTGTTTTCCATGGAGTTTTGGTACTGCTATTTGGATAGCTTAAATGTGTTACCTCCTTGGTATGATTTTACTCCTTTGTGCAATAGAATGAATATTAACACAATGGACAATATGTAAAACAGCATCCAGATTAGTTGCAATATTATTGGTGCCCCCAGTTACCCTGGGTAGTACCTTAGGCCCTTTCCACCAAACACCAAAATATTCTAATATGTGACGGTATCTAGATTAGTTTGAGATGGCTTTGAACATTCAAAATTATGATTTCATGTCTAGTTTCTTTAGCTGATCGTTGTGTGTATTATTATACACACATGTCTACACTCTTTTTCAATGTTCATAGATCCAGCAAATTATGCTTCCAAGCAAATTCTTGGGATCTAGATATGTTCATTCATTTATATGCCATCTATGGGCACAATAGCAGAATTAATAATTGACCTTTTACAAAGGATACCCCAGTCAGTCTACTGTATTTGTAATTTGACACTAATGCTTATGTACTGCTACACGCAGTGTGTTTTGTTGTGCATGCAGAGTTTTGATGTGCACATACTAGATTGAAATATAACTAAGAAGGAGTTGTTGAGGGACAAGAAATTTGGATATTCATGTGTTAAATACAATGTGTGTATATATATATATATATTTGTATATACTGTACATTCATATGTATAAATATACACACAACTTTATATTTGGAGAAATGAGAAAAGGCAGAGGAGAAGAGAGGGGGAAGGAGGGATCTTGAGAATGAGAAGAACTTTACGTGAACCTCATTTATGTTTCACAAACACCTAATATACCTAACTTCTAAAGATTATTGTATAAAAGAATTTAAGTACTTTAAAAATTTTGACCCCTATTTTGATTTGACCCATTTTACAAGGACTGTGGAATTTTCTGTTTGTGAAGTCTTTGCTGACACTCAAATAATTTGAATCTTGAAACATTTTGAATTTTGGATTAGTAATATGCCTTTTAATTCTGAATTCTTGATTTTCTTATCCATGTTGTAAAAGCTGAGATTAGGTGCTAAGCCGGCTCAGCATGTTCAACCAGGGCTTATTTAGGATTCTAGTCTATTATTTCTTCAATCATGCCTTGTAAGAATACCATCATTTCTTACTTTTTGGATGTTGAACTATATTTTTAGATCATTTGATTCTGTCTCACAGGCTTCTTAAACTTTCTTTTTTAAGTTTTAGTGTTATTTTAGTATTTTGCCTTCATATCTGTCTGTGTACCACTGTATGCCTGGTGCCTGCTGAGGTCAGAATGGGGTGTCAGACTACCAGGAACTAGAGTTTCAGACACGTGTGAGCCACCTGTGCATCCTGGGAACTGAACCTTGGTCCTCTGGAAGAGCAGCATTCTCTTTTAACTGCTGACCCATCTTGAGCTCTGGACTTTTGTATTTATCGTTCTGCTTGCTTTTATTATAGCTATTTATTTTGTAATTCTGATTTTTGCTGATTCCAATGTGCTGTTACTCTTCCCTGCTAAGTTGATTATTTCAGTAGCTATGTTTTTAATTATAAATCCTTTTATTCATCTTCCTGAACTCATATTTGAAATTTGCATTTTTGTCTTTTTTTTTTTTACTTTTTTTAGGAGTAATGGTATCTTGGCACTACGTGTCCTGTTTATTTTTAGTTCTGAATATGTTTAAGAAGTTTTTGATTTTCTTCATGAAGACAGGGTTTTGTTTTCTCTTTTAGGCAGGTAGCATTAAGATCTAATAATTCTGATCCCAAAAGGACTTGGTTTCAGGCTATATAGAGTTTTGATTAATTCCATTTTGTCCTTAGGGTCCTGATCAATCCCCGTGCATCTCTCACTTATGGCATTAGCCCCCACTTTAAATTATAACCATTAGGCCTTTCTTTCTTGTTTGTGGGAGGTGATAAATTGACATTTGACCATTAGAGAGAACTATGGACCCAGGGGATACTTGACTCTGGAGAACAGAAGGTTTAGTTCTTTACATCTCATGCTAAGAAGTTATTTTCATAGCGATGTTTCAGTTAGTGTTGTCCTGCATATGTGATGATGGGCCATAGAAAGTACAACATCACCTGATAATGCCATACCTACCTTACTTTAAATATATACAGTAAAATAAACCTATGATGAATTTTTTCAAGATAATGCTAAGCGACACATGGCATATTTGAGTCTCCCCTGTCTCTGTTGATTGTGACACCTTTTGCATGACTAGTTCAATGTTTTCTACCTTTTCTATTCAGCAGTTGCTGCTATGACTGAGATCAGCTTCTGACTGCTCTCAGAAGGCAGGTGTCCTTAGATGCATGCTCCTTGCAAATAGTCAGGTATTAGTTCAACATCCTTTTGAGAACTTTAGTGCTCATCTGCTTTCTATCTGGTAAATGTTTCTTTTAGGTACCATGATTATAGGGCATGTTTTCTTTGATTCCAGACATTTTGGTGGTCTGCTTAACTTCAGAAGCCAGCAAATATCTTGACAATTTTTATATGTTTGAGGACTTTCTAGGCTTCAATTTTAATCCTCTCTGTTTATGGGTTTCTTAAAACATTATGCTTATTTCTCCATCTGTAGGAATTAGTATTTTTTTCATGGCCAGGGCTGGACTTTTAGCCTGACTAGTAGTGTCTATAGTACATAAACCATTTCAATGGGGACACTAAAGTGTCTACACTACTGCAAGGGTTTGTTTCTTGTGTCCACAGTGCTTCTCAGCCTCTAAACAATGTAAAATTGTAGGGGACTGCACTCTGCTTTCCAGATGTTTTCATTTAGCTTAATTCCCTGATGTCTCAGGAAGCTTTGAGAGTACATTATAAGGTGCTATAGAATATAAATGTTGTCTTCTACCTTGTTCAATCATTAAGAAAACCTTTGCAATTTTTTTATTCCTTTTCATTGACCTTTTTTCAAATGTTAGCTGTTCAAACTCAGCCTCTAGTCCATACACAAATTTTAAAATGCTTCAGGAAAAAGAGAGGTATGCACGGTAGGTCCATTTTTGAAAGGATTGCCTCTCAAATAGCTTAGTATCTGTCTTCTTCATTGGTTTTGCTTCTAACATCCTAAAAATTATTTATTTTTTTCAGCTTTCCTAGTTTGCAACAGAAGTAGATATCTACTATAAATTATCCTTTTAACCCCTAAACAATTTCTATATATTTTTTAATAGGGGATTTATGTCTCTTTGTGTTTTTTCCTATTGCTATCATACATTATCATTAACTTACTGTCTGGAATTGATCATTTTATCTTTCTGTAGATTAGAGGTCTAACAAGGACCATACCTGGATACATTCTAAGTAACTGTTTTATACCTATCTCCCTTCCCCCATTTCAGTTATAGGTGCTCTATGTACAAGTGGCCTTTCTGAGCACACTTTCTAGTCAGATGCTCTGGATGTGCGTATATACATGAAATGATTATTTCTATTTGTATTCTGATCAGTAATACAATCTGTTTTGTTTCTTGGGCCAGTATTCCCCATCATGCCATCCTTGATCCAGATGGGCAGTGCTCTGCATGAGTGGGGTTAGCAAAGGGTGTTTATTCTACTCATAACAGCCCTCCCACTTATTTCTTCTCTTGTCTGTCTTTCTAACATGACTGGATGGAAGTTAAGAAAAAGACTCAATGGAAAGCTTGAAAACAAATGATTAAATATTTATCATTTAGGCACTAACTAAAAGAAAACTAACTTAACTTTTAATAGTAGACAAAAATGTTAGAGTCATAATGGCAAGACCTTAAACGCTTGGCAACCAAAATTATATGTAGATTTTTCAAACTGTTTTAACTTGCTTGTTTATTATTCATTGGGTTTTTGTTGTTGTTGTTGTTGTTGTTGTTGTTGTTTTTGTGCCTCCCCCCTTCCCCACTGGTTTTTAGACAATATGTTTTCTTACCTGAAGTGGATGGGCCCTTCCTCTATCAGTGCTGTTCCCTGTGGGTTTCTATTAACTGTTTTCTTTACTGTTCATGTTGACCAAGGAGTGAGAGGTGATGGCTAAGGTTAGACCAGAACTTACTAAGAAAGTATAGGAAACACACATGTGAATTTACTGCAACAGTGCAGCTTACAAAACTAGCTCTGATGACCTTGTTTTCAATACCCTTAAGTTAAGAACTTAGAACTATATATGAACTTTGGCTATATATGCTTATTCCAATTAACTCACATTTCAGTTTTTTCTTTGGTTTATTATTTTGGTTTATTATTATCAGTAAATCATTTCTTTTGCAAATCATGGATGCATGCTTGCATCTGTGTAATTTTCTCAAGTATTAGTATTTATGTCTCAGAAGGTAAAAGTTTATATAAAATATTTATAGCTTTATTAATTTACCCATCTTGTTACATCCACTACCATTTATTCTATATTCATAAAGTATTTACTGAATGTCCAGTCTTCCCTAACTAGTACTAACCAAATTATAATGTGCTCTTTTGAAACATGTATATCAATAACTATACACATTGAGCAGGTTATGTTTAGGATTATGTATGCATATACATACTTGCATGTAGCAATTATTAATCAAAAAGAGGCTGTTTTGAAAGAGAACAAGTATGGGTATGTGGGAGAATGTGGAGGAAGGAAAAAGAAGAAGAAATGATGTGATTTTATTATAATCTTAAAATGTTATTGAGAAATAATGCATTTTCAAGAGTTTGTTTCTTTCCTCAGATGTCCAAGCACTTGATTCAGTCTCTTATAGAAAGGCAGAAGAGACACATTTACCACAGATTCATTACTACTATGTTGGAAGCAATGAGAAAGTTAATGGAAATCTTTTCATTTTTCAGGAAGAGAGAGACCCAGAGAAAGAAGACGAACTGGAACTGAAAAGAAGTCTTTTATATAGAGACTCATCCTATGACAGTGACCCTGAATATAGGTATGGACTTGCTTCTCTGTGTGGAGATCTTTTTCATAGCTAGCATAAAAATGACCCATTTCTCCTGTTTTCTAGATTTAAATTTTATTTTCTTAATTAAAAGTATGTATGTCTGTATGTGGATATGTGTATGTGAGGGCAGATGCCTTTGGAGTTTGGAGACATGGGATCTCCCTGGAGCTGTAGTTTCAGGTGGCTGTGAGGCACCCAACATTGGTTCTGGGAACTAAGCTTGGATCCTGCAAGAGCAGTATTCACTCTTAACTGGTGAGCCATCTCTCCAGCCCAGTTATATCTTTTCACTACCGAAGCTTTCCAATAAAAATACATTTAAGGGCTAGGGAGATGGCCTGGTAAAATGCATGCAGTGCAGGCGTGAGGACCTGTGTTTTCACTCCTTAGTGCCCATGCTGAGGGCAGAAAACAGAAGCAGCTGTGTGCTTGTGTTTGCTATCCCAGTACTGTAGAAGCCGAGGCAGACGATCCCTAGGGCCTGGGATTGACTTGGTTGTGTGGCTGAATTAATGAACTCCAGATTCAGTGACAGACCTGGTCTCCAAAAATAAGGTAGGAAATAATTGAGAAAGATTCCACACATTGACTTTTGCCTCTATACACACATGTTCATCCATTTGCACACATGTATACACACACACACACACACACTCAAATACCCAACTTGTGATGATTCAATTCCTCCTGTTTAGGATTTATTTGACTGACAACCATATTCATATATTTCATGATACATTCATCATAAACTAAAAAAGAGTTTTTATAAATTTTAGACAAGTAAATCTTTTTTTTAAAAAAAAAAGAGCAGAGAAAATCTGCTCTTTTAAAATTTCAGGGATATTAGAAATAAAATATTTTTGAAAGATTATACTAGAAAATTTTATTGTGAAATTTCTGTGCCAATGGCTATAAGATGTATAATTAAAAACTATGAATCATGGGTAGTTGCATTCATCATTACTGCTATACCATGGAATACTGTCTGAGTTTTTTTATCATGAAATTCCTTAGGGATTGTGCTCCACGAAATATAATTAATTTCTTTCTAGCTGAAGTTTGCACCAAAATGTTTTTAAAAATCAATTCAGTTCACAATTTATTAGAGATTCTAGACTGCCTCAAAGTAAATAATATTATGTTTAGGATTGTGATTTTGTGATTGCACCTCTTCATAGACTTCGTATTAAGACTCACTTTGATCAGAGCTGTATTTCACAATTAGGACTATTACTTATTTTTGTTTTAAATTTTTGAGAATTTTATATATATATATAATGTGTTAATGTGTTTTGGACAAATCTACCCTCATTCTCTTCCCTCCCATTCCCCATCCCTCACTTGCACTAAAAATTATATAATATATATGAGCCTTTTTGTTAGGTAATCATAGTTACTTAGAGTTGAGGTAACAGCCCATATCCTGTCCCCAAATCAGCATTTTACAGCTCTCCTCCCTGGGTTCCAACTCTTATATTTTTTCTGCCTCCACACCTGTGATATTCACTGTGCCTTGAATGGTGGCTTTGGGGAGGGGGTTGTTTGATATAATTACCATGCACAGCTAAGCACTCAAAGTTACTTATACTCAGTACTTTGACTAGTTATCACTCTGCATTAACCAGTATGCACTGCCAAAGGAAATTTCTCTGACCAATGCTTAGAACAACAGTAATCTATAAGCATAAACATTTGGAAGGCAGTTTGACAATGCAACTAGATAGCAAGACAATAATGGTAGGTTCCCCTAGGGCCTGTGGCCTTCATGGTTAAGAACTTTTACTAGGTTTGTAGTACCAGGCATAAAATTATTCTCGTGGAAAGGGACCTCATCTAATCAGAAAGCAGTTAGTTGCATCTATAACCATCATGCCCCTTTGTACCAGTGAGTACATCTTAGCCTGCAGGTTGGTATTGTAGCATTCAGTGTCCAGTGCTGGGTGAGGCCTTGGTGTCTTCTCCCCCGGCATCCTGCATAGTACCTTATGTATACACGCTAGCCATTAGGGAGTTTCTTAGTCAGCTGAGATGGGTTTATTGATATCCTGAATCTTACTATCCTGTTATGGTGTTATGAGATTGCTGGGCACAAAGAAAAGTATTTAACTCAATGCATCATATCACTTCTTTGTTCCAAGTAAATGCTATACCATGTACTTTGTATGTATTCTCTTGAATTGTACAATTATGTATGAATGTAATTAAGGGGGAAGAAACTACAAAGTTAATACCTGAAGGTTTCTGAGCGTACAGAGAATTCCAGCTTTAGAAGTTCTGTCCTTATACAGACCATACCACTTTATCTGTGCTCTTTTCATTTTCCTTTTTACTACAAGGTCTCTCCATCTAGATCAGGCTGGCCTTGAATTTAGAGACCTGCCTGCCTCTATCTTCCAAGTTCTGGGATTAAAATGTGTGCTGCTCTGACTGGATTCTGTGTTGTTTTTACCTTGCTTTTAACTCTTAACACAGGTTTTTTATTTTATTCTACATAGTTTCATATTAACAGTTTAGCTTTCCCTTATAGAAAGCCAATCTTGAAAAGCAAAGCCTCAATGTGTTTTGTATCACATATCCATACTCAGTAAATGTTTGAACTCATAGTAGTGTCTCTAACTTCATTTCACCATTTTAACCTTTTTCAAAAAACAATCTTTTCTCAGCTCCTTCCAGCGGCCGCGTGGCTCTTTCCATTTGGATGATGGCGAATGCTGGTCCAACAGAGCAGCCTCTTGTAAAGGGAAATCCCACCGACCCGTCTTTGAGAACAGCATGGACAAGATGTACAGGAACTTATACAAAAAAGCCTGTAGTTCTGTTTCTCATACACAGGAAAGCTTCTGAGACCATCTACCATAAACTGTATAAGCGTCCATGTCAACTTCTCAATGAAAGTGTTTGATGTGATCTGTATTTGTATGCCTTTCTTTAAAACAGATGTTCACTGAGTAACAGACTTGAACCCAGCATATTTCAAGTGGTAAATTATCACAGTCAAGCCTTTATTACAGAAGAATGTGCTGTTTCCAATGTCAAACCTCTACAATATAGTCACAACTTCCAATTTGTGACAAGGCTATCCTGCCACATGTGCTCCTCTCACCACTGACAAACTGAATAGGTTCTTTTTAGAATGTTCTTTCATTTTTATTCACTTTTAACTTTCCACCTCCTTGGCTGGTTATCTTATCTGGGAAATATTTAATTAATATCAGCTTCCTGTTCTCAGTAACGAGCAAAAAGATGTTCTCTGCAGAAACAAATTTTAAGAATTTAAACCTGTTCTAACAAATATTATTTCCTTTTTCCCCTTAGAAGAGGCTATTGTATTTCTTAGATCCTGAAAGCTAGCTTTCTTTGTAAAGCTCACATATGCATTCACTCCTTCTCTAGAAGACCAGCTGAGGTGCCTGAATGACTAACGCTAGATTCATTCACAAGGAGAGACCATGAATTGACCCCAATGTAGCTAATATTTTAGTGTTGAATTATTTGCAATATTTTCTTCTAGGAAAATACACTTTGATGCAAACAGAATAAATGAAGCAGCCTGTGTTAGTAAGCATGTAGTAACTAAAAATAAATAATTGGAAATAAAAGAATTATATTGTAACTTTACCTCTGGTATTTTCATAGGTATCACATGACCCAGGAAACTAGCATCCACACTTTAAAAGGGGACCTGGAGGGATGAAAATAACTCAGTAGCTGTCTTTTAGTAAACACTCATAAACTTAGTGATGGATTGATAAAATACATGTTTCGTTTCCTACCTGTTTTCATGAAGCCAGTTGCACTTTGAAAGGGCAAAGAAATTGATTAGTGTTGAACCAGAGTGAAGGGAGGTAAAGTGGAAATAAGAGAAGTGAGGCTCTGCCGGAAGTCTGAGGAGCTGACTACAAGGCAGTGTTTTCTCCTTGACTCTACCACTTGTTAATTCAACTTTTTTTTTTATTTAAAAAGAAAATAAAAACTTGGACTCACTCTTTGTTTAAATCTGAGATTAAAGTATGACATACCTTTATGTTATGTCATAATATAACTCTTAAACATGTCAAGGCATCTCAGTCTGGCAATCTGTACTATATCAAAAAAGAGCATCATGGGCAAGCACATGCATCTAGGCTTCCGTCTCACCTCTGCCCTTTCCTAGCTGAGTCTCTTGAATTCTGTTCTTAGTTTCCCTAGCTGCTGTAGGAAGAATGTAGAATAGCTCCCAAACCATGTCTTGTGGGTGAGAACCAAAATTCTATGAAATGGGTATAGGAACATAGATCTATTTTATTTCTCATGTCTGCTTGCTACACACACACACACACACACACACACACACACACACACATTGGGAATAGAGGGTGCTGCAGATGTGGGAACAGCACTTGTAAACTCACCCTTGGAATAGGTTCCCACATTTACAGGGAGCCTTATATGTTAGAAGCTTTAGTGCCCATGGTGTGCTCTAGCAGAAATTCGGATGCTCAGTTGATGTTCCTTAATCATTTAGTAAGTTAACTCAGCATTTTCTAACCTAAGAACATTTGTTATAGCCAGCACTCCTTAGTCTGCTGTTCTGTACCACATTTCCAAATGCCATTCTCAGATGTGTTTGGACATAGGCTAACAAAATGTTGCAGTGTGTGAGCACTGAGTTCCCTGTCATAGGTTATATTATGATTTGCACAACATGTTTCTAAAGGTTAACATGAATAATGATCTTTTTAAAATCCATGTTGGGAGACTAGAGAGATCAGTTGGTAGAGTGCTTGCCATGTGAGCAGGAGGACAGAGTTGAGATCCCTGGCATGATGCAAAAGCTGGGTGCAGCAGTGTTCCTCTATAATCCCAGTGCTGGGGAGGGAAGACCCCTCAAGCTCATTGGCCAGGTAATACAGCTGAATCAGTAAGCTATAGGTTCAATGAAACACTGTGGCTCAAAAGCTAAGTTGGATAGTAACTCAAGAAGATACTTAATGAATGGTGGCTTCTGACCTTGACACATATGAACAAACACACACAGGCATGAACATATACAATCCATAATCTGAGTGGAAATTGATGTCTTTTACTTTAGGGAAAAAAGCTAAAACTTAATTCATTTAAAATTAATCTTTGGCTAAGCATGGTGACACACACTTATAATCCCTGTACTTAGTAGACAGAAGCAGGAGGATAGCTGTCAGTTCAAAGACATCCTGGTCTATATTGTGAGTGTCAGGCCATCCAGGCCTACACAGTGATACTTTGTCTTAAACATGAAAAAAAAAAGTTTGATGAAAAGGAAAAAATTCATTTAAAAATTTTTCTATTTTATTGAAATACCCAAATAAATAAGCCCTTGCTGCCTTTGGGATGACTATTAGATATGAGGAGAACAGGCAAAGGTAATGCTCCAAAGGAAGCTTGAGAAACTAGTGTTCTGGAAGGTGTTTGCTGTGAGATGAAACTGGCATCTCTATGAAGGACAAGAGAAAATTCCTAGGTATGTAGCATCTTTGATGATTGTCTGTCTGCCTGTCCCCATTCCCTGGGGAAAAGATGGTTCATTATTACATGGCTATGGGTTCTTAAGTTGTATCATGTTTTTAGAGGAATGTCTTTAGGGACAGATAGTATTTTATCATTTATAGAACTTTAAAATAATTAGGCTTAATTTGAGGAAAAATAGACTTTTTTGGTGATCAAATCTTTTTTATTATTGTATTTATTTATACTTCAAATGTTACCCCCTTCCCAGCCCTTTCTCTTTAATGTATTTTTTCCCATTTAAAGTTAAAAGTGGAGAGGGGAGACATAGGAAGATCACTGTGTTTAAGGCTAGTCTAGGGAACAGAGTGAGATCCTATCTCAAAAAAACATAACCCCAGGAAATTTAGGAAAGAAATTGTTAAAGTCAATGAAGAAATAAAATTCCTGGTTATAATTTCAAGTTATATATTCTTACTCGTTTGATTTTTCAGACATATATGGTGATGAAGGGATTAATTTAAAATAGTTGTCAACTCTCTGTAGTTGTTAATGTGAATGATCAGGAAATCCCTGCAGGAAAGTTGCACTCTGACTTCAGATAAACAATCAGGAGTAAATACAGAGGTCTGGTAATGTACTTAATTATTAACAATAGAGTTATTGAGATGTAGCCTTTTGAAATATAAAGTTCAGTAGTTTTTACACTGTTCCTTGAGCTGTACTACCATAACCACTAAATTCAGATATTTTATCAGCCCAGAACAATTCCTGTATGTGAGTAGTAACCACTTCCCACTTCCCTTTGCCCTCAACTCTTGGAAAGCACTAATCAATCAATCTCTCTCTCTCTCTCTCTCTCTCTCTCTCTCTCTCTCTCTCTCTCTCTCTCTCCCCGTTTCACTGCTTCATCTACATTCTTCATGTAACTGGAATTATACTAAGTGTGATTTGCCTTGTTTGTGTTCTTTCAAATAACATGACGTTTTCAAGGTCTGTCCATGTGTGTGTAAGTTGTTTCAGTATGTATTCCTTTTTACTACTAAGTAATCCAATCGGGGCCAGTTTTTTGTTTGTTCCTTTTCTTGATTGACAGCTAAGTTTTTCCACTTCTG
The DNA here is from genome assembly GCF_004785775.1 of Grammomys surdaster. Lineage (NCBI taxonomy): Eukaryota > Metazoa > Chordata > Mammalia > Rodentia > Muridae > Grammomys > Grammomys surdaster. The sequence goes on along the minus strand of NW_021604579.1, from coordinate 7,386,947 downwards.
ATGTATTTTGAATATGTATATGTTTTTGTAGGTATGTGGTTTCATACATTTTGTTAGATATATCCTTAGGATTTGAATTGCTGTCATGTGGATACCAGTGCCACCATGTTGTACAATCACCTACCTCTTTAGAGGACTCTATTAGTCTTTTCCACAGAAACCCTCGAAATTTCTCCCAATGGCTATGAGTTCCTGTGGTTTTGGTATTAACCATTACGGACCCCAAGTGCCTTGGTCCCTGTATTCCTCACTGGAATTAGTCTGTTAATGTCCCTTTTATTAAAAAAATAATATTTTGTTGAGTTTTTATATCTACCACCTTTCCAACCCTTTTTCTGCCCTAATCCTTTGCAATCACCCAACACTAGGTAGGAGAAAAATGTTAGAGGTAAAATGATGCATAGACCTCTTCCTGCTGATTAGGGGTCTTGTGTTCCTTGAGGCAAGTCTAATCTTAATCACCAGGATATCCAATTTCTTCTTGTCTCTTTGCTCATGACCACTTGCGAAACTGGAACAACATCAATCAGCAGCAGTGAGAGCAAAGCCCAGGCTCTCTCAGGACCCACATTTATACTCTCTCCAGAGTCCCCAGAAACTATCTGCAGCTTGCAAAAATCACATTCCTCCTAGAGCACAAGACAATCACAGTTAACAGCTGTGAACAAACTGAAGCAGCCCCATATCCCACATGTGGAATTAAAACAAACATTCATATAACTAAGTTTTTAAAGAAAACAACTCTGTCTACATGCTTGCCTGCAGTTGGAGAATGTCCCACCACTATCCTATTTTCTAACCTTGTTATGCCTGTGGCAAACTCTCATGGCTTTGTGCATGGAGACATTAAAAGAATCACATATTGCAACCAAGTTAGATATATATATTCTCCTCTGGATACAATGATAATTCACTATGGAAAAAAATCAGCCACTATGATGGACCACAGAATCAGAATGGAATGCAAAAGTGATCACTCAATAGATGTAAAGTATTTGTCAATCTTCAGCAGCTTTTCATAATAAATTTTAGATACAAGGGACTTGTGTCCATGAAAAACCTTGTGTCCCATTTCTATAACAAAGTATATAGGCAATGACTTTAGAACAGCAAAGGTTTATTTTTAAAGGTTTCAGACTATGGGAGATCCTTGTTTCTGGGCCCATGGTGAGACAGCATACTGCGTGAGGCAGCATGTGACAGAGCAAAGCTGATTAACCTCCTGTTCTTGTGAGAAAGACAGAGGAAGAGATAAGTGTCCCACAGTCCCTTTAAGGAGCTTGCACATCATATTAGATCCGAATTCTTGTTCCCACTACTTCTCAAGACTTGAGCTCTGGGAAAAAATACATTAAAATGCTTAGCCCCTTTGGAGCTGTTTTAGATGCAAAGTGTATCTATGATGTAACCAGACAAGAAACCCGAAAACATTTCCTGTAAGATCTGGAATGAGGCAAATGGCTGCTCTCCTCTGTTAGGATCCGCATACTCCTGAAAGTCCTAGTAAAATTTTAAAGGTGCTCAATGTTAGAGTGAAATGTAAAATTATGTTGAGGTGATGGGATCCTCAATGTAAAGATTCTCAGTGTAAGATAGGAAATAATAAAGATCTATTCAGAAAGTGTTAGATGGAACTATTAAGTTCAAGGAAGTTGCAAAAACCGTATACAAAAATCTGTGTCGTTTTAGGTATGACAGTGGCCTAAACAAGAAATTTTAAAGGAGTAATACCACTTACATTTGCAATAAGAATAAATATGCAGATATTAAAGAGATGAAAAATTATAAGAAAATTATGAAACCGATCAATTTAAAAACGGGCATCCAAAGACATAAATTCGGGGGTTGGTGGAGTTAACATTGTTAAATAATTGTACCACCCTAAGCAACCACCATAGTCAAAACAGATTTTCTCATAACTCTAATGGCAATGTCTAAATGCAGTTTTCATATGGAACCATTAATATCTTCAAATAGCCAAAGCAACTGAGCAAGAAGAAAGCTGGAAGTACTTAGACGTTCAGATTTGAATTACATTTGAAAGTTATAACACCATGCATTGGCACAAAATCAAACACTGACAAAAGGAACAGAGTAGAGAGCTCAGAAGTAAACCACACAGAATTGGTTAGCCTTCAGCAAAGACGTCAAGAATTGAAAATGGAGAATCAGCTCTTTGAAAATTAGAATTTGGCAAGCTGTATTAAATTCAGTTACAAAATAAAGTTAGATTCTCTTCTGTATACAGAAATCAATTCAAAACTAAGAGTTTCAGAAGAAAATGAAAGTTCCTTGAAATTGAGCTGCTTTGTAACACATTGACACTCAACACACAAGCAATAAGAGCAAAATAAATATGAAAAGTCAAAACAATGAAAAATATGAATCATCTAAAAACATAAAACATCCAAACTATCTTATAATCTAATAGTCCCCACTTGGGGTATATATATGCAGAATAAATCAGAAGCACAAAGTTCTTCCTATATCCTTCACTATATTATGATAGCAAAGGGATGAGGTCACTACCATATGTGTCAATAGATGAAATATATACATATATTTTGATGTGTGTTATTTCAATATATTTTACATATTAGTATATATGTAATATGTTTTACATTTATTAATATGTGAAGTAATATATATTATTTACTTAAATTGTAATTCTTCATATTTCAATATATATTATATATCCAATAAATAAATACATATATAAAACATATAAATATATTTATTTTTATAAAACTGGTTGTATTATATAGTATTTAACGTTTAACAAAAAGCCTTGCCATTTCTGACCTCATAGATAATGAGAAATAAGAGAGAAAAATACTGCATGATCTCACATATGGGCATCCAAAATAAACTCAAGAGGAGAAAGTAGGAGAGTGATTTACAGGCTAGAAGAGGTGGGTAATAGAGATCAAAGGGTACAAAGTTTCAGCCATACAAATGAGTACATTTTGGACATTAATGCACAGCCTGGTGATGATAGTCTTATCTAATATTTGCTAAGAAATTATAAAGCTCAACACAAATATGTTAACAATGCAGAGATAGTTCATTTTTAAACTTGATTTATATGATCATTTATAGTGTATGCCTATACATGTAAAATACATATAATTTTATATGAACTGATTTCATTTGTTTGACAAGAATAAGAAAGTACATGTCACTACACTAGTAGATTACTTCAATGAAAGTGCTAAACATGAGCCTCAATGTAGTAAGTTAGAGTCTATGAAATTAAGAAACTTATTTTACATATTAATGTGGGACAGAAAACTTAAAATGGTAACATATCTAAGAATTGACCTGTGATTTACATATTCTGTATGCACTCTTCTCTCATCAGCAACTTTCTTCATCTCTGTATTCCCAATTCTACAAACTGGTCATATCTTAATATATACAAACTGAATTATGAACTCATCTCTTTCTAACTGGTCAATTTTGTCAGGCCTTTTACTCCTTTAGTAAAATGACTACATAAAAGGCAAAAATCTGTGAAGGGCCAGTAATAGCCCTGCAAAGCCTAATTCTATCTGAATTTGAGATGAGAAATCCTGACAAAAGCTATCATCAAGTCCATCTATGCTTGTATATTTCTATTCCAAGAGAGAAATGGACAAGATAAAGGGAAAATCTTGGTTGAAGACCATATTACCAAACAAGAAACCAATAGTCCCTCTTTTTCAGAAAGCTGTTTCTACAGTTTGGTTGTTGTTGTTTTTCAGAAGGATAGGCTTCCATTGTTTTATAGAGGTTTCATAATATGCCTTGAGTTTTTACTTTTCTGCTCATTTCTTGGCAAACCAAGATTCTCAGAGCTCATTTAAGGAAGACCAGCTGCTAAACCTTTGTTGCAAGAGATGGTAAAGTAAGTCCAGTGGTAGTCAGCAGACAAAGGAACAGGGGCTTGGGATTGTTTGAAGAACTTTATATCCCAATGGAATTTAACTCCCTTCTGAAGAAGTCAGTTCAGGACCTTTGGAAAATTCCACCAGACCCCTCCCCTTCTGGAAAAGAAAGGTCATAGAACAATTAGGAAACCCTTCCCTCCAGAAGGGAAAGGCTAATTAACATTCCTCAGGTAGGGGTGGGGATTCGACCATCGGCCACCTGTGGGTTGTTGAGGCCCAGAGCACATGGACACATTTCACAGGATGAACCAACCATTAGCCACCTATAGACAAGGGAAGTCCTTTCTACCTCATTCCCTAAAGATCAATCAGTTTAAAAGTCACACTATTCTGTCAATCATATTGTGCCTAGTTGCCGTTTCTCTATTGTGCCCCCTAGAAACTGTATAAAGGTTCACCGAACAAGCTGCCTGGGATCACCTCTCCTTTTGGATGCAGGATGACCCCAGAATGCTGGAACAATAAAATTACTCTTGCTTTTGCATCGATCCCCAGCTCCACATTGTTCACTTAGGGTAGGGTGGTGGAGTCTCTGGTAAGGTAAGGCTCTTCAGAGTCTTACATTTGGTGTGTTGGTGGGGAATCAGAACCCCTATGGTGACATGTGGGAAAAAACATGCACGCAGGCGGGGGGAGGGGCAGCTCGGGTCCACCCACGGACCATGACAGTGGCAGAGTCCCATAGCAGAGGTGGAGGCAGCCCACGAGGACACGGCAGTGCAGGCAGCCTGTGGACCGCGGCAGCTGGGTCCAGGAGGCTTTTCCCGCAGGCGGGTTCCCACATACATGAGAAAGTCCCAGCCCAGAAGACACGTCAAGATGAAAGTTTAATTATCTATGACCAGAAAGTTGGATCTGGATGTGAATGCATGTGGGCCCCCACCAAATGCCAGGAGGAGCTCTCTTATATGGGGAGTGGGAAAGAGGAGGGACTAGGGAGGGGATAACTTAATTAGCTATGTCCCCCCTCCCAACTTTAGATAACTCATTAATATGTAAATCTCGAGACAGAGACCTGTTAGTCATGCCCTCTATCTGTGTCTTACGTGACTGATCATACAGGTTAAAAGGAGATGAGACTGTGTGTCTGGGCCCTGGGCTCTGGGGGCATGGCCAAACACCTGCAGTCTCAGGGTTCCAGGCCCATGCCAACCCAAGATGTCTACAGCCCGACATCCCACTCTCTTCTCTTTCATAAAAGGAGGGGCATCTCTGAAGGTGTAGGTTATTGGAGATATATGTAGGCCACATGTGGGGGTGTTACTCCTATGTGACCGATGACCATGGGCCTCTCTGTGGGAGGGACTGTGGAGGGCTGAAGCTGAGAGAACCAGAGGCCTAGGAACAGAGCTGAACACCTTCTGTCCCTGTGGGTATCCGGGGTTCAGAAGCTCGTTGAACCAGGCGCCCAGCTTTTCTTCATAGTTAGCCGCCCACAATTCCCTCTCTTTTAGGAGAGGTGTCATCCGTAGTGAAAATTTTGGATGATGAAGTCAAAAGAAAACCCTATGCAGGCTGGTGGTTGCAGGATAATTAAGTCAAGGATAATGGGAATTGAGGGTTGGATTGGGAAAGCAAGGAATTATTGAATCAATTAAATACATGTTGTACAGTTTGAAGGTAATGACATCAGATTAATCTAAATAGACATATTTTCTTCACTAACATGTTACTTCAGCTAGGTGACTTTGGCAAAAGAGTTCATCTGCAGCTGGAAGGTCTGGATCTGTCTTCCATCTCGGTGTGTGTTTCTGTGTCTTAGCAAGTATCCCTGGGTCTTCATTCAGATGAGATGGCTGGGAGAAGGCAGCTTGGCAGGATCCAGGAGGTGGTACATCTCTGGATCTCAGCATGTCTCTGGAGTCTGCAGAGATAGCTGGGGAGGAGGCAGCTTGGCATCTCAGGCAGGTTCCAGAAGGTAGTGTCTCCACTGGACTTGTGGGAGCACCTATAGGATAATCACAACAGGGAAGCAGCACCCTAGCAGGGGGATGTCTGTAAAGGGTGTGTAGTAAGCATTAAGTCACTTGGGAGCAAGCATATCATGGTCTGTCATTAAGATCCTGGAAAGGCAAAGGTGTTTGAGGAAATTTTAGTCTTGGAGGGTATCTTTGAGTCTGTTTTTGAATGGCTTAAGGAGAAAATCATCATATTAATTATGTATCTAGGGTAGGCAGCAACAGTTTGTCTGTGAAAGGAAATTAGTTGTTAATTAAGAGCTGAAAGATGGTGATCAGCATGTTGATTTAACTTGTGGAAGTAAATTAGATAGCTTTGGAATCTTGAGGAAATTTTAAAAGTTGAAGAAAATGTTGGACATATATCACAAGTATTAGAGAGAAAAGGAAATATTAAAACAAAAGCAAAAATTTTTGGGTTGAAAATCATGAACATTGTTGTTTTAGAAGTCCCTGTTAGGGAAAAAAGGACGCATTTAAATAAAAGCAAGAAAATTTTGGGTTGAGAAGCACGAACATTGTTGTAGGTATTCCTGTTTGGGAGAAAAGCATTGATGGTGGATTTAAGAACAGTGCGGTGTTTCAGCAGAGAGGGCTCCTGTATTCCCCGTTCTTTTTTTCTTAGTCTGTAAAATTTAAATGTAGAGAAGAAGAGGAAATGCCAACCTTGAAGAAAAGTTTAAAGCAAGAAACATGGGAGCTTGTTAGGAAAGTCAGAAGTGAAAGCTGGGTGTAGCCTGTAGTTCTTGGGAGAGAGAGAGAAAAAAAATAGTCTCAGCCACGAGAAGTCCCTCAACTAAGGGAAAGTCTTAAAATGATGATTGAGGAAGGCACTTTTAGTTGTGAGAAAGAAAGCAGAAAGGAAAATTTATAGGCGCTGCTTTAGGCAAGCAGCTGAACTAACTTGTTCATGACAGAGGGGGATGGGAAAAGCCTAAGCTGGCAGGCAGAGCATGAAAGTGATTCTTGGGGGAGGGGTAAAGAGTGGAGATTATGGAGTCTCCACCATCTTGTCCTTGAGCTGGAGAACACGTGGAGAGAGAGAGAGAGACCTAGTCTTTTTGAACTAGGCAGGAGTTAGACTGTAGCTAACAATTAGAGAAAAGACGTTAGCCAGGAATATGAGAGAGGAAGAGAGAAGGGGAGTGGACAGATAGAGATGTTACTCACAGTTCCCCCCACCCCCGCAGGTGCCAGTGGGGGGTGGGGGTGCTCCTGGAGCTGACTCTGCATGTGTTGTCCACAATTAGCTGGGGGGGGGGGATGATGGCCCTTGTGCCTTGGGGGCGCACGTGGGCATGGAGTTGTCCACATCTCCTGTCTGGGGCAGTTGTCTCAGGGAGGTGGGGACCACTGCAGCGCAGCAGAAGTGGGCACAGAAAGTTTGACTGTGTTTATCTCACAATGTGCCAAATCGACACAGTGGGGCGGGAACGAACTCAGCCTGATTTCGGCAGGGGTGGGTGCAGGGCTCTCAGGTGAGAATCTCCATTCTGGGCCCCAGATGCCATGGAGGGGGTGGGCCCACAGCAGGCCAGAGATTGGGTGGGGGCATGCAGCGTTGTACTGTGAGCAACCTCCCGCCGATATTGGCCTCTGTTCTGGGGGTTCGGGACGCAGAGACCTGCAGAGACCTGTTGTCTCCCTGAGACAACCTTCTGTCCAGCAGAATGGAAGTGGGAAACGCATGCTGTGCACTGAGAAGGCACAGGGAGAGCTCAGATGCCACTCCCTGTTGGAAGTATACTTGCTTGGCATAGCATCCAGAGAGTGGAAGTTTTGGCAGTGGCCCATTCTTGAAGTCCATGGGTGTCTGTGCCTGGCATGGGCGTTAGCTGTGAGAAAAAACACATGCGGGGTGTGTGTGTGTGTGTGTGTGTGTGTGTGTGGCTCAAGCAGTGTCCCCAGAGCAGTGGTAGCAGCTCACAGGGGTGCAGCAGCACAGGGAGCCTGAGGACTGCGGTGGAGGAGGCCTATCCTGTGGGCAGGTTCCCACATACGCAAGGAAGTCCAAGGTTCCAGAAGACAGGTGGAGTGGGTTTCCAAGGAGTAGCTTTATTATCCATGATGGGAAAGTAGGATCTGAATGTGGATGTGCACCCCCACCAAATTTCAGAAGGAGCTCTCTTATATGGGGAGTGGGAAAGAGGAGGGACTAGGGAGGTGAATTGGAGGTCTCGAGCAGGTACTACAGTTCTTGTTTGTCTTGCTGTTTGTCAAAGACTGAGTCTGTAAGTCTGTTTGAATTTTCAGTTTGCTTGCTAGCATGGGGGGGTGGGGGTGAGGGGCTCAGAGTGGGAGCCTAAAGGATGCTTCAGGGCCCCCAGAGGGCATTGAGAGAACTCTGCTCATTTTGGAAATGGCAAGACAGTAATGGCAGGAGCTGAGTCTTGCTATAACCTGGTTTAACTGGCTGCTGCCATATTGGCAGGGGCACCTGGTTTGTCTAGGTGCAGCTGGAGCTGGCCAAGCAACTCTGTTCTGTGTCTATGGAAGGGACTAACTGTCTGTAACTGGGCCCATGGAAGGGGTGAACTATGTGTTATCTTTCTCTCTATTCTTAGACCTGGATGCCCGTCCATGGCAGGGTCAAACTGTTTGTGTGTTGATTGTTTTTCTCTGTGTTGTTAGTATCTCATTCTGTGTTCTTAGACTGACCACAATTTTTGGACATTGGACAGACTGAATCTACTCTGTTAAACATCCTAGTTAACCACTAGAGGAGAAAACTTGTCAGTAGTAGTAAAGAAAGACAAGTTAATTACTCTTTGTTTCTCTGAATGAACCACCTTTGGAGTACAGTGGCCACCTGTAGGGACCTTCAACTTACAAGTGATCAAAACACTAGGAAAAGAGTCTTTAGGCCAGGATCCCTTGGGTACCCAGACCAAGTGTCCTATATAGGTATCTGGAAGAATCTAGTGGAGGACCCCCTTGCAGATAAAAGACTTTCTTCCCCAATAGCCCCCTTGTAGGTTCTGGATGTCAGGAAAAAGGAAACATGGGAGGAGGGATCTGGATCTGAGAAGAAGTCGATCCTCCAAGACCTCCTTCCTCTGTATACCCTTACTCAGCACCAGCACTGGGGTCCTCAGCCCATACAGGACCAAGGCCACTGTATCCCCCCTTACTGGAGGGAGGAGCAGGAGGAGACCCCCCAACTTCCCAGTCCAGCCATGGGGACCTTAAGTCTGAGAGCCACATCCCCTGATACCACTGTGGTTCTCCCACCTGCTGAGGGCAATCAGATTGGCCCTTCTCTTTGGCTGACTTGTACTACTGGACAGCCTAACACCCCTCTTTCAGATAACCCCAAGGCGCTGATTGATTAATCTCTTTGAGACTGTTTTATTTATTCATCAGCCCACCTGTGATGATATCCAACAACTCATGAGATTGCTCTTCAGGAACAGGGAGCAGAGAGGATAATGCAAGAAGCCAGAAAGAATGTCCCCTAAAACATGAGGGCACCATCAATTGACCAGGCTCTCATCGACAGTGGGTTTCCTCTGACTAGATCTAACTGGGACTTTAATACAGCAGAAAGTAAGGGGCACCTAAAAGTCTACTACCAGACTCCATTGGCAAATCTCAAGGGGGCCACACAAGACCCCACTAATTTTGACCAAGGCATGTGAGGTTAAGCAAGGATCAGATGAGTTGCCCATAGGAGGCATTCTGTCAATACACACTATGGCCTTTATAGACCAGGTTAGTAGATATCAGGAAAAAGCTTCAGAGGCTAGAGAAACTACAGGATAAGTCATTAAAGGATTTAGTGTAGGTTGCTGAGAAAGTCTACCATAACGGGGAGAAAGAGAAAGAGCAGAGAAAGAGAAAGGAAGAAGATGAAAGGGAGATGAGAAAAAGTAAGGCGACAGGAAAGAAATTTACAGAGAATGTTGGCTACAATAGTTAGGGAAAGCAGAAAAGGGAGACTCCAATCAGAGACAGAAAACTCGTTAAAAAGGACCAGCGCACACATTGCAAGGAGAGGGGCTGCTGGATCTGAGAGTGCCCTAACAAATGGAAGCTGGGGGCAGGAAATCTCAGGCCTTGGGAAAAACACCCTCAAATGGCAAAGGTGTTAGCCCTGGGTGAAGACAGTGATTGGAGTAGACAGTGTTCGGATCCCCTCTCCAAGCCCAGGGTAACCTTGAAAGTGGAGGGGAAACCCATTTAATTTGTGGTACACATGGGGGCTCAACACTTGGTCCTCCTCCAAGATAATGGCTCTGTTTCCAAGAAAAGATCTTGCGTCTAAGGAGCCACTGGCACCAAAATGTATTCATGGACTACCCAAAGAACAGTAGACCTAAGGATGGGATGGGTATCCCATTCATTTATGGTCATCCCAGACTGTCCCTACTCTCTGTTTGAGTGAGACTTACTCTCCAAGATGGGGGGGGGGGCTCAGATACACCTCCTGCCCAATGGGCTCCAATTAACTGGCTCAAAATGTGGAGGAAAGTCCTCTTTGACTGACCCCTGCTGGAAGCCGAGACTGCTTGCTTTACAAATGGTAGCAGTTTTATCCATGCTGGTCAGAGACGAGTGCTGCTGTGGTGGACAACATAAATGTCATCTGGGCTGAATCTCTACACCCTGCCCCCCCCCACCCCACCAGCACATTGGCACAGAAAATGGCCTTGCAACTTGGAGCTGGCAAGAAAATTAAAATCTACATGGATAGCAGGTATGCCTTTGCCACAGCCCAGGTCCACAGGGCTAAATACCAAGAGAGAGGACTGCTCAAATCAGAGGAAATCTTGGATCTCTTGGATGTCCTGATGAAACCAGCAACTGTGAGTACTATTCAATGCCCAGGACACCAGAAGGGAAGAGACTCAGTGGCTTGAGGCAATAACCATGCAGATCAAGTGGCTTGAGAAGTGGCTATGCAGGAGTCTATCCTGGTTATGGGCCTGCAAGAGACACCTACTGGGGAATGGGACTAGATTAAGGGATGGCCTCACTTAAAACACATGGAAGAAGAAAGGACTCAGATTGCTAGCCACCCTACCAACTATTACCTAGAGAAGAAAGGACAATGACACACACAAGAAGAGAGAACTATACTCCCAAGAAAACAAGCAAAAGACTTACTAAGCCAAATGCACAGATGGACTCATTTAGGGGATAAGCTTATCCAAGCAGTCAAGGGATCTAAGGTATATATAATGGATCTCGGGTTTTGGGCCAGAGAGATAGTAGAACAGTGTAAAGTATGCCAGCAAGTGAATGCTTATGCAGCCAAGAGTAAACAGGGCAAAAGACCTAGGGAAGAACAGCCTAGAGTATATTGGGAGGCCAATTTTACAGAAGTTAAGCCAGGAAAATATAATTACAAATACCCTCTAGTATTTGTAGATATTTATGTGGGTTGGAGCTTTCCCCACCAAGTAGGAAACAGCTACTGTGGTAGCCAAGATCTTCCCAAGGATTCTAGTGCCCAAGGTAATTGGATCAGATAACAGTCTTGCTTTTGTTTCTAAGGTAAGTCAGGGATTAGCAGAGATTGGGGACTAATTGGAAGCTCTACTGTGCATACTCTCCCCAGAGCTCAAGGCAGGCAGAGAGAATGAACAGAATCCTAAAAAGAGACCTTAACTAAACTGCCTTCAGAAACTGGAGCTGACTGGGTGGTGCCCCTTGCCTTGGCCTTGGTCCAAGCCCAGAACACCCCCCTCCTGTGTGGGATCCCCACTCCCTTGACCCTGGCTCTTGGCCTTCCCCAGAAGTGACTTTTCAGGCTTAATTACAAGCTTTCCAGATCAGCCACCAGGAATTGTGGCCTACACTTAGTGCCCTGTATAACGCAGGTACCGCAGAGGTTCCACACGAGTAAGCAAAGTGGAAAGGGCCATTCCTGGTGTTGTTGACCACCCCAACATTTGTTAAAGTGGATGGAGTAACTTCCTGGGTTCACATAACTCACATCAGACCAGCATCTGCACCTGATGCCAACTGGAGAGCAGCCAGACAACTGAGCAACCCCCTCAAGCTTAAGATCACCTGCCCTTCTGCAAGGCCAGAGAAACCATTAGATGGCTATGGTGTATCTTCCCTCCTGCACTGAGTCTCAGCACTCCCCACAACCCTACAAAAGTGACTTGGCAAGTACTCTCAGCCACTGGGTATGTGGCTTGGTCCACTACAATGGAACAGCTCCCTTGTGCCTGGTAGCCAGACTTTGTCTTTGATCTCTGTAAGTTAACAGCAGGCCTTGACTCCTGGGACATCACCACTCTAGAGACACAGGGGTAGGGATTACCCAAAAGTGGGGGATGGGGGACTTTTGAATCTAAACCATGTCCCAGAAGCGGCCTTGGAGGGTGAGGCTTAGGGTGCAGACACCCGAAGTTGAGGAGTGTCCTGCGAGAGACCCCTACATATATGTGCCCCTGAGATGGGAGAAGCTGGCAGCAGGCCCATTAGTATGAGGGGACAACTACTTTTCTGTGCTACCTAAGAGTGTGGAACATTGGAAGCACGTACTGGAGACCATTAGAGGGGTTAAGGGGAATAGTTAAGGATTCAATGAGAAAGGTACAAGAGGGACTAGCCAAGAAAAAGAGAGTGAGAACAAGCTCAAGGATAGTTTGAGTCATGGTTTAGCAACCTCCCTTGGTTTACTACCTTGATTTCTACATTGTTAGAACCCCTGATAATTTGGTTCCTGCCTCTGACTTTTGGCCCCTGCATTTTGAACTGTTTAAATCCTTTTATTAAAGATTGCATGGGTATAGTACAGTAGATGGTCCTGAGACAAAGATATCAAGAGCTAAGTACAGAGGACCAGGGATATGAGCTGCACAACTATCCACAATAGCTTCAAGACTGAAGCATGCACAAAGAAAAGGGGAGAATGAAGAGATTAGTTCAGGACCTTTGGAAAATTCCACCAGATTCTTCATCTCCTGGAAGAGAAAGTTCATTAAACACTCAGGCACTTTGTCCCTCTGGAACTGATAGGCGAATTAATATTCCTCAGACCACAGGGTGGGGGGACTGATCATTAGCCACCTGTGTATGGAGGAGGCCCAGAGCACATGGACACATTCTGCAGGATGAACCAACCATTGGCCACCTACAGACAAAGGAAGTCCTTTTCATCTCATTCCCTAAAGACCCACCAGTTTAAAAATCACACTGTTCTGTCAATCATATTGTACCTAGTTGCTGTTTCTCTATTCTGTCCCCTAGAAACTGTATAAAGGTTCACGGAATGAGCTGCCTGGGACCACCTCTCCTTTTGGATGCAGGATGACTGTCAGCATGCTGGAACAATAAAATTCCTTCTGCTTTTGCATCAATCCCCAGCTTGGGTCAGGGGTCTCCAGTAAGTTAAGGCATGCCAGAGTCTTACACTTCCATAAAATGCAAATTGTTTAGTTCCTGGGATGAAACTGAAAAAGACTTTCTTCCCCAGTGTGGTAGTTTATCTTTGTTCACTTACAATACAGTTCATTTTCCCCCTTTTATTGAAAATAAATAATTTTGATTCACTGGGAATTCAGGCCACTCTAGCCAGGGAAGTAAGCAGTCTAAAAGCTCATCTTTATTTCTTCCTTCCACAAATCAATTTCTTCAGTTTCAACTCCATTTCTGTAACAGACCACCTGCTGCAGATGTCCCTCCTCCTGACCCCCATCTCTAGTGGATCACACAGATCTTTACCTCAAAACTTTCCCCCAAACTCTTCCAATTATCCCAGTTCCCAACTCAGCCAACATTCTCTGGCTACTCAGATCAGGGAAATAGGTAACCAGTGTATCTTCACTTTTTCCTCTACGCCTCCAAATCCAATCCCCCAGTCTCAACTACTTTATAGCAGATCACCTGCTGCAACCTCTCTCTTCTCTCTGCCCCATTCTCTAGTAGACCAGGAATATCTTCTCCTCTAACCTTGCTCCTCCACCCCCACTTCTAGTCACTGAAGATAGGTTTTCTCTGACAAAGAAATAAGCCAATTTGGCAAAATTAAAAGTCTAAAAAAGGCAGGTTTATTTGGGAATGTGCTCCTGCCTGAGTTCATCAATCTCAGGAGATGAAAAATGATGAAAACGGAAGCAATTGCAGGGAGATTATGGCTTGGGAGCCTTTTATAGACTGTGGGGAGGGGGGACACTTGGGTTGCTTGTGACTTCAGGTGAAGGGGTTGGGACACCTGTCGAAATGTCAGGAATGCAGGACTTGACTATTTTGCACCTTTTCTGCTCAGAGGCTTTCTGAGTAGGTGAGTTTGGAGGGAGAGGGAAGAAATGGAATTTTCTGGACCTTATAGGGGAGGAAGCAAGCCAGGGACTCCAAGTGAAGAGCCAACTCTAGCAAATAGTCCCTGGGAGTCCAGCAGTCAAGTCTGCGAAAGAAGCAAGTAGGCATGTAGGCAAGCTTCCAATCTTCATTTTCCTCCTCTCCTCCAAATCCAACCCCCAAGTCTCAACCCCAGCTCTGCAGCAGACTACCTGTTGTGGTCCCTCCCCACTCTCTGTCCCCATTCTCAGGAAACTAAGCAGACCCTGGTGGAGCATCCTGCTTTGAATCCTGTGAACATCCTCAGCTCCCTCTCCATCCTTATTCTTAAGGATCAGCTCCCAATGCCTAGAAACACATTTTACCTGGAACATCCAGGAGTCACACCTTTCAGGTTCCCAGAAGAATTCACTACCAGGCAACACACAGCTACCATGTTCTTCTAAGAATGAGAGAAGGCAACAGAAACAAAGGAACAAAATAACCACTCCACAAAGGCAAAGATCAGATAGCAGAACCTAGAACTCTCTCAAACCCAGCATGAGAACAGAATCAAAACAGTCAGGGCAATGTCTTCACTAGAGCACAGAAACCCTACTACAGTAGGCTGGGAGAGTTCCAACATAGCTGACTCATAAAAGACCTTAAAATATCCTTTATGAATATGCTAGAGGTCCTTAAAGAGAATATTAATAAATCACTTTAAGAAATCTATGAAACACAATCAGTAGAAGGAAATGCAAAAAACAATTCAAGACTTGAGAGCAGAAACAGAATCAATAAAGAAAACTCAAACTGAGGGAAATCTGGAATGAAAAATTTGAGTGCTCTAAAAGGAATCTCAGAGGATAGCCTCACCAACAAAACACAAGAGATGAAAGAATTTTAGGCATTGAAAACACAATAGAAGAAATGGATACCTTTGTCAAAGAACATGTTAAATCTAAAAATATTGTGACACAAAACATTCAGGAAATCTGGGGCATCATGAAAAGACCAAATCTAAGAATAATAGAAATAGAGGAAGGGAAAGAACGGCCAAGGGCACAGAAAATATTTTCTTCAATGACTGTTGTAGAAAATACAGAACTATTGGCACATAATAGTCAAACACTAAACACACAGAACAGAGAAAGATTATTAAAAGCTGCAAGGGGAAAAGCCAAGACTGTTAGAATAACACTTGACTTCTCAATGGAGACTCTAAAAATATAGAAAGGCCAGATAGATGTTATACAGACTCACAGAGACCACAGATGTAATCCCAGTAAAACTATCAATCACAATAGATTGAGAAAATGAGATATTCTATGATAAGACAAAATTTAAATAACATCTATCTACAAATCTAGCCCTACAGGAAGTGCTAGAAGGAAAATTCAAATCTAGAGAGGTTAACAACACTCAAGAAAACAAAATGAATAAACCCAGACCAGCAACAATAAAATAGTAACCAACAAATACTGCATATTGATGATCTCTCAACACCAATGGTTTCAATTCTTCTATTAAATGATATAGACTAACAAAATAAATGTGAACATGTGATCCATCTTTCTGCTGCATCCAAGTGACACAGCATCATATCAAGGGTAGACATCACCTCAAGGTAAAAGGATGGAAAAATATATTCCACTGAAATGGACCTAAGAAGCAAACTGGTCCATCTATTTTAATATGTGACAGACTTCAAAACAAAACTTATCAGGGTAGTTTTTATACCCTGATATACATACAAATTAAAGAAAAAATACACCAAGAGGGCTCTGTAATTCTTAACATCTATACACCAAACAGAAAGCCACTCAAGCTCATAAAAGAAATACTATTACAGTTAAAATTCATATATTGATCTTTACACACTAATAATAGGAGACTTCCATGCCTCAATCTCACCAATAGATAGGCCATTCAGGCAAAAATAAGCAGAAAAATGCTGGTGTCAATATACATTATAAGTCAAATGGACTTAGCATATTTTTAAAACATTTCACCAGAACACAAAAGAACATGCCTTCTTTTCAGTCGACAATGCAACTTTCTACAAAACTTACCACGTACTCAGACACAAAAACAAGGCTCAAAAGATACAAGAAACTTGAGATAACACCTTGCATCCTTTCTGACCACCACAAATTAAAACTGGATATCAATAAAAGAAACAGAAAGCTTACATGCTGTTCATGCAAACTGAACAAATCACTATTGAATGAAAATGGCTCAAGAAGAAAATTAAAAAATTTTCTAGAATTCAATGAAAATGGATACACAGGATACCCAAGCTTATGGAACACAGTGGAGGTAGTTATTAAATGCAAGTTCATAGCACTAAGTGCCTACATTGAAAAAAATGGAGAGGTTTCATATTAGCAACTTAACAACAGCACATCTGAAATTTGTAGAAGAAATCACATCTAAAAGGAGTAGACAACAAAAAATAAACAGAAATAAATACAGGGCTGAAATTAATAAACAAGCAAATAATCAATGAAACAAGGGGCTGGTTCTTTGAGAAAATTAAGAAGATTGATATATCCTATTCCAAATGAACTAAAAGGCAGAGAGAAGATCCAAATTAACAAAGTTAGAGGTGAAAGGGGGTGGGGGCACAATAACTGACAATGAAATAAATTCAAAGAATCATAAAGATATACTTTAAAAACCCACACTCCACCAAATTGGAAAATGTTAAAGAGATAGATAATTTTCTCAGTACTTACAACTTACCACAGATCATAATATAAACAATTTAAATAGAACTATAACTCCCAGTAAAATAGAAGCAGCAATTAAAAGTCTAGCAATAAAAAAATCAATGCCAAGTCCAGATGGTTTTTCATCAGACTTTCAAAAGAGAGTTAATGCTAATATTTCTCAAATTATTCTATAAATAGAAGCAAAAAGAACACTGTCCACTTCATTTTATGAGGCCACAATTACCCTGATACTCAAAGCAAATAAAGACCCAACAGAGAATTACAATCCAGTTTCCCTTATGAACATAGATGTAAACATTCCCAATAAAATACTTGCAGACTAAATCCAAGAATTCATCATAGATATTATTCATCATGATCAAATAGGCTTCATCCCAGAGGTACAGGGATGGTTCAACTTATGTAAAGTAATTTACCATATAAACAAACTGAAAAACATGATCATCTATTTAGATGGAGAAATGGTCTTACACAAATATCCAACACCCTTTCATGACAAAAGTCCTGGAGAGATTAAGTATACAAGGGACATACCCGAACATAACAAAGCCAGTTTGCAGCAAGCCCATAACCAATATAAACTTAAATAGACAGAAACTCAAAGCAATTAGGAACAAGACAAGGCTGTCAACTTTCTCCATACTAGTAATACTTGAAGTCTATTTCAACTGAAAAATAACTAGAAGAGATCAAGGCAACACAAATCTGAAAGTAAGAAGTCAAAGTATCCTTTATTTGGAAATAATATGATTATATACACAAATGACCTAAAAATTCCACCAGTAAACTCCTACGGCTGATACAAAAATTAGTATCCTTCTACATAAAAATGACAAGCAGAAAGAAAAAACAAAACTTGCAAAAATAACATCATTCACAATAGCCTCAAATGATGTAAAATGTCTTGGTGTAACTATAACTAAGCAAGTGAAAGACTTGTATGATAACAACTTTTAAGACATCAAAGAAGAAATCAGAAGAAGGCATCGATCTGTGAAGGTCCTGAGAGTTTATATTTGCACCAGCATTGTTAAGTCTAGATGTCTTGTTTGCTTTATACCCTCCATACCCTCTTGCTCCTACCTGCTGGCTCTTCTTCTGCAGAGTTTAATGGACTCTGGCAGATGGGAATTTGTTAGAGACATCCCATTTAGGGCCGAGTGTTCCAAGCGCTCTCACTTTCTGCATAATGTCTGTCTGTGCGTCTCTATATTGGTTTCTGTCTACTAGAGGAGGAAGCTTCTCTGACATTGGTTGAGCAAGGTATCGATGATGACCTATGAGCATATCAAACTGCCATTGGGAGTCATTTAGTGGAACAGTAGCATTTAATTTCCCCCTAGGTCCCTCCCTGGCCTGTCTAATCTCAAGTTCTTGGCCACCAAAGCAGCACCACTATGGGCTCCATCTCATGGAGTGAGCCTTAACTCAAATCAGATACTGGTTGGTTACTTCCACAAGCTTTGTGCCAGTATTGCATTAGGTATTGTCACTATTGCATATAAAAATGTTTATAGCTAGGTTAATATTTATGTGTCTCCTCTGGTAACATACAAAATACCTTTTACAACTATGAACACTAGTCTGTAGAGGTAAAGGCTCTAGATAGGCAAACAGCTCCACTTCTCTGTGTTCAATGAGTTGTGTAGGTATTGTCCTTAACAATAGAGCCTTACGGTTAGTTTATGGAAACAAACTAGTATCCTTGACAATAACCTAGGTTGTTTGAATGTCCGCATGAAACCCCTATGGCTGATGACTCAATTAGATGTAGTCTCAATCTCAGTACTGGAAGCTTCATTTGGTGACAAGAAAAGTCCAGTTGGGGCTCTGTTTTCTCCACTACTTTGGCAATTTCATTTAGATTGCCTTCATATACGTATATATTTCTGGGAGTTTCTACTGTTTTAAGTTTCTATAATTGCTCTCAAACTGCTCTTAGTTTTAAATGTCCCTTTCTATTTTTCCTCCTTCACCCCTCTTCCTTCCCCATTCTCATTTGATCCATTTGAAGCTGTCTGGTGAAGAAAGAAGTGTGTGCTTATTTCTTTTATTCTTTTAAATACTATTTATACATCATAGAATACAATTTAAAGTTCTGAAACCAAGCATATTCAATTTATATTAAGGGTCTCTGTTTGTACTTGGCATTTGTATACATAACCTGACATTCTTACATACCTATGAGTTAAAGGAGACATGTAATCTTAACCTTATAGATTAGAAATTAAGGATCAAACTTCTGAGACTCATCAGCATAAGTCCAGACACTAAATGGCAAAACTTAAACTTTAACCCCGACTTGTTCTCCTTCCTGTGCTTCAAATAGTAGAGCCAGTATCTCTTCAGGAAGAACTTCAGTGGATTAAAATAGAAGTGAGTTCATAGGAATATGTTAAAATCTAGGGCAAATTTCTAACACCTAAATGCTCAGAGGGGATCATGCCATCAACTGAGGAAGAAGAAAGGTCTATAAGGAATGTCACCAGAGACATATTTTAACTGACATGAGATTTCACAGAGAACATCACTGATAAAGGACATGGGTATTTCCTGGGACACTCAGTCGTCCTCTTCAGCTGAGTAACCACACAGTTGAGCACAGCTACATTTCTCTTGGTATATGAATTTATAAAAGTTTGGTTTTCATGGCTTTGATATTGTTCAGAAAAAAAGAGAAAAGCCTTTTATGAAAGACAGTATCATAGAACACAGGTTTAAAGAATTGAAAATAGATACCTCTGTAACTTTACTTTTTTCAAAATCTATTTTTTGTAATTTTTTGTAATTTTATATTACTCTTTATTGAAATAAATTTACCACAAGCTTCTATGGATGAAAGGACAGAATAAAGGGAGTAAGTGTCTTCTTTTTTTGTTTTTCATTTTAAATCCAGGGCTTTGGGCATGCAGTAACAACGTTACTGAATACACAACCAGGAGCCCTCTAAATGTTTTTTTTTTATTTATTTATTTTTACTGTCTTTCTTATTTTCTATTTATCTAATATTTTATTTTATTTTTTAAGTCATCAAAATAATTTATAATGGCTAAATGCCTCTTTAATATACATGATATCTTCTGAAGCTAAATGTAATATGTACTCAACCATTTTTTTAAATCTATTTGGAACATCAAACATAATAGAAGAAGAAAAAAACTCTCATGAAGTCCTCTATGAAAGGAAATTGTGACAACTTCCTGATTAGACAGAAACTGTTCCATCTTTAAGAGATCATACACAGCGTAACTGTGACTTCATAGACTGAATTGGGTAGGGTTCCTTCTGTTTCTATTTTGTGGAATAGTTTGAAGAGTCTTCTTTGGTCTTCTTTGAAGGTCTGATAGAATTCTGCACTAAAACTATCTGGTCCTGGGCTTTTTTGGTTGGGAGACTTTCAATGGCTGCTATTTCTTTATTGGTTATGGAACTGTTTAGATGGTTTATCTGATCCTGATTTAACTTTGGTATTTGGTATCTCTCTAGAAAATTGTCCATTTTATCCAGATTTCCCAGTTTTGTTGAATATAGGCTTTTCTAGTAGGATCTGATGATTTTTGAATTTTCTCAGTTTTTGTTGTTATATCTCCCTTTTCATTTCTGATTTTGTTAATTGGGATACTGTCTCTGTGTACTCTGGTTAGTCTGGCTAAGGGTTTATCTATCTTGTTGATTTTCTCAAAGAACCAGATCCTGGTTTTGTTGATTCTTTGTATGGTTCCTTTTGTTTTTACTTGGTTGATTTCAGTCCTGAGTTTGATTATTTTCTGCTGTCTACTCCTCTTGGGTGTATTTGCTTCTTTTTGTTCTAGAGCTTTCAGGTATGCTACTAAACTGATAGTGTATGCTCTCTCCAGTTTCTTTTTGTAGGCACTCAGAGCTATTTTTTCCTCTTACCACTGCTTTCATTATGTCCCATAAGTTTTTGTATGTTGTGCCTTCATTTTCATTAAATTCTAAAAAGTCTTAAATTTCTTTATTTCTTCCTTGGCCAAGTTATTGTTGTGTAGGGCGTTCTTCAGCTTTCATGTGTATGTGGGCTTTCTGCTGTTTTTGTTGTTATTGAAGACCAGCCCTTAGTCCATAGTGATCTGATAGGATGCATGGAATTATTTCAATCTTCTTTTATCTGTTGAGGCATGTTTTGTGACAAATTATATGGTAATTTTGGAGAAGGTACCATGAGATACTGAGAAAAATGTAAATTCTTTTGTTTTAGGATGAAATGTTCTATGGATATCTGTTAAATCCATTTGGCTCATAACTTCTGTTAATTTCAATGTGTCTTGGTTTAGTTTCTGTTTCCATGATCTGTCCATTGATGATGGGGTGTTAAAGTCTCCCACTATTATTGTGTGAGGTCCAATGTGTGCTTTGAGCTTTAGTAAAGTTTCTTTTATGAATGTGGATGCCCTTGTATTTGTAGCACAGATGTTCAGAATTGAAAGTTCTTCTTGGTAGCTTTTTCCTTTGATGAGTATGAAGTATTCTTCCTTATCCTTTCTGATAACTTTTGGTTGAAAGTTGATTTTATTTGATATTAGAATGATTACTCTAGCTTGTTTCTTGGGACTATTTGCTTTGAAAATTGTTTTCCAGCCCTTTACTCTGAGGCAGTGTCTGTCTTTGACACTGAGGTGCATTTCCTGTATGCAGCAAAATGCTGGGTCCTGTTTCTGTATCCAGTCTGCTATTCTATGTCTTTTTATTGGGGAATTGAGTCCATTGATGTTAAGAGATATTAAGGAATAGTGATTATTGCTTCCTGTTATTTTTATGTTTGTGTGACTATCTTCTTTTGGGTTTGTTGGAAGAAGAAGATTATTTTCTTGCTTTTCCTATGGTGTAGTTTCCCTCCTTGAGTTGGTGTTTTCCATCTATTATCCTTTGTAGGGCTGGATTGTGGAAAGATATCGTGTAAATATGTTTCTGTCATGGAATATCTTGGTTTCTCCATCTATGGTAATTGAGAGTTTTCCTGGGTATACTAGCCTGGGCTGGCATTTATGTTCTCTTGGGTCTGTATAACATCTGCCCAGGATCTTCTAGCTTTCATAGACTCTGGTGGAAAGTCTGGTGTAATTCTGATAGATCTGCCTTTATATGTTACTTGATCTTTTTCCCTTACTGCTTTTAATATTCTTTCATTGTTTTGTCCATTTGGTGTTTTGACTATTATGTGACAGGAGAAATTTCTTTTCTGGTCCGATCTATTTGGAGTTCTCTAGGCCTCTTGTATGTTTATGGGCATCTTTTTCTTTAGGTTAGGGAAATTTTCTTCTATAATTTTGTTGAAGATATTTACTGGCCCTTTAAGTTGAGAATCTTCACTCTCTTCTATACCTATTATCCTTAGGTTTGGTCTACTCATTGCATCCTCTATTTCCTGGATGTTTTGGGTTAGGAGCTTTTTGCATTTTGCATTTTCTTTGACTGTTGTTTCATTGTTTTCTATGGTATCTTTTGCACCTGAGATTCTCTCTTCTATCTTGTATTATGTTGGTGATGGTTGTGTCTATGACTCCTGATCTCTTTCCTAGGTTTTCTATCTCTAGGATTGTCTCCCTTTTTGATTTCTTTATTGTTTCTATTTCCATTTTTAGATCCTGGATGTTTTTGCTCAATTCCTTCACCTGTTTGTTTGCATTATCCTGTAATTCTTTGTGCGATTTTCGTTTCCTCTTTAAGGGCTTCTAGCTATTTACCTGTGCTCTGTATTTTTTTTAAGGGAGTTACTAATGTCCTTCTTAAAGTCCTCTATCATCATCATGATATGTGATTTTAAAACATAGTCTTGCTTTTCTGGTGTGTTGGGGGTATCCAGGCTTCACTGTGGTGGGAGAACTGAGTTTTAATAATGCCAAGTAGCCTTGGTTTCTGTTGCTCATGTTCTTGCCCTTGCTTCTCACCACCTGGTTATCTTTGGTGTTAGCTGGTCTTGCTGTATCTGACTGTAGCTTATCTCTCCTGCTAGCCTGTGTGTCAGCACTTCTGGGAGACCAGTTCTCTCTGGGAGGAATTTGGGTATGGAGAGTTTTGGCCCAGGATCCGGGGTGCAGATGGAAACCGGAAGGATACTTTCCCTGGCTGTTCCTTGGTTCCTGTGTCCTGATGCCTCTAGGTAGGTCCCTCCTGGACCAGGAATTTGAGCAGAAGTATTAGTCTTACCTGTTCTTATGGGTATGTCGGCCCTCCTGGGAGACCTACTACTCTCTTTGGACGGTATTGGGAGTGGGGCTCTGTGGCACAGGATCAGCTCCAGATGCAGAAATAAACTGGAAGGATCCTGTTCTAGGCTGCTCCTCAGTTCCTGTGTTCTGAGGGCTCCATGCGGGTCCCCCTGAGCAGAGGTCTTACTTGTGCTTACAGGCTTGTCAGGTCTTTCCTGGGAGACCTGCTTTCTCCCAGTGGTATTTGGGTATGGAACGCTGTGGCACAGGATCAGCTCTGGATGTAGACAGAAACCTCAAAACGTATTTTTAATGATGGAATGATCATTCTTAAATGCTTTAACCTCCCTTTTAGCCCATCACTCACCACAGATAGTGGGAAAGAAAGGATATGGGGGTGGGGGTAGGGAGGTGGACCTGTTTAGAAAGGTTTTTTGGAGCAACTCCCATCTATGTTGTTTGGAAATTGGCAGTTCAGTTCACAGGTTAGCTCAATTCATTTGCAAATAATTCAGGGATATACCAGCAGTCTTGTTCTGTAGCGTAGACATAGCAAACAGGAATCAGCAGTGGTGGCACTACCTGCTGATTTGTGTTTGGTATCTCAACACCTCTGGACTGCTGGTATATTCATGAACTGTTTGTGAGTGAAGCAAGCTGCTGCTGCTGTTTCTTGTGAGTTGAACTGCTGATTTCCTGACAATACTCCAAAGAACAATTTCTAAACAGGTTCACTTCCCCCATATCCTAATAACCTTTCTTTTCCACTACTTCTGGTGGGTGGTGGGCTAGAAGAAAGGGTAAAGCATTTAAGAACCCATGTTAAAAATAGTGTTTGAAAAACAAATCTTAAAATCACCAGAAGATGTAGCCCAGATTTAGAGTGGGTCTTCCCACCTCAAATGATCCATTCCAGAAAAATCCTTCACAGGTGTACTCAGCAGCTTGGATTTTAGTTAATTCCAGATATAGCCAAGTTGAACAAAGAATAGAAGTTTCAGGGGTTTAGCACAATTACGTTTTATAAGAGTAACCATAGTTCTGATGTGGAAGATGCTGGAAATAGCAGTGGGATATAGTTGTTCACATGAACTGACACTGGAATTTGTGGTCCAGGGGAATGTTTCTGGATCACTTTAGTGACTGTGCCTTATCAATTCTCATTACTGGAAGATTACAATATGTGTATACATGTGTGTCTGTATGTGAGTGTATGTACATGTATTATACTTAGCTACTAGATTTTACTCCATATGGATTACCAGTTTCCAGAAAAGCACAGTAGTTACATATGTGGCTTCTGAAGTCATGCTGATGAATTCAAGTCTTCATTCAACCACCTAACTGCATGTTCTCAGAGAAATGAGGGTCTCAGTTTCATGTGTAAAATAAAGATGCTATCACTCCTTTAAGATTGCTCACCAATTACTAAGTGTTTAAAATAATGCTGGGTACCTGCTAAAGCTATACAAAGGACATTTATCACCATCCTCCTCCTAATCATCATCATAATCATCCTCATCATCATCATCACCACCACCACTGCCAACAACCATCATCATCAAACCGGCAATTTATTAGATTCATTTAAAATACCTACTTTAAAACAATCTCTTAATATGTCTCCTTCCAGAATTCATGAATAAATTATGTTATTAAATAGAAAGTTATTTTGTAAGGGAATCCACCACTTCATATAACATGGACATGTTAAAAATAATTTAAAATTTCCCAAAGAATAGAAAAAAGCAAAACAAAAAATAACTATGATTTCCCTGCTCTCTTCTGTGTCCTGGCAGTGACTCTCATATGATTCATTCCTACAGCTGTCCTGCATAAGAACTGTGTGTTGACATGGAGGCTGCACAATTTGGAGAGGTTTTCTTGATAATCTTAAACAAAACAGTCAAAATCATCTTGGCTCCATTGGGAACCCAGAGAAGAACTGTGTTTTGTTTTGTTGTTGGATTTTTGTTGTTGTTTGTTTGACTGATTTTTTTGTGTGCCAAAAAATGCCCATTTTTGAGTTACAAAGTATTTTTCAAGTGTTTATGTTGGGAGAATGGAACAGAGAGAACATTTGACTCTAGTGGATTCTTACCTATCAAACACTGAATGCCTTGGAAGGCTTATTTCTACTTACGGTTTACAGTTTATAACAGCTTAGGTTTTATATAGTCTGTGTATTCATTACTCATAATTATGACAGAGTATCTGATAAGATGGGACTTAAGAGAGAGAGGTTTTAACTGGATAACACTTCAAAGGGACACAGTTCATCATGCTGATAAAAGCTAGAGTTTGCTGGCCACATTTCACAAATGTTGATGCCTATAACATTTGAACTTTGCAGTTTTTTTTCAAAAAATATCTTTGGACACTTAAACAATGACATCCTCAGAGAGTAGAAGGAGCACAGGAAGTAGGGCTGGGCCAAGAAATTTTAAGATTCAACCCCAGAGACCTATTTCTCCATCACTAGATCAAGGCCCACTGCCATCTGCAGAATAAGTAGCCAAAAATACAAGCATATCAGGGACATTTCACATTTAGATCATGGCCTTACATGCCTGGCCCCATAAGCTCATGACCATCTTATACTACAAAATGCATTTATTTCTCTTTCAAAACTCCCCACAGCTTCAATCGTTTCAGTACTGTTTAAAGTCTTTCTATTGAGGCTCAAGGCAATCTTTAACAACGAGTGCCTTCAAAATACGACAAAAAACAAGTGATATGTATACAGCACACAATGAAATAATAGACATTCTTATTGCAAAAGGAAGGAGTCAGAGCACGGACAGGAAAGATTGGAGAGCTTGTAGATGGACAAACTATGCTGACCAGCTCATCTGCCCTGTCCCAAGCTCACCTGAGTGAGAGACAAAGCCTCGATCAGTCTGAAAGACCCCACTTTCCCCACATCACCAGCATGGAGCTACCTGTAAGTGGTAAATGCTCTAGTGGATAGCTCCACACCCATGCCAGCAAAGGAGGTCCGGGTTAAACCCAGTGGATCACAAAACAAAAGATAAAATAGTGGGAAGGGGACTTGTTGGGAGAGGTAAGGGGTTTGTTGCATTAGGGAAGGGGCTAAGGAATGGGCTTGAATATGACCAGAATGTATTATGCAACTGTATGGAATTTTTAAATGATAATTTTATAAAGGTTAAAAACCATGGGCATATATAACATAAGCAACACACACTGAAGATGTTTAGGTGGCTACTTTAGTCGAGGACCATAGATGGTACCATTTCCTTAATGAATGAAGGTATCAGATAGTCACCCATTCATCTTAAAGGATGAGTTTTATCAGAGAGGAGAGGCAGAGTTTTAGACTTTACTTGGAGTCACAAAGAAACACAGCACATTCAGAAACTGAGAAAGTAGAGTCTGATTAGAGGAGAAAGGCAAATGGTGATACTGGGCTTGAGGCAGGGTTGAAACACATGCTGGATTCCATCCAAATATTTGACTTTGATGCTTATAACATTTGAACTTTGAATTTGCTTCAAAAAACATCTTTGAACATTTAAACAATGCCATTAGATTCTCATAGTATTATTCAGGTGTGCCTGAATCCCAAAGAACAAAGGAAAGCCAAGGTTAGAAGTTTTGTGGTTTGTGAACGTAGGTGATAAGTTGATCCCTTATCTGAAGTTTCATATGAAGAAAAATATCAAAGAGTATTCATAATCATTATAGCTTCTGAATGAACAGAACTTCTAAAAGCCCTTGTAAGATATACATCTGGAATTGACTTTTAATCTATCTTTTAAAAAAAAATCTAAGGACAAAATAAAGTTAAAACCTAAATTTAACTAAAAATATCTAAAGAATGAAATGCCTCAAACTTCAAGTGCACTTTTGAGAATAAACATTGGTGATATAAAAAGTATTTTCTGGCAATAAACCCTGAACTTATTGCTTATTGAAAATGTTCAGCTTAAACCCTTGTTGTTTGAATGTGCAGGAAAGGCTTTAGATAGCTTTTAATGTTTGGTGCAAACTTTTTTTTTCTTTCAAGAAGAAAAAGAATGGCATACCCAATTCTTGTCATAGTATTATCTATAAGGTACCTATATGTTTAGCGAACAGAGCATATTGTTCACTGAGTGTAGCCTGATACCTTTAGGTTTGCAATCTTCTTGCTTTGAACCAAGACTGAAATCATATAAATAATACGTGCCATTTCTTAGACCCCAAACATTAGCAAAACCTTTTTCTGATAAATGTGTGTTAGTATTTTCTAAACAAATATTTAATCTTCAGTTGTACTTTTGAGGAACTTCATGGTGCAGCTTCCACGAGGCCATTACCCATAATGCACATCTTGTGATGCCCTGTCTGGATGTCACCCACAGTGCTGAAGGTGTGGGTGATGCCCTGAAATGGAGAAGACAAGCCTTCAGAAATGACTGAGATGGGTCTATAGCAAGTGTTTTCAATGACCTAAAAGTCTACTTGTAAAGAATTTAGTAAGTGAGCTTCCAAGGAAAATGGGAGATTAGAACTCTCACTGATGTACCCAGCCTCTGTCCCTACAAAGCATGATAGCTATGAACAAATTTATCAAGCCAGGTGAGTTTGTGCAAGTAAGCAGTCAAGGGCAACTGGGAACTGGTGTGTGGAACCCAGCACAATGGCTGAAAGCACTGAGAAGTGCCTCCCTTCACATGTCTCCACAGCAGAGCTGCAGAACAGTCAGCTGGATCACCAAAGATGGATATCCAGTTGGTAGGACTACCTGGGAGCTGAAACTTTGAAGCAGAGCATGAATGTGGCTAATGTCCCTAGGAATCACCTGACAATGGCTTATAGCCTCTCCTCTCCAATACACCAGGACCACAGAACAGGCTGAGGAAGAGCTATAAGCTCTGAGCTGTGGAACCAAGGGCCCTCTACACCTCTATGGGCATAAAGCAAGGGACCTTAGTGTGACACTGGGAAGTTGGGGCAGGCTTCCTCCTAAGGATATTGCAGAGGTCAGCAAAAACCCTCTACAAGGGCTTTCTCCTTCTCCCACTGTGGGGCTGAACTAGACTAAGTTGGGAACTGAGAGCTACACTGTTGATTCAGTGGAGTCCTGACACAAACAACCCAAAAGGTAACCAGTCTAAGCTCCACTGGGGAGATTTGTATCCCAAATCTGGTGTAGATATTTTGAGGTGAAATGTAAAATTATATGCATAGCAAGTTCACTACTTAAAACATCACACAGAGAGAAGAAAATGTCACTGGGAGAAAAGGTAAAACCTATGCCACCATGGAAGAAATTTTTATTGATATAACTTTTAAAATCTAATATAGTTGCCTTATTTTTAATTTTTAAAATTATATGTAATATATAATAAGTATAATATAAATTTCTAATAAATAATATATTTGTGCAATGTAATATAAATATATAATATAAATAATATGTAATATACACTAACATATATATAATTATATACATATGTGTTTCATTTTAGAATCTTCCCTCTTGCAGAAATATCTCACAGTAGTCTTTAGTTAGTATATCTGTTGTCCCCTTAGGGTGTATGATGATAATAGTTATGTCTAGTTCCCCCATTCTTCTGCTGAGTACTGTTGTGACAGACACACGTCCTGGAGAGATGTGACATACACTCACCGATTTATCCTGCAAAGGTAAGGGCCAAAGTCCAGCTTGATGAACTAATTTAGACTTTTATTGGGGTTACTTATAGGAATGTGAACTGCAGGTTACTTACAAGAGCAGAAACAACTCAGAGACAGCTGCATCTAGTAGCAGATGCTGTGCAAGAAGAGCTGCAGTGGTCAGGTGAGCTTCCTCCAGATGGTAGACTCTGTTTGGCATTTTTTGTGCAGATCAATATGAAGATGACTTTTATAAAATAATATTGCTTAGATGAATTAATGATTTTACAGAATTTCTAATTTGATTTAAATACTTTTAGTAAGTTAAGGTAACTGAAAGGAAGTTTAAGGAGATCATTTAACTTATAATAAAGTTAGAATTAAGAATAGAATGAGCCCTCTTCTTTGTAGTGAGAATACATTAAAAATGGCGTACAGTGAGTTTTTACATGTTGCAAGCATGTAATTGTACTGGGAAGAGAAAAATAGGCTTGGGACAAATGAATAACCAAAGAAAACATTCATTCTAGGTTGGATTTGAGTTACTGGATCTTGTGATTTAGGGATTTGGCCACAGGTTTCAGTGTGGACTAGGAAAAGACAGGGTTATGAATAAAGAGTAAATAATTCTATTATGAGTATAAGAGTAGAAAATAGTTGACTAGCTAGTTTAACTGAACAAGTCTTCAAAAATAAGATGTAAGAAAGATGATGATCTGTTTTTTTGGTAAATACTAATTGTCATCAGCTTAGCATAGGAAAAACTTGCTACTATAGACTGGTTTGCTTAAACTTTGTTAATTAATGACAAAAGAATTATTACTTTGAGGTTACGATGAGCTTGTAGAGAGAGAAGTAGACAGGAAATGTTTTGCTAGGAATGTGTTTCATAAGAAGACTATACAATAAATAATTTTGTTCTAATTTCCTTTTGTGTAATGGTTTTATTCTGTTTTTGAAGAGTATATTTTCATGGTGATTGTTTTTAGAGAATATGTAATTTGTGGCTATGAGGTAATCTTTTCCTTATATAGAGAACTTTGTCTTAGATGGTATAAAAAGGCTAAAAGAAAAAATAAAGTTGTTGTAGCTTGCTCCCTCCAAATATGTGTGCGTGTGTGTGTGTTGGAGCCTGCTCATTGAAGCTTTATTCCATCTACCAAATATGTGTGTGTGTGTGTGTGTGTGTGTGTGTGTGTGTATGTGTGTGTGTGTGTGTGTATGTGTGTGTGTGTGTATGTGTATATGTATATAAAGTAGGTTGGAGCTTTGCTCCATCCACTTAATGTGTGAATATGTATGTGTGTATGTGTGTGTATGTATGTATGTATGTATGTATGCATGTATGTGTGTGAAGTTGTTGGAGCTTGTCTTGCTTCATCAATGTGTGTGTGTTTGTGTGTGTGTGATTTTCATTCCCTTTTTTACTTTTCTCTAGTCACTAGCTGCTATCAATACTGGCTCCAAGTCTCCAATTCTGTGTCCTGCCTTAGCTTGTCCTGTGGTGTTGAAGCTGGCTTTTAATACTCTTGCATGAGTAACACAGCTCACCAAAGCTAGAAACTGGAAGCAGTTCAACAGGTTGAACAGCTCCTCTTCCAGGGAGCTCAGCTGGGCTTTGTTTCTTCTAAGCAGTTTGGCTTGTCTCTGTCTTTTTCAGGCTGTTTGGCTGGTCCAAGTCTTCTTTGCAGCTTGTCTCATCTGAGAATGACTCAGCAGCCTTTTCTGTTTTTAGTCCCTTGGGGAATGGAGAAGCCTAGTGAGTCTGCTCAGATTCAGGTATTTCCTGAAGCTATTTTGTGTTGTTTATTTTCTACTTTAATGGAACTTCCCTGCAAGTTAAGTGTGTCACCTTACTCTAGAACAGTTCTCAACTTTCCTAATGCTGTGACCCTTTAATACAGTTAAATCATGTTATGGTGACGCACACCTATAAAATTATTTTCATTGCTACTTCCTAATTTTGATACAATTATGAATCATAATGTAAATTCCTCATACGCAGGATATCTGATATGTGATCCCAGTGAAAGGGTTTGACTCCAAAGGCATTATAACCAGCAGGTTGAGAATCACTGTTTTAGAACATCCTCTTGCTTCACTTCCTTCTAAGCATTACTTTCTAAGATACCCTCTTGGTTCACTTTCCCTTTACATCCTATGTCTTAGGATATTTCCCTTCAAAAGGGAAGGCTTAATCTTTTAGGAAACTGCTACACAGCTGTACTATTTCTATTCTTTCTACACACAACATTTATTAGTGAGGGTTCTCTTGAAAAGCAGAATTGACAAATGAATCAAGTACAAAGGTATTTATTAGATTGGTTTATGTAACACAAGTTGAGTAGTATAAAAGTGTCTGCATTCTAGGAGACTGAGAACCCAGGAACTGCTCAGTCCACAAGGCTAGGTGCATTGCCAGTGTCCATCTAGTTTTAAAGGATTTTTGAGTTGCTGATGACCTTCAGCCAAAGAAACTAGATTCTGATGTCAACAAAGGATGGCAGCAGCAATGCTAACAACAAAGCAGATGCACTCACCAACAAGGAACAAAGTCAGGCAGATCAAAGCAGCCCCACTCTTGCTCAGATCTTTCTATCTGGGCTACTATCAAAAGGTGCTGTGAACTCGGTAGAATCTTCCTGCACTAATTAAGCCTTTCAGTAATTGCATTCACATACTCTTATGGTGAAAGTAATATTAAGAGGGAAATTCATAGCTATAACTACTCATATTTTTAAAAAAATTGTTTTATTTACATTCCTAATGTTGCCTCCCTTCCCAGTAACCCCTCTAAGAATTCTTCACCGCATAACCCTTTTGCCTCTGAGAAGGGTGCTCCCCCACCCACCCCACCCACCCCCTCACCTAATCTTCCACTTCACCCCACCCACCCATTCCTCTTCCTGGAGGCATCAAGTCTTTGCAGGATTAGGCACATCCTCTCCCACTGAGGATGTGCCTAATCCTGCTACATATGTGCCAGGTGCCATGAACTAGCCCAGGTATGTTCTTTGGTTGGTGGCTTAGTCTCTGGGAGATCCCAGGGATCTGGGTTAGTTGATACTGTTGGTATTCCTGTAGGATTGCCATCACCTTGAGCTTCTTCAGTCCTTTTCCTAACTCTTTCTTATGGGTCCCCTACCTCTCAGTCCAATGGTTGGCTGTAAGAGTCTGCATCTGTTTCAGGCTGCATCCTCCCCAGGCTAGGGAACATTCTAGAGCTCTGTGTCACATGCTTCCCTCTCCTTGGTACTCTTCATATGAATGTTGATACTGAGGTATGTGGAGCACCAGGCTTCACTCATGGCTTCTCAGAGAACTCCAGAATTTCAGGTAGCTAAACAGAACTGATTGTCTTCATAAGAACACATTAACTGGAAAATAAAAGGCAGAATTATGCTGGTAGAGTCTCTCAGAGGACAGCCATGCTAGGCTCCTGTCATTCAGGAGCCTTTTGGGTCTGGGTTACCTCATTCATATTTTCTAGTTCCTTCCAATTTGGCTATTAAATTCACGATGTCCTTACTCTTAATAACTGAATTGTGTAAATGAGTCATATTTTTTTGTATCCATTCCTTTGTTGATGGATATCTGGGTTGTTTCCAGCTTCTGGCTATTATAAATAAGGCTTCTTATGAACATAGAGGAGCACATGTTCTTGTGGTATGGTGAAAAAAATTTTTTTGGGGGGGGTGTATGCCCAGGAGTGGTATAGATGCATCTTCAGGTAGAAATATTTCTAATTTTCTGAGAGAATGCTAGATTGATTTCCAGAGTGATTGTACCAGTTTGCAATCCCACCAGCAATGGAAGAAAATCATAAACCTTAGGAGATCCTAAATAAACAACTTAATGATGTGTTTTAGGGCCTCAGAAAACAAGAACAAACCAAACCTCAAGATGGACAAAATGAAAAGGACAATCAAGTTCAGCACAGCAACTAGTAACATGAAACCAAACAAAGAAACAAAAAACGGTGGATGTACTTGGGAGACATTTAAAAAAAATATTTTTTTTTTGCAAAATTCCTATGTATTGTTACAAAATTCAGTTTTCTTTTTGTAGATATTGTATCCTACCATTTTAATGTAATGTTCATTTTTATATATTTATTTTTCTAAAATAACATGAGAATTTTGTCTTGGCTCTCTGCTATTGTCTTGAAATATCACAACATAATTTAACAATTAATCATGGCTGACTACTAGGTTGTTTCCTAGTTCCTTTAGTATATGTTTAAACTTGTAAAAAGCGTTTTTGCACCAAATGAAGGTCACATGACCAGCTTATGCCATGTGCATGCAATAAGTGGCTGACAGAAGGGTGGCTCTTCCTTCCTTGTTTGTTTGTTCCAGAACTTTCTACTGTTTACATACATTCCAGCCTCAATGCCATCTTCAGAAGCTTTATTTGCCTCACATTCCTTTTCTGGTTTGGATAAGGCTTAAGTATAAAAAAACCCAAAAAACCCATCTGTGAAGCATATTGCATATGCACATTGAAGGCTAGGAACTCATTTTTAATTAAAACTTTATTCGGCACTCACAGTTCACTTTGTCCTGCTTTTATTATGAAACACTTCAGTCTTCTCCCCCAAACACATATGTCTGCAGCATTTCAAGATGTTCCTTGTTGCTCGTGTGGGACTAGTTTCGGTACGCTGTCAGTTCACTGCCATATGTTCCGGCTGTTCATTTTGTTTCCTTCCTGGTGTTTTTGGAGGCAGTGTCTTGTATGCAGTGCAAGTTCATCTTGTTCCAGCCTCGTTTGTGAAGCTTGTCAGGTGGTGGGAAAGCAGACCAGAGCCTGCAGAACACTTGTGTGTTAGGAGACCAGGGATGGGGGAGGGAGGCTACAAACTTTCAGAAGCTCCAATGTGTGTGAGGAATGTGTGCAGTGACAACTCAATTCTTGCTCCATGTGGATGGTTATGATGAGGACATTATTTGGTGGTATTTAATCACAACACAGGTGGTAGAAATTGCAGTTCTTTAATATAACTATTAAAGTCCAGGCTGGGGATTGGGAGAGTTCAAGAATCGATCATTCCTGTATTCTCAGCAATGACACATCTCTCATGTTCTCTGAAAGTCTCTGCATGATTCTCCACACCGTCACAGATGTTTTTGAGAAAAACTGTGATGCCTCAGTCTGGGAGAATTAAGAGAAGTTGAGCTAGCTGAAAAGCAGTGATGTTTCTGTTGAATCTGGATTGGAAAAGGCAGTTCTAGCTACATTAAAAGGCTTTCTTGCGACACTGATTTCCATAGTGACTGTACAAGATTGCATTCCCACCAGCAATGGATGAGTATACAGTTTACCCCACAGCCTTGCCAGCATTAGCTGCCTTTTGTTTTACTGATCTTGACCATTCTGGCTGGTATAGAAGGAAATCTCAAAGAAGTTTTGATCTGTATTTTCTTCCTGACTAAGTATGTTGAGCACTTCTGTAACGGCTATTCCTGGCTGTCAGCTTGACTATATCTGGAATGAACTACAATCTAGAATTGCAGGGCTCACCTGTGATTCAGATCTTGAGGCTAGAAGACGAAAGTTTCTGACCTGGATCTTGGCATGGAGATCTTAAGGCATAGTGGGCATAAAAAACTCAGCCCCAGGCAAGGTAGTGCACACCTTTAATCCCAGGAGATTTGGCAAGGCTGATCTCTGAGTTCAAGGTCAGCCTAGGACAAGCAAGCCCCAGATTCTGGCCTGGTGATACAATACACACCTTTAATCTTGGCCACACCTTCTGCTGGAGGCCTATATAAGGACATTGGAAGAAGGAAGATTCACTGTTCTTTCGCCTGCTTGCATTTATTTGTCAGAACACCTGTTGGAGCCTAAAAGACCAGCTGAAACAACTAGCCTCGTGGGACTGAGAAACTAAATTCTTGGACTTCCCATTCACAGCTGACATTTGCTGGCTTAGTTGTGGACTATAGACTGGTTCTGCAGCATTCCAGATCACAAACACCAAATCAGGATGGGAAAAAGACGTTGTGTTCCTCCCCTTGAGCCCAAGTTGGCAGCAGGCTGTTGTGGGGTCAAGAAGTCCAAATTATCTGGAAGTGGAACACACAGTCACGGGAACCAGTCTACAACTGTTTCTGGATCAAGTTCAGGACCTCTTCAAAACCACCAGCATATGGACAGCAGCAGCGGTCGGGAGAATGTATCGGACTTAACTCTGGGACCTGGAAACTCTCCTATTTCACGATTGAATCCTGCATCTGGAGCCCTGAGCCCTCTCCCCCGGCCCAGTGGAACTGCCAATACCACGGAGAACCTGGTGGTGACTGCAGAAATGTGCTGCTACTGCTTTGATGTACTCTACTGTCACCTCTATGGCTTTCCACAGCCACGACTTCCTAGATTCACCAATGACCCCTATCCTCTCTTTGTGACCTGGAAGACAGGGCGAGAAAAGCGGCTTCGTGGCTGCATTGGGACCTTCTCAGCCATGAATCTTCATTCAGGACTCAGGGAATACACGTTAACCAGTGCACTTAAAGACAGCCGATTCCCTCCCCTGACCCGAGAGGAGCTGCCCAAACTTTTCTGTTCTGTCTCCCTCCTTACTAATTTTGAAGATGCCAGTGATTACCTGGACTGGGAGGTAGGGGTCCATGGGATTCAGATCGAATTCATCAACGAAAAAGGCATCAAACTCACAGCTACATATTTACCTGAGGTTGCTGAGGAACAAGGCTGGGATCAGATCCAGACAATAGACTCCTTGCTCCGGAAAGGTGGTTTTAAGGGTCCAATAACCAGTGAATTCAGAAAATCAATCAAACTCACGAGGTATCGAAGTGAGAAGGTAACAATCAGTTATGCAGAGTATATTGCTTCTCGACAGCACTGTTTCCAGAATGGCACTCTTCATGCCCCGCCCCTCTACAATCATTACTCCTGACACACGGCTACATGACCAGTCTCACCCCACTGTGGCCACCAATGGCTATGACATCATTGGAGCAGATGCCTTCTCTTCCTGGTCCAGTTACTTCTATCACAGCACCATTTTATGATGCTAGCTTCCGTTGCCAAGTCTGCCTCCTGCTGACTGGAGGGTGTAGCGAAACATTGAATGCAACAGAACATGAGGGGCCAAAGCCTTATATCAGCCTTTACTCAATCTGGGGTTCTGTTGGACCAGGGCTCCCCAATAACCAGTGAGAATGGCTGTGTGGGTTCAGAAGACCGTTGTCTGGTGATTTCCTATATGTGTTGGCCACACACTGAAGACTGAATAGACAGTGATCCATGGAGGCTTCTTCCCCGATCCCCCACAGCCCACGAGATTAATTAGGTGTACTCCCTGGCAGTCTGGGCAATGGAGACCAACATGAACCACTTTTAGGTTGTTTTAAATTCTTTTTTAAACTTCCAGTCTATTGTGTACCAGGAGTTGATCCACAACCTCCATGCTTCATAAGTGAAACACCATGTTAGTGTTGGATGTGGGTACCATGAGCCCCTGTGAGTCCTGGACAAGATTCTCCTACCAAGATCAGAAGTCCTGTGGATGACATTTCATTGTGCAGTAAGCTGTGAAGGTTTTCATGCTTACCTGACTCTCAGCGGACGTTCTGGTACTCTTCCTGCACTGAGTCTCCTGGTGTTGAACAGAGAGCTCTGTGGCACAGCCTGCTGAGGAATGGAATGGAGATGCCCATAGAGGTCCTAATATCATCGCTGTAAGCAGGTGTGAAAGGAGATCTCTTCCTCACCACCCGGCTACCTCAACCCTTTTCTGGAAGCAGTGCCTA
Source organism: Grammomys surdaster (assembly GCF_004785775.1). Taxonomy (NCBI): domain Eukaryota; kingdom Metazoa; phylum Chordata; class Mammalia; order Rodentia; family Muridae; genus Grammomys; species Grammomys surdaster. The sequence continues at coordinate 7,350,514 of NW_021604579.1, read as the reverse complement.
TGTAGCTGCATCTAGGTTCTCAGAAACACAGACATGTAAACAGGTGGTTGGGTTGGGCTTTAGGATATGCTGTCACAGGAGAGCTTCCAGGGTCTCTCTGAGCTGATTTTCTCCACATGCAAACATCCTGAGGGACCTTTAAGTAGGGGAGTTCTTTTTTCTGATTTGCCTGCAAAAGTAGGAAGACTTGATATATCAGTCCTCAATAGGACTCTAGAACAATGCTGTGTAATAAAACAAGGTGAACCTTTTAAAAAAAGGCTTTCTTGCCTTTGAAGAAGGATATTAGTCAGAATAGGCTTTGTACTCTATGTAATATAAATTCAGAAAGCACCAAACTGACTATTATGTGACCTCTAATGACTGAAGTCTTAATATCTGAAATTCTCAAATAATTAGTTATATTTTAACTTGTTCTAGCAATTAATTCAACCTAGTCTCCTGAGATATACTGAACATGTTTTATGTTTTCAGATTTATTAAAATATTACTGAAAATTGCACATATTTAAGGCATGTCAGATGATTCTTTGTAGTCACTGGACAATTCTGGCTTGTGGGTGTGAACAGCAGTTGTTGGACTAGAGAAGAGCCCTTTGTGTCTGTGGTGTGGCCTCCTCTAAGCTAGTCTGTGAAGTGGAAATTTAAGGGTTCTTTGGAAAGTGTTGGATGGTATTTTGCTTGGGAAAACACACGAGGGACCATTTCGCCGAAGCAGACACAGGTGAAAGGATGGTCTGCTAAAACAAGCATGTGAAAGGACACGTGATAAACGAATCTTTGCTAACGACATGCATATATTGGTCGGCCTTACTTTGCATAGTTTTGCTGCTTGGGACTCCATAGAGAGAAACGTACCAAAACTTCTGGCGGTGCTGGCAGCTTCTTGCCATTTCTGCAGACTCAAGCTGATTGGCAGAGTGATGTCAGCTGAGACAGATACACATGCTGTGGAAGACACGTGGAGGACCAGTGATGTTTGGAGAGAGTATAATTAGGACTCCACAGACAGCGAAGGAGCTGAGATTGGCTTGCTTGCATAGCTAAATGCTTCTTGGTCTTGAATCTCTTTGCTGATCTTTGCTTTGCTGAGAGAGGCACAGCTGAGAACTTTGCCTGGCATTTCTGTTGGCCCTGGTCCCTCCTGCTGGTTTGTGCCAATTTGGCTGAGGCCTGGCTGTCTCAGCTAGGATGTACTACTGCTGGTGTATATTATGAGTGTTTGTCAGTAGATCGATCTGCCACTGCTGACCTGTGAACTGAACTGCTGATTTCCAGACAACACAGATGGGATCTGCTCCAAAGAACCATTTCTAAACAGGTCCACTTCCCTCCTATCCTTTCTTTTCCACTGCTTCTGGTTGGTGGTAGGCTAGAAAGGAAGTTAAAGAGTTTATGAACCACCATTAAAAGTAGAGTTTCGAAAAAGTAAAGTTACAAGCGAGTCTCAATTTGATTCTCTCATTTGTTTTCCTGGTGTTTCGGTGATCATCTTTCCTCTTCAGAACTTGACTTTCCTCTCTAGATTATCTGAGTATGTTATAGAGGATCCTCAGGGTCGGGTTATTATTTCAATCCTGCCTATATGGTCATGATTATTAAATTCTTTCTTTCTTACAGCTGTGTAGAAGGAGTAGAGATGGGCTTCATCAGAAGCTTCAAATTTCTACAGACAGAATGCATTGTTGGCTGACTGGTCCTTTCTCCCTTCCCTGATCTGGAAAAGAGGAAATAATGTTAAACTGTAGGGCTACTATAGTCACCACTGTGGGAGCCCCACTCCTCCTGTGCACCAAGGCCTTCATACCATGGAGAGGATAAAACATGGCTGCCATACAGTGAGTGCCTGGAGGATAATGGCCTCTTTTAATCATACAGCTCTAACTATAACTTATTAATTCATTTGAAATTTCTTTTATTTATAAGAGCTTGTGCATTTTTACCTTAATTAAGAGACCTGAGATAAGACTAATTTAAAAGATATGTGGTGTGTAGCTTGCTGTGATTCAAAGTCAGAACAAGCCATAGAAAACTAAATCATTGAAGATTAACGCCCTAAAATGTTCTGAATGGGTGCACCCCCTTTCCCAATCTTGGCCCATTCTACCCATGCATGTCCTTTCATAGAAGTCCCAAATATATTTATTTTGATCAGCGTCACCTCTCTTCTGTGACCATGCAATGTTTTCCTAACAATTTTGTGGCCCTAAAGTTTAAAGAGATGTTTTTTTCCCTTCCTCTTTTATGTCTAGAAGCAAGAGTCTTTAGAGCCAGTTAGTTGATTAGACTGTCTGACTCAGAAAATGGGATGACCATGAACTTGGCTGAAGATTCCGAAACATAGCTAGGGGCCAACAATTATTACCAGATTTCAAATATCAGCAAGCACTTCAGGGGTGCAGCAGAGAGAAAATAAAACACACAGGGACTAATGGTTTCTGCTGTGGGAGTCTGCAGGGCAAGTTGGAAGGAGTTATGTGTAGAACACATGATAGCTTTTTTGTTATTTGTCTGACTGGGTTAATTGAAGCCTACTACTACTCTGTCTTGAAAAACAGAAAATAGCTGTTAGCCACTCCCCACAATATGTAAGAAATAGAAAGGTTTGTGGTTCAGTTAGAGCCTGTCTTCAGAAATCACAGAGGCATGGCATGGGGTGACAGCAAGTATTATACAGCGTCAGATGAGAAGATCAATGAGCCTGATTCTCCATTCTGGTCCCATCTCAGCCTCTGAGGCTGCAATGAAAGGAAAGGATGCTGATTAGGGAATATTTCTGGGTCCTTCCCAGTGTGGAGGAGGGAAGAGTAAAGGACTAGGTAGAGATGTTGAACTGAGATCCAAGTCTGATGGTGGCCTTGACGAAATCTCTAGGATCTCTAGCATCTCAGAGTTGCTTTGTGAGGCTGCAGTGATCAATGTCTTTGTATTTATTAGCCTCTGGAATTTGTGCTACCTTCTACATGGCCAGTCCTCTAGTAAGAAGGATCTGCAGCTGGGGCAGCTCCTGACCAGTCTGGTAGGTGATGGTTGCCTCTGTACACAGCCTCCAGTGCCCATGGTTCCAGGTCTTCTATTTCTCCTTTTTAAGCTAAATTTAATTTTATGCAAATGAATGTTTTACCTGCATGTGAAAAAGCGCACCATATGCATGCAGTACCTAAAGAGGCCAGAAGAGGGGGGATGGATTCCCCTGAAATTAAATAGATCTTTCTGAGCTACCTCCTCTGTGGGTACTAGGAATTGAACTTCGATTATCTAGAGAAGTAGCCAGCACTCTTAACAGCTGAGCTATCTCTCCAGTCCTCCAGATCTTTTCTTGGAGAACCTGGTGACACATCCCCAGTGTCCTCACTATGCCCACTCCATACCAAGTTTTATTATAGTACTTTGATAAAAACACATTAGAAGTGTGGCAGGACAGAGACAAGCTCCACCTTCTCTTCCTGTTTCCTCTACAGGATAATGTCTGAAGTATCTCTCTGTTCTTCTAATTACTACACCACCAAGGAACATCACCCCCTCTTCCCCTATTAAAGCTGCAGATCCAGAGAAGTGGGTGAGATTGGTAGTGTTCTTCCCAAGTAGAGTTCATAAAGAGTTACAGCCTTGACCTCTTCACCAAGCCCTGGGATACACAGGCATTCTTTTGCCAATACCAGTGAGGCCCTCACAGTATCTATCAACCAATGGACTCATGTGTGAACTTGTGTTTTTTCATTCCCATCCAGCCTAGATCTATACCCTGTGTCTATGAGGATCTAGCATTTTCCATGACTGAAGGCTGAGATGTTCTCAGTCCTCTTTCCACTGCTCGCTGAGTCTGTGGATTGTTTTGGAAAGCTCCATTTAATTCAATTCTCCCTGCCCCCTCTTCCCTACAATTGCCCCAAGCCAAGTTCCCATGCAAAGGAAGAGATCTTTTTTTTGTTATGTGTACTAACTTTTAAATTTTATTTTGATTTTTTGAACTTTTAGCTGGCATATTGAAATTTAAATTTGTACATAAAATTTATATATTAATTGGGCATAACATAAAGTAGTTGTACGATTATTTATATTTATTTATTTATTATTTTTATTTAACAAATAGTGTAGTTCAGTCTATGATGAAAATCAAGCTCTCCCTTCTGCCCATGGCTGATAGTTGTCATCACATCTTTGAGTATTCTTGACATATCCTTTGTTGCTCTCTCTGACACGTCTGGCAACTTCTCTGACTCTATCTTATGTATCTTTTTTTTTTTCTGGAGCTGAGGGCTGAACCCAGGGCCTTGCACCTAGCTAGGCAAGCGTTCTACCACTGAGCTAAATCCTCAACCCCTATCTTATGTATCTTGTGTAAGTGATATCATGCCATATGTGTCTATCTGGCTTATTGCAGAAAGCCCAGTGTCTTATAAGTCCATTTATACTGTCGCGTATAGCACAAGTTCATTCTTCGTCACGACTTCATAGTTCTCTACCACATGTTGTTTATCAAGCATGTGCTGATATGACTTTCAATTCTTTCTCATGATACAGTAACAGCCTCATAAATCCGCATCCTATGGTAACACCTGACTCTACAATTCTCTCTGTTGCTGGAATGCCATTACTAAAGAAATAAGATGCTTCCTGGATGTACTCATCCCCTCTGCCATCTCTGGTACAATCTCACTCTTGCATCATCATTGTCATGTTGGTCCCCAAGGTCATCAGTGATATGGCTTGCTCCTCTCCTGTCTCACCTGGCTCATTCTCCTCCTACTATGTATCAGCCACATCAGCTTCTTCATTGCACCCCAAAAATGCGTGTCCTTTTACTTTCTTGTCTTGCTTTGAACCCCAACCTGGGGTCAAATGCAATTCACTGTATTTTGTTGCACAGAAATCTCACAAAGTAGAGTTAAATATTTTCCCATGGAGGCATCTCTAATTCTAGTCCTTTGATGTGTTCCCAAGGTGTTTTGCTCTTACTTGCAATGCCTGCTGTCTTTATTCACCTGGCCTATTTTTTCCTCTATGATGACAATATGTATCTTTTATTGTTGTCACATAAGCCTGGCAAAGAAAAGCATCCAAAAAGAATGCCCTGAAAGTGGATACTGCAGAGGGGGTGGGGCTGAACGTTCTTGTTGTCACATAAGCCTGGCAAAGAAGAGCATCCACAAAGAATGCCCTGAAAGTGGATACTGCAGAGGGGGTGGGGCTGAATGTTCAGTTAGAAGTCCTGGGTCAAGGATTAGTGTGGAGGCAGAGGCCGGGCTGTCAGGATGTAGTCCTTCAGCCCTTAGGCTTTGTATCTTTGTAAAAGACAGCATCTCAGAATGAGGTCGAGAGCAGGAGGAGAGGGATGGTACAGAGGTGGAAGGTGCTCTCTGTAAAATAATTAGGGAGGTTTTTAAGCCATCTGTTTTCTTTCTGTGCCCATACTTTTAATCTCAGATAAATGTGTACTTCTGCAACAAGTTTGCACTTTCCTAGATTATTTTTTTTTCTCAAAAATAAATCACCAGTGCTTAGGATCTAATTTTGGAATAAATCATTCACTTGAGCTCTCTTTCATACTGTTTGTTTGGACTGAAAACTGCAAATTTAACTGCAAATTTGTCCCAGGTGGGTGATGAATGGTGTCCCTCAGGAAGCTGTCAGTACCCTTCACATGAGTGTGTAAAGAGAGGCTTGGAACAGAGTGAGGAAGATGTCAGAAAAAGCTCCGTCCCAGGCTAGGAGAACAGGAAGTCTATAGCAGGGACCTCCAGGGGACCTCCCATTCCAAACATCTATAATTCTGAAATTTATATGCAGACCACACTAAGAGATGGGGCAGTAGTTGACAATCTACTCAAGAGGTAAGGCATAGAGTGTTCCTTTTTCCCTTTCAGCAAAAGCTGCAGATTTAATATAAGATCATAGTAAAAAGTCCGACATTTCTACTCTGTGGATCTGGGCTAAAGCTGAGATTTGATTTTGAAATATGAACATAAACTGTAACTACCTCAATTTCAGTCACTAGGATTTATATTTATATATAACCTTTAAAGTTCTCCCAACTTTTTACCCTGGAGAAATGAGAAAATTACAGTCCTCTCACTGCTGGAAGTCTAGAGTGGCTTTCCTTCTAGGTTAATGGAAAACCTACCCTGCTAGTGCCCAGCCTTCCAGCAGCTGCCACCTCTTCTGACTGATGTGAGCTCTCACACCTGAAGACATCACTGTGTGTCTCCCATGTTAAACCGAGTGCTTCTGTGGTTCAAGCTCAATTGCAAATCATCTTTAAAACACTTTTTCTTGGTGCCTTTAAGCACACTATTTGTTTTGGAATTGTCCCTTCACAGTACAAAGCTCCCACTTAATGTTCAGATTGCTTGTGGCAAAGCCATTTCCACTCTGGAAATGACTCTCCACCGTGACATTGTTTGTGCTGCTACTGCCCAGGCTGTCATGGGACTTGTTCCCCCTGTTCACCTTCTTACCTCCCCATGGACTCTGCCTTCTCTATGTATGGAATCAAGTTAGAAATATATGATGTCATGCTTGAGAAGATTTAACCTTTATACTCACTCTTGATTAAGGGATGAAGAGATTGAAGTAAGTGCAGCAAGGGGCATCACAAAGCAAGTAGCAAAATCAAACTATGATGCCAGCTTTGACCCTTGGCTTTTTATCTTTCTGCAGTGAGATGAGGTAAGCTGAAGGAAGGACCCGGAAATGGTTGTAAGAGCCACCAACAGGCACAATGGATAAGCAGTTTCCTTTCAGATGGCTGGCAGAATGCTTTTACTATCTTTACGCACACACACACACACACACACACACACACATTCACAGTGTACATATTGAAGCCTAGAACAATGCTGAAGTGCCACATAATATAGGCTGAGTGATTTCTTCTCTACTCACAGGTAAGCAGACAGAGCCCGAGACTAAGAGCAGGCCTTTTCTAGAAGCAGAAAACATGGTGGGGTGACAAGGTTGTAAAAGGGACACAGAAACACTGTAGTGTAGGAGGCTGATGTGCCGCTTTGGAGACTATCTACCAACTTGTGTGCCAAGACCTTGGGGTGAAGGCAGGATTCCAAATGTTCCAAATCCTTCACATTATCTTGTGCTATTCTGATGCACACACAGCAGTGACCATCCTCTCTGAAAAGGAGGCAATACTTGCCTACCTTCCTCTAGAAGTTTGTAGGAATTTAATGAAGCTTCATGCCCAGCAGGATTTTGTAATCCAAAAGGCTGTAAAGGCAGCTGTTCTTAATTATTGCTCTGGGATTTGATTAGAAATCAGAAAAATTAACAGAGGCAAAATATATTATGTAGTGAGTTTATGAATTTTACATGTACTTCATAATTGAATATTCACTTGTTCACTGGCTATTTTTTGAGTGTTTACTAGGTTTTCTGATATAGGTAATCCCTAGATGAACTCAGTGCCCAACTTGAAAGAGCTATAACTGATCTATACTGATCTATAACAAAGGAGAGCAGAAAGGAAACTGCAGTGTGGGCACGAGATTCTTACAGTTGAGATAATGCAGCATATGGGAACTCAGAGGGACTCAGACCAGTGGGTGGGAGGCATCAGTAAGTCACTGGAGAAGATAATTCCTAAGATGAGCAGGATCTAGGAGGTGCAGGGGAGGAAGTCAAAGGTAGAGTGCTCCAGACAGACAGAGCCACGTGAACAGTGGTTAAGACAGAGGGAGGATGCTTTGGTGGGAGAAACTCTAATGTCCTTTAGATGGCAAAAGTGAGACAAACACATTTATGAATAGATACACACACACACAGACACACACACAGAAACTCTGTCTCT
>NW_021604579.1:7318590-7342704 GCF_004785775.1 Grammomys surdaster | reverse complement strand
TCTCTCTCTCTCTCTCTCTCTCTCTCTCTCTCTCTCTCTCTCTCTCTCTTTCCCCCTCTCTTGGGGGCTATTTGTGAGCCTATGGTAGACCCACCCAAGACCTTGGGGTGGATTCAGAATTCCAAATGTCCTGTCCTCCAGCTCCAGAGCACACTTACTGGGCCAAAGATACCTGACATTGGCCTCCAGGAGTTAAGCCAGGACAGTTGGAGGGGCCACAGCAAGACGGAGGCTGTGATAGTTTTATTGAAAGCAATCAGACTTTTATATCTTTATCCTGAAAAAGGATCATTATAGTTGTTGTTGCCTGGATACAATAATATTTGTAAACTTTACAGGGTACACAAAATTAATGTCTAAAACCAATTGTCCTGTCAGGCTTCTATGCTTCCTCAACTTCCAAGGGAACATACAGAGAAACATAAAGCAGCCTGAAAGCTTCACTGCCTGAAGGAGTGCCTCAGTCTCTCAGGAAATGGAAGGCACATCATGTACCAGGAACCCTGGATTCTACCGTGAAAAACCCATGGCTCAGGCCTCTGAAGGCAGCTAGGCCAGGCTAACCCCATGCTTCTCTGCGTCCACCTATGTCAAAAGTGACTTGCTCATACCTTTGCAACATCTTTTATTTCAATAGACCATAGTAACTGCTGACACACTGTAGGATTTTGACTATGTCCTAACCCCACTAAAGGCTTCTTTTTTTCCAGAGGTTCTTTTCAGAGCTCACATTCACCCATAAACTTCTTGCCACACCATTTTATTGTTTGCTTCTGACTCTGTCTCCACTCACAACCTCATCATCCCATGAACAAGCAGTTTTGAAAATTCTCTTGTTTATTCAGATCTGGAGAGCTGGGAGCAGAACTCAGGTGCCCTGGCTCCCACCATGGGGCTCTTGCCTTTACACTACGTTGTACTCCATTATAAGAGCTGAATTAGAAATGTCCTGATTCTTACAGTACACTGCTGGAGAGTACAGCTTCTCAGATGGACTGGCTTAGGGCACTCTCTGATTCAAAGGATCAGTGAGATCAGAAAGTTACTGAAAGAAAAATCTGGAGGCAGCTATAAGAGGAGAGGTTCAGAGATGCAGCTGTGTCTGCAGGTCAATGAAATGGAGTTTTATTTGTCTTCAGTTAAAATGAGCAATCATTGTCATGGTGATCAAAAGTACATTGCAGAGGACCAGAGGACAGGGAGAAGGGTCATCCTCAGCTCATCTGTACCATTCAACCCAAATGCCTGAGACTCAGCTGCTTCTGATACCTGAAGGAGTCTCTTCTCCAGAAGCCAACTCCACAACTCTCTTTCCCACCATCCAGAGAGCAAAAGGCACAGGGCATGGAAGAGCACATGAATCCAATAAGCATCTATTGGCTTCTTTTGATGATAGGTACAAAGTCAGGTTGGGCATCACCATTGATCCCTGCTTCTAGGCATGCATCTACAAGGGAGACAGCACTACAGGACAGTGTATGCATTGTGGGGGCTGAGTGAGACCTTGATCCAGTGTGAGGCATTTGGAAATTGTCCTGGGAAGTTGTTCAAGGACACAGTCTGAGATATATTTCAGGGAAGGAGTCTTGGCAAGTAAAGGTGGTGGGATAAAGGTCATGTGTGCCCATCCCCAGGCTGTCTTCCCTGCTCCCTAGGACTTTTTGATTCATGTTGTTTTCAATACATTTTATCTCTCCTGCTGGACTCTGAGTTCCTAGGATGTAGAGAGAGTGTTGGGGCAGAAGCAGAATTAGAGCTGTGCCAAGGAGTGTCCTGGTCTTGGAGCACTTGCCTCCATACCTGTCATCTTACCTGTGCTCTTCACTCTCATGGGATTAGCAGGCACAATGGCAACCAATGGCATAATAAGACCCTCCTCACTGGACTCATCTTGCTGAGAGTCAAGGAGGCCAAGGGAGAGGGAGACAGGAAGCAGAAAGGGAGCAAGGGTGAGAAATGGGAAACCCAGTATACATGGATAATTTTTTATAAAATTCTCTACCCATTTTCTTACTATGTGTCTAACCAGAAGATATACATACAATGAAGATTGTTGAATAAACTGAGGGAATAATTTTTTCTGAGGTAGGATTATAGAGCAGTATGGTAGAAAGAGAGTTGGACTTGGAGACCCAGTGTGAGTCCTACTGTGGAACCCTGGGAGATCCTAGTGATAGCTCTAGTCCTTCATATCTTCACTTGACAAGTATGTAGGACTGGATGCTTCTCACGGGCTCTTTCAGGCTCATCCTCTGTGGTCTGCAGTTAGCACAGCAAGTTGGAAAGAGAGCCTGTCTCTGGTCTTGGGGACTGACCAGGGTTCAGGGATTTTTACTCATTTCAAATAAATCCTAGTCTGTGGAGTCACGCAAAATAGCCCCAGAGAAAGATGTTGATGGCCAGCAGGACGATGGCGTTGATATTGCAGACACATCTCCAGAGCGGCTCCTCTTCAATGCTGGTCAATTTCTGCTCCAGCACAGCCTTCTCAGCTGGGCCCAGGGCTTGCTGTGGGGCCCCCGAGAGTCCGCAGAACCAGTTCCAGAGCCATTTTCCCCAAGACCTGTGTAGGGCTGGGTGACAGACAGGCCATAAAAGGAATGGAGGAGAAGGGACAGAGGAAGAAGAAAGGAAGGAGAAAGGGAAGGTTGAGAGAGTGAATGAGAGAGTGGATGAGAGAGTGGGGGATGGTAAGACATGGAAGGAAGGAATGGGGTGCACATGGGGAGGACACTTTGTAAGGCACAGGATGGGTGATAAGTTGAGTCTCTAGGGTGAACTGTGACCTTGGCAATGGCATCCAAATGGTCACAGCTCAGGAGCATTTCATTATGGGGATAGTGTGTTGGAGCTAGCATGATGCTTTGTCATTCAGAGCACCAGTGCAGAGTGGGGACAGAAAAAAGCCTATTTTACTCAGAAAGGGGACCATTTAAACCAGACAGACTCATTTCCCTGCATATGGGGCCTGACATTGAACTGGAGGTTAGGAACCTAGCAGCCAGTCCCAGCTCTGCTCTCAGCCTTGCATAAATAAATCATCCTGTTTCCCTTAATGGCAGGAACTTTCTCCCTCACTTGCCTTATGACATGGCCTGCATTATTCTGAGTTGTTTAAGCATCCAATGAGAATGGTAGTTAAAACACTGTAAGGGCTACAAATGCTGGGGTTGGGTGAGGCTTTGTGAGGATGTCCAAACGCTCAGGTACCTAAGGAATTTGGGCCAGGCCAGTAGTATGGAGAGAGTTGCTGAGCTTGTGACTACACAGCTCACAACGCTAAGCTTTAAGGGGCTGCTTCCCTCCTGTTTTGAGGTTCCTTTGTTTCAACAAGGATCCACTCCATAAACTCCATAAACTTCCCTGTCCCTCTCCTTCCTCCACAATGGTGTTTTGTAATAGGGTTGGCCTTGAGGCATTGGGGCTGTATTTTCTCTGGATATCATGGCTAACTCAGAGGCTCACTTTCCTCTCTTAGGTGCAGCTGTTCACAGGGAGCAGGCATTCCTTTGTATTGGCAGGAACTATTTGTCATGAACACAGGGACCAGCAAGGAGCCAGTCTGTCTCTGTAACTGTATGTCTATCTAGCTCTGGGGTCCAGCCATGGACCCCTTTCCCCTCTGGAAACACTCTTTCATCTCTTCCCTCATAGCTGCTTCACCTACACGACTGCTTGAAGGATGGTCTTTTCAGCTCATAAACTTTGTAGGGGCAAAGTCAGTCTGTGTAGTGAGGGGAGAAGCAGTTTTAAGACCCACTCAAAATCAGGTACATGGTTATATAACTAGCAAAAGAAAAATGAAGCTTCATTTTGCCAAGCAAATTACAGTGAGTCTAAGTGGGATGATCTGTATGTCCAGAAAGAGTGGCTTTGGCCTGTGGTGCCTCTGAAGTGAGCATCTCTGTGTCTACTTGGGACACTTATGAGAGAGAGTTTTCAGACTGCTCCACTGACCTTTGACCACCACTGCTTGGGCAAGAAACCTTAGATGTTGGTGGCTCTGTAGCTCATGATGTCTTTAGCTACTTGATAGTGGTCATTTGTATAGCATGAGGACTTTGAATGAAGGTGAAGGGCCTTAAAAAGAGGGGCTCCATTCAAGTATGAGGGGCCATGCAGGGTTTCAGACCCAGTGAATGCAGAACTGGGAGGCAGAGCATTGACAAATGTGCGGGTCCAGCAGCAATGCTTTGCTAGGTGTCTGGTTTAACTTCCTGCAGTTACAAAAAGGTGGGCACCGCAGAGGCAGGCACAACACCCAGACTTTCTGAAGTCTGAGGTAGTTTTGCTCAAATCTATGTAAAGCAGCTGGCTAGAGAATCTCAGCTCCATCCAGGAAGTGAGACTTTAACTAGGGCTGGAAATAAACGTAGCACTTACATTTTATTAAATTTCTACTTCACAAGGGAAAGATAATTGACTTTGGACTTGGAACCGATGTGACTTTTGAAATTTTAAATTTTTCCTTGGGAATATTATAACTGAAAACAATCTCAATAATGATGTCATTCTATCATTGTGATGCTTTAATATTATTATTTAATCTCACTACAGGAAGGTTATGACCTCATTATATTGTCAACTGGCACATTGTGGCTTTGATTTAACTAATGTACTATCCTAACAAAATTATCAACCTCTGGGAAGGCATAAGCAGTTATAAGGACCTGGCAGAAAAGTAGCCATTTTCTGCAATATCTTTATGACAATAACATGCGGGCATGCTCTTCCCACTAGGTCCCACGAAGGAAAACTATGCTACCTTCCACATGGAGTAAGCTAATGTAATGCTGTTCAGTTTTCTGCCCACAGTTTCTTCTGCTAGGCTGTTGGTTAGATTCTCTGGAGCATTGGTGGGCATCTTTGTCTAATGCTAGGTTCAGTATTAGGAAGTATACCTCTCTGTGGATAGAATCTAAACCTAGCCACCTCAGTTATCAAGTCAGTCTTTAGAGTCTCATCTGTCTTAACTGGTTTAATAGTAACATGGGAAAGTTAAAGGGTGATTTTGATTGGATTCTCTCAGAGTCTTACATCCCCAGTCACCACAAAAGTGGTCCTTGGGGGAGCCTCAGCGGTATGCTTGTCCTCAAGCTCCTTTAGGCCCCATTATGTTGCCCCAAGATGCACTCAACCTACCTCCTGGTTGTTCAGGCCCCTGGGTGGTGTTTGCTTCTTCCCCATCTCCTCCAGGGCCTTCCACCACTGGCCTCTCTGCCAGTCCTGGAGAGTTGTCACCCTCTGTCTTGTTTACACTCACAGAGGCTTTCTTCTGCAGGTCAGATATGGGACAGTTCCTTGTCCACCATGTCAGGCGAGCAAGCTAGAACAAAAAGAAACAATATTTGGAGTCAGAAGACAGAATGAGGTCTCATTCATGGAAGCAACAGAGCAATAGGAAAGAGGCTGAGGAACAAGGTGAGCCTGGGAAAGCCACATTGCTTTCCCTTTTCTTCAAATATGAGCCTTTCTTAAGTAGGCACATTCTGTCAGGCCTATGCTAGGTGCTGGAATTGAGATCTGAGTCAGGAATCTAACCCCACCACCACCCCCCTCAGCAGCTTGGAGCTCAGCCTGGGAGAAACAAGCCTAGACAGGAAGCAGGTGCCTGATCACCAGTGAAAAGCTTTGAAGGTCCAAGGTTGATTACTGAAAAGAACAAACTTGAAAGCCAGCAAGAGCTACTACAGCCTTTAGTCAAAGAGAAGGATCTGTAAGCTAAGTTTTTCAAGGCTCTCACAGAGTGAATTGAAATGATCCAGACTGGAAACGGTTGGAAAGTGAAACAAGAAATATTGAAAGAAATATTAGGTGCTCAAGAAAACAGGTAGGAGGGAAAGGTCTCTGCATTTATCTAGGCATCAATTCCCTTTGCAGTGCCTTGAACCAGACCTATACCTTACTCAGGCAAATACTTACTTAGGCAAACACCCAACCACCCATCTACCTTCCCATCCCAGGAGGTGGCAGCCTTAGGAGATGTTAGGAGAATAAAACTCATAGGATATGGTGACTTATGGAATGGTCAAGAGAAGAAGAGACAACCATGGATCTTGTTTTCTGGCTCAGCTGATGACACGGGTACGTGAAGGCCCTCCAAGGGGGAAAAGATACAACAAAAGTGGGTTTGAGGCTTTGTGAGAAAAGAGAACAGGGAAAATGTATACACAAATATGATAGTGAGCTTGAAGTGTCTGTTTTCTGAGACCTTAGTAAGCTAAACCAAACCGCACGTCTCTTGGATGGTCCTGGTAACTTTCTCATCTCCGTCTTTTGTGGTCCAGAAGACTAAAACACAGCTTCTCTAGCTCACATCAGTGGTGTTAGACCTTACCGTGATTGTGCCTCTGAAGGTATCTTTCAACAAAACTCTTCCCCTGCCCCAGGAGCTTTGTCATATGCAGAGCCAAGTGTCACCTGCCTGTTTCTGCAGTCCTACTTTGCACCATCTGTATCAGGCCCAAGTGTGCCTCTGTCTGAGATTATAAGAACTGAGAGGCTTGTCTATTTTTGTACATCTCTGTAAAATATATGAACTTAATGTTCTTTCTGTGTGTCACTAAAAGAATATAGACAATGTGTCTTCATGTGACCAGGAGGCAGTTGGATTTTCAGTTTCAGTCTTGTGAGAGTGAATAGAGAAGAGACAGAATTGAACATCATAAACATTTGTTAAATTGGTAGCCCAGGGACATTTAGGGACAATGGTTCTCAAACTTTCTAATGCTGCTACCCTTTAATACAGTTCCTCATGTTGTGGTGACCCCTCCATAAAATTGGTTTATTGCTACTTTATAACTGTAATTGTGGGACTGTTATGAATTGTTATGTAAATATCTGATATATGGGATGTCTAACACATGACCCCAAAACAAGTTATGATCAGCAGACTGAGAACAGCTGCTGTAGGGTAACATGCCACAGAGATGTTCCTAAGGTAAAAGAATAGCCCATGAAGAGACCAGAAGATTAAAACAACAAAAGAAACGTCAGGAGCAAAATATACCAGATGTCAGTACAGAAGAGATCTTCACAGTCCAGGATGTGCTCAGTGGTGTCTAGCTCTTCTCAGAGCTGACATAAGATAGTGACAAGAATTAACTATTCATTTTGGCAACAAAAATATGAGTAACTTCAATGAGAACAACTTGAGTGGTGTTCTGTGAACTGTAGTGGGTTGAGAGAATGCAGATAAGAACAGACATTGGGAATGAGGACTGTTCGTTATCCAGGTTGTCTGTAAAGAGAGGGAGTGGAGAGACAACCATTGTCAGAGAAAAAGATGGCATCTGAACTCTTTATTATCTCCCCATTTTTTCAATGGCCCAAAGGTCTAAAACACAACCTCTGTATTCAACATCAGTGGTGTCAGAGATGATCCTAGGATGGATTCTAACGTGGGAATGGCTTTGATATGGGGAGTGAGAATTTAGACAAGGGAAAACCAGAGATCCCAGCAGCAGGAGGTCATGTCTGGCCACAGCAAGAGACAGCCTCACTTGTTCATCAGTTAGAGCCCCTCTTGTTTGGGGAAGTCATATGATCATTGTATAAGCTCACAGGCACCACACAGGTGGAGTATTATCAGTGACTGCCACTCAATGTTTTAGGGCCCAACTTCTACCATAGACTTTGTCAGTGGCCACCGTGTGTCCTATTGGACTTTCTATGTTGAAGTCTTAACTCCCATATCTCAGATTATAGCTACATATAGTGATAGTATTGTTAGAAAGTAATCCATGCAAGATGAGGTGGCTCTACTTGGATCAGGTCCCAAACAGACACAGAGAGAAGACCATGTGCACACTCAGGAAGAAGATGGCCATGTCCAAGCCACAGAGGGGCCCTCAGATGAAAGCGACCTGCCTCTCCCTTGACTCCAGGCTTCCAGGCTCCAGATGGTGATGTAACATATTCTTGATGTTTATGCTGTCTAGTCAGTGATAAGTAATTTTGGTGGCCTTAGTAAACCAAACAAGATGGAGGAGAAAGGCTTTAAACGTGTCTTGTACATTAGTATTCAGAGGATGGGGAGCTCTCTTGTTTCTCATGTACTTTGTTCTTAACTAATATATATTTTTATATATATGTAGCTTTTTATATCTTTCTCTATCTGTATAAAACTCAATTGAGTAAATCCAACTCAGAGAGACATTGCTAGTGCACCTGTTCCTGGATACCTGTGCTTAGTCCCTCTCATTAAGCCTAATACTTCTGTACTTCCTTTTTGTGTAGTTAACAGTTTGTGCTGGCATCCGCTTTCCTGGGGACAATTGTTGGTAGGGACCATTTACCTTTGTAACCCTAGCACCACACCTGTCTCATAGTGTGTAGACAGTGAGTAACTTTGAACTGAATGTGTTACTTTTTGCCTGAAAATTGATACCCCAGTGAGCATGTCCTTCAAAAAATACCTGCTTGGCAGCTGGTGAGACCATACCCCAGCAGGATAAAACTCAATGGAGGATTACAGGCACGAGAAGCAGAGAAATTGCTTCCAGTAACCACACCACTTGCCTTTTCATCGGGGATGGGATCCGTGAAGAAGCTGATTATGATAATGATGATTGCAGTAAGTCCACAGAGGAGAAGGGCAAAGTACAGGTAGTGGACGTCCTTCAGAACAGCTGGCCGCCTGTCCACCTCCCCACAGGCTGGGGCCGGGTACGAGAACTCCAGAATCATACGCAGTATTCCCACTACCAGGCCAAACATGAGGCCCCAGAAGGCACCCTAAGGGGACAGTGGAAACATGGACAGGGAGGAGAGAGACTGGGGTGAGTTGGGGGAGATCCTAGGAAACTGAGACACCCTACTCTAACATCTCTCTCCTACTGGTTTATCACAGCGGAAATTCTGGCCATCTTACCTAGTTCCCCATCAACACTCTGTGTTTAGACTTAAAAGTCAGACAGCATTATACTGAGGTGGATATGAGCTTCAGGGTTGACTTGAGCCCATTGATGTGAGCATGCTGGCTCTGAGTTTTCTTATTCGGAATGAAAAAAGAGATTGACATGTACTGAGTCACAGATGCTCAATATTCAAATAGAATGAGGTGTGTTTTTCTATCAAGCAAGGAACACTAGGAGCCTGTTTGCAAAATTCTGTTATGAGAATAAGAGATCAGAGCAGAGCTGCACTCTTCCTTTTTATAAAAGAAAGTTTCAGACCTCACATTAATTATAATTTCATGTGTTCTTAAGCTGCACCTCTTCCCAGTATGAGATTTGATCCTTTTTTTTTTCAAGACAGGGTTTCTCTGTGTAGCCCTGGCTGTCCTGGAACTCACTCTGTAGATCAGGCTGGCCTTGAACTCAGAAATCCACCTGTCTCTGCCTCCCAAGTGCTGGGACTAAAGGTGTGTGCCACCACTGCCCAGCATAAGATATTGATTTTGAATTCAGCACTTTGGAATGAGCAAGAGCACCCAGAATTTGATGAGCCCTTGCTGGGTTCTGTGGTTGTCAGCAAGAATGGATCTTGCAAGTAGTAGACATATGGCTTAGGGAGGGATAAAGGGAAGGGTTCCTATTATGGCCTTTGTCATGACCTTGAGTTCTCTTACTGACTGTGTGGAGTCATGAACATGACATCCTTTAATTTTCCAAGGCATTTCCAGAAGATTCAGGCCAGTGTCTTCTTTTTATCCTGAGATGTAGTCAAGGTTCCCATCCTGGCATCTCTACCCTCCTCTCACATTTGTCAGAATTTAGTGTAGCCACAGGACAGCTGTGTGTGCATCACCCCAGGAGTTCACATTGGGTTAACACTGGTGTCCTTGCAGCTGCTTTACTTATGCGTAGGATACAGGCTTAGAGATGCAGCAGAGACCACAGAACCTCAGGCTGGCCTGAACTTTCACAAGTCTCTCTTTTCCAGCAGTCTCTTCCTGTACTCTCCAGGAAGTCTTTCCTGCACCTCTCTTAGGAACCTCTTCACTAGCTCCCCACTTCACAGAGGCCATTGTTCTCTGATGTTATTGCTTACTTAATTTTTCTTTCCTGTCTGCTCAAGAAGGCAGACTCATGTGAACCTTGTAAACTATTACATTCTTGTTGATGTCATAGCTGGGTTGATAAGTGTTTACTGGGCACACAAGAGAATCTTAACTACATGGTAATAGTTTAAAACCTAGAGAAGGCAGTGGCTTGGCCAAAAGTCCTAAGGCTTTGGGCTAAGATGGGTGACAAAGTGTCACCCTAGACCTTGTGATGTGTGGGGGAGGGGCAAGGTATTTCACTCACAGGCTCAGTGACCCTCTTGCAGAAGATGGCCAACAGGAAGAGGGCTGTGATGGGCGGGGCTAGGTAGCTGGTGATAGATTGGATGTAGTCAAAGAGCTGCCCACTATTGGAGCTCTGGATGATGGGGATCCAGAGGATGCTGATGAGGACCAGGAAGACTACAAACAACCTGTGGGTAGAGCATAGGGTTATGAGAGTGACATGCATGTGATCATGAGAGTGTGCATGAGAGAGAGGAAGGGAAAGTGTGTGGTCCCTGGGCCACAGACGGTCTGTAGGTTAGAATATCAAATATTAAGATGCAGAAATTTAGACAGTTAAGATCCTAGAAATCAGAACTCTAGAATTCAAGAAACCTTCGTTTTCATTCACTAGATGGCTTCAGGTTGTTCTGTCCACCAATGAGGAATAAATATACCTTTCATCCCAGCCATGCGTTGAAGTCTCTTCTTAAGATGCCTTTCTCCTCTTTGCACTCAGCACTGTCTAGAGTGGCTTGCTTCTCTAGAATGGATACAGCCTTTCATTGGCCCTGAGTCTCTGTTTCTTCTTTTTATTCCTTCTTAGCTGATCCCCACTCTTGGTGACTGATTTTATAAAAACATGCACAAACCTGATGGACTTTTCTTGGATGTACTGGCTGCAGTAATGCATTTGGCCAAGAGATGGCGCCAAACTCACACTAATTGAGAATGATAGGCTCCTTGGGGTGCAGAGAGGAGGAATACTTCTGAAATACTTTTCCCCTCTCTTTTTTTACTCACACTTTGCCTTTCTCAGGCTCTGTTAGAGCAGTAACTTCCCATGTTTCCCCCTTGCTACTAGTTCCCTCTCCTGTCCTACTCTTAGAGGCTAGGTCACTGCCTGGCAGTGTGCAGATGAGCAGATTGTAGAGCTGAAACAAAACACACAGGAGGAACAGATAGTGAGTGTGAAGAGGTATCTAATCTCACATCTCTAACTACCAAGGAGGAATGTGTTCTTTAGTTCCAAAGCCAGAACGAGGAAGACTTGAATTGTGAAGCAGAGATTTGAGAACACAGCCCTTTACTCTTATGTGACCCCTGAATCCCAAGTCTACAGAGATTAAGAACATTTACAACTAAGTTATGCTTTTAAAAACATGAAATGCTAAATTCAAGGTGAAGTTCAACTCTCACAGCTTGATGTTCAAGGCTTGTGGGTCATTCAGAGACAACTTCTTTATGGACATCTTCCTTAAGACTGCACTTCACTGTCCCTTGATGTTCCCTCTTCATAGTAAGCTGGGGATACCCTGAGAGCTGGGCTGTCATGTATCCACGTGTCTCCAGCAGAGCTGACTCAAAAGACTTTAGGGGTTGAGATGTTTGCCTACTTACACTTTGTCAGGCTGGGTTTACACCAATGATTCTCAACCTGTGGGTCATGACTCCTTTGGCAATCAAAAATAACTTTTTCACAGGGGTCACAGAGCAGATATCCAGCATACTAAATACTTATGATTAATAATCGTAGAAAAATTACAGTTATGAAGTATCAAAAATAATTTTATGGTTGGGGATCACCACAACACAAGGAACCGTATTAAAAGGTCACAGTATAAGCTAGGTTGAGAAACACTGTGTGACATCCATTACTCTCTCACAGTGACCTTGGAGGTCATGTACTAGAGGCAGTACAATAGGTAAGGGTAGACACCCCTGAGCCCTGGTATTCCAAAGAGGGAGGTGGCATTATTCTGGGAGGTGGCATTATTTTCGGTTCGGTGTGCTTAATGCGAAGTCACACAGAACCCACTATCCTGAGTGCTAGCCTAGGGTCTAGACTAGCCAGTCTTCCCAGGAAGCAGGGATGGGAGAGGAGAGAGAGTTCCTCTGAAATCATGGGTTGCATACCTGCCTACCACCATCAGCTCTTGCTCTGATGCCTGCCTGCGGAAGCGCTGCCACACATCTATGGCAAACAGGGTGCTACTGCTGTTGAAGATGGAGGTGAGTGAGCTCATGAGGGCAGCCATGATCACAGCAATCATCAAGCCTCGCAGACCTAGGGAGAGACAGAGCTGAGTGGAAAGCTGTCCATTTAAAGGCTCAGCCAGGACAATGTGGGTTACCCCAGAGTCACACAAAGCCAGGAATCTGGGGGTGGGAGAAAGGTGAGCTGTGAGTGCTAGTGAGGGTCTCATTTAGGGAAGATACAGAATCAGGGGACCTTCAGTGCATGAGGCCAGGTTTTGGCTATTCTCTGCCTCTGCTTTGGGGCCCTGGGTGGCCCATTGGTACTTCCTGAGCCTTGTGCACCATAAGGTGTATGTGAGTCAAGATGATAGGAGGTTTTATGCAGTATTGATGGCTGTCTTTCTTTCTGTGGATAGTAGTGGATCTTTGAGGCTGGGAATAAGAGGGTGGCTGTTAGCATTTACAAATGTTTATGATATGTTTCTATGCTTTTAAAAATAAATGTTTTGTATCAAGTTATAGTCATTACTTGAAAGTCTCAGCCTTGGAGACAGAAATCTGGACTTTTTCCTGTCTTGGTAGATAGCTAGCTAACTCTGTGGACTAGTAGCTTTCTTTTCTTTTCTCGTCTATTTTTTTTTCACTAGAACAAAAGAAATATTGGAGGGTACACTAATATTTAAAGTCTCTACTTCTGATGGTCAAGCGTCTGGAAATGACCTTTCAACACTGGGGAGATGACTCCAGTCCCAGCAGATATCCAGTCCTTCAAGGGCCTCTTTCCCTCAAATGTGCATGGTTAACTAAGTCTTAGTGTCTCCCTGGAAGCCTTGAGATCACTTCAGTGCTCAAGGGTTCCAAACTGAGGTGTCCTCCTCAGTCCTTTGCTTCCCTTAGGCTAATAATGCCTTACTGATTTCCCTCACAGATGTCAGCATTATCCTAGACCCTTCTTTCACTTCTCCCCCTTCCTTCTTTTTGTTAACTGCTCAGCCCTAGGTGGACTTTCACTATCTCTGCTATTTCCTCGACTGACTGTAACTACTAAAGGGAAGCAGTAACTGCTTTTTCTGCCTTCCAGTTCCTTGACGAAGTACCATTCTGAATATCAAGAATTGAAACCATGTTTGGGTCTCTGTCCTTTTAGTCACTAATGAATACTGAGTAATCAGATCTAGTCAGTATTACTTCACAAACATCTTCAAATGCTATCTCCTCATCTTTAAAACCACTGGTCTGGCCAATGTCATCTTCCTGTCAAGCAGCCCATTTTCTTGTCCTTGGCCCATGTCAGATTCTTGCCAAGCAGCCCCAAAAGCTCTCCACTTCTCCCCCTTTTTGTTTCATAACAAGACTGAGCTTGTCTTAGGTCATTCTGACAGGAATGCCTTCCTTAACCATCATGGAATATGCATTATCAAAGACAATGCATTTATGTCTTAGGTTGGTAAGGTTTTGTGCAGAATCTTACCCGTCTTTGGCTTGCCAGTCTGATAATTTAATAACTTTATCTGGGGGTCCATTTTCAGTTTCAAGCCATGTACTTTGGCTGTCAACATGTTGATGTTGTTAAAGACAAGCTTTCACACAATGAGCAGGAATAAAAGTATTCCCAGGACAAAAAGGGCTAGCCTGGTCAATCTATATATGCCATTCAGGCAGGAATCTGACATTAGGCTAGAACAAAAAAATAATTTCAGGTAGGAATCTAAATCTTAGGCTAGAACAAGGAAGTAGGCTCCAGATATGAAAATGACTTTGGGCTAGGGCAGGGAAGTAGGCTCAGATATTGTGGCCATCCTGATAAAGCCCTTAGAAACAGTGATCATGGGAGTGTTCATGGAACTTTGCTTATTGCCTTGCTTGTTCTTTGACTTTTTTCTTGCTTGCTCCTTGACTATTTGCTTCTATTGTATTGCTAGTTCCTCAACCTAGGACTGATCTTAATACTTGCATGTAATTAAAATGGCATCAAAGCAATAAGAAGGAGGGAGGATGGGATGGGGGTTTCTAGGGAGAAGAAATGGGGAAAGAGGATGACATCTGAAATGTAAATAAATAAAATGTCCAATAAAAACAAAACAAAACAAAAACCCAACCAATCAACCTAACAAACAAACAAACAAAAAACCACTGGTCTGGTCAAATCATCAGTGCTGCTTATCTGGAACATTACAGAATCCTCACTTAAGTTTTCTTGACCTTCCCCATCATAGTCTGTCTCCATGATGAATCCTGCAAGTATAGTGGTCCTTTGGAACCACCAATCAAACCATTCATGTTTGGATGAAAATCCCCCAGTACCCAGTGCCTTTCTTTGCTCTCAGAGAAAAGGGGGTTCCTCTGCATGGTGTTTGACCATAGCATTCCCATGGAAGGCTGTGTTCATTTGTCCTTCGTGCTGATAGTATGGTCTTTCTGCCCTGGTCATCCGCATGTGCATTATCTTCCTGGAATGGTGTTTCACATGCTCTTGGTCTCTGACAAGGTGTTTCTTAAGATTCAGCATGACTTCCTTCCTTTGGATAATTCTTTCTGACACTCCCTAGGCTTGGTCAACAACTCCTTTAGACTCTCCTGGTCACCATGACTTAGACTCTTGGGCAATCCAGGTATAGTCTCTAGATACCACATAAAGCCTGGACCAGGAAACTGCCTTTTAGTATTGCATCTTCAATACTTGGAACACATAGTGGAGTCTTAGGAAAACTTGAGGAAGTGTGTGTGAGGATGCTGGAGTGATCACAGATGTGGATCTTTTTCTTCACTCTTTCCATATATTTGTACTTCAGTCCATCCTAGGTGTGAGTCTTGGAGGAGGTACTGAGTTGTGGAAAGGGGTGTGGGAGCTGAGACTCACCCATAGGCATGAGAGCCATAACCAGCTTGGGGTAGGCAATATTGGAGCATCCAACTCTGGCCCCACAAACTCTTTGACAGATG
Organism: Grammomys surdaster; assembly: GCF_004785775.1. Classification (NCBI taxonomy): domain Eukaryota; kingdom Metazoa; phylum Chordata; class Mammalia; order Rodentia; family Muridae; genus Grammomys; species Grammomys surdaster. Next base: position 7,327,571 of record NW_021604579.1, on the reverse strand, counting down.
TCAGGGTCCACACAGGCAACTTCATCTGTAAAAGAAGGGAGCAAGATGATGTTGTCTGAACATGTCTAAATTTTTTTTTAATGTTCTCTTGGGGAGAAATCCTACCAGCCCCTGCTTTAGCTTTCCTATCCCAGAAATAACTGTCTTCATAAATGCCTTGCAAAACCCACAATGCACAGAGAGCATCATTAGCTCTTACCTGGGTACAGGGCCCTGCTGATCATGCCAGGCATGACAACGAAGAACATTGGGAGGATCTTTAGGTAGCTCCCTAACACTGAGCCTCCCTTGGCATGTGAAAGACTCTTGGCCGAGAGAGACCTCTGCACAATCACCTGAAATAGTAGCAGTGGGGATATGCCACTGGGTCAGAGGGGCTTAGCTCTGTGCAGGTGAGCCCCACAACTTGCCACTTTTTGCCTCCACTCAGTCTCAGGATAATGTCCAATCCTCTATACAATGAAGTGCTTATTTGTTTATTGGTTTTCAGGAAGCCCCTGTTGGGCCAAGCGAGGCTGGGGACATTACCTGGTCTGTGCACCAACACCAGGTGGCCAAGACTGTGAGACCAAAAATGAGACCTGGCCAAGGGATGTCCCCATTCACAGGATCTCGAAGCATGTGGAAGGCATCAGGTCGTGGGAGGTGACAGGTGGTGTTGGGAACTGTGGCATTGGGAATAGCCTGTCTATAAAGCTGCTGCAGGCCTGGGTACCACCCAACCTCCCGAAAGCCTGTGGGAGAGACATAGTGTGAGAAATGGCTTGAGGCTCTACTCCTAGTCCTATGTGAGTTTCTTAGTTTGAACTGATTAAAAAAATTGGAGGTGTGATGCCCCAGCATAGGGGTATGCTGGAACGGTAGGGCGTGAGAGGGTGGATGGGTGGGGGAGCACCATCATAGAGGCAAAGGGGATGGGGGAGAGGTTGGATGTGGGATAAGGGTTTGTGGAGGGGTGACAGTGAAATGGGATATCATTTGAGATATAAAAAAATGGAATGATTAATAAAAAAAAAACAAAAAGACTAGGGGCTGCTGGGCTTTGGGTTTTGGAGTAGTGAAGACCTCGATTTTAGGGAGTGTTGACTTAGAAAATGTATATGACTTTGGGCTTTGAAAAGTTCTAGGGATCAAGAGGGGGTTATTTAGATAGACCTCTTTCTTACCCAGAAACATGAGGACCAGGGCTCCCCCTACCATGATCACGGTCTGTAGGGCATCTGTGTAGATCACAGCTGTGAGGCCCCCTGGGTACCCAAGGAGAAGATATACCAGTCAGCATCAATGGGAGGTTTCTCTATGACCTACTCCTGTGTTTAGATACAATGGGAGACCAGAGAAGACAAAGAGACCTCTTAGCAGGGAACCCTAGTGACAGATTCTTCTTTATTTCTCCTCTTTCTCTCTCTCTCTCTCTCTCTCTCTCTCTCTCTCTCTCTCTCTCCTCTCTCTCCCCCCTCTCTCTCCCCCTCCCTCCCTCCCCCTCCCTCTCCCCGTCCTTCTTCCACCTAAGGACGATGGAGGCTGGTTACAAACCACTGAGTTCTGATGTAATTACTTTTGTCCCTGGCAAGGTCTGGTCAGTATACCATCAACACTCTGTTTCTTGCCATTCATATACCCAGGCTCTCTGCTTTCCTTCTCAAAGCCCACATAAATGGCCCCATCATTCAAAGACAACTAACTTAGTAATACATTGTTATGTCCTGGGCTGCTGTGGCAGAGTACCAGAGCAGAGTGGGTTTGTGTCTTTTGAGACAGTAGTCATGGCCCAGACTGTAGTTCACTGATTTTCTACTTCATCCCTGTGCAGCCTGTCCTCAGCAGGACACCACATCTCTCTCATTTCTTGTCTTTGTGGAGTGGATTTCTCATCTCTGTACTTTGTACCCCCTTTTGTTGTACTGTCTTTTCACCTTTCTCTGGGAGCTCTCTCATCTTACATGTTTGTCTTCATTTGTTTGTCTCTGTGTCTCTTTCTCTTACTGTCTCTCTCTGGATCACATGTCTTCTGCATGCCTCTATCATTCTCTTTCTGTATCTATCTCAGTGAAAAGCATCCTTCCTCACCTCACTGTCTCTACATAGCAATATGGTCCTTTCCCCCTTTTACCTGCTATGGTATAGACAGCTGTCACCACCAGCAAGATGACTGTGGAGAGATAGAGATTCCAGCCCAAAGCCATCTGGATGAAGAGGGCTCCAGAGAAGATATCAGTCTGTAAAACAACAGCACCCATAAGTCCATGCCACCCAATGCTTCCAGGATGATTGGTGTGGGTGTGTCACATACCTTGGCAGGTGTCCTCAGCCTGTCCTCAGCTGTCATCAAACAATGGAGACAAGACTGAAATGCCATGCTGATGAGTTTGGTCTTGGTGTTAGAGTGCCACACTAGAGAATGTGGGTTTGACCGTTGCAGACATGGAGGCATGGTAGAATTTAGAGGGAAATAATACTGTATAATGCCTTGATTAAAAATCAAATCAGCTAAGCCTGAATAGTTTGTTTGTCTATTATGAAAGGGAGGTTAAGAATGAGAGTAGAAGATGGAGGAGGTAAGGCTAGAAGCTGGGAATGGAGAAGACAACATATGGAAGGAGAGAGTAGAAGCAGTGCAGGTTGCTGGCAGCTCCATGACATAGCATAGGCATGCTGGGCTGGCTGGCCAGGCAAACATAGATTCTGGATAATCTATGTGCATGGGTTTATTGTGGGACTTGGGGTATAGGTTTTGCCTTAGTGAAACAATGTTGGTCCTCAAAGTAATTTGATTGCTAGTTCTAGCACCTGGTTAATTCTGTTCCCTTAATTCTGTTCCCTTCAACCCATTTGTTCAGCCCATTACGTGATTGTTTATAAACTGATTTCAGAATCTATAATATGATAGTGTGTTTATGTGTCTGTATGTATGTGTGTGTGTGTCTGTGCGTGTGTGTCTTTGTCTGTGTCTCTCTGTGTCTGTGTGTGTGTCTCTCTGTTTCTCTCTGTCTCCCTGTCTCTCTGTCTCTCTCTCTGTCTCTCTGTCTCTCTCTCTCTCTCTCTCTCTGTTTGTGTGTGATGTGTGTGTGTGTGTATGTGTGTATGTATGTGTGTTAACTCTCTATCTGGTGGTATATTAGTCAAGATCCAATTCTGATTCCAAATCTAGTCCTTCCTCTGTGTAGACTTGGATGATTCACATAACATGTCTAGTTTTGTTTTTTAAATTAAGTTCAATAAAGTGACAGTAGAAATTTTTCGGATTCCAACATTCTAGGCTATTAATAGATGCTGAATAAAGAAGCATAAGTTAGTAAAAAGATGAAACAACATGCTCTAGTTTGATAGTTTTTTGAATGAAAGATCAATATTTACTTAAAACATTTATCCTTCATTTCTGATTGTTCCAGTTGTGGATGGAGGCATTCTCTGAGGTCATGTCGATCCTTGGATCTTTCTTTTAACACTCATTTCATCCACCTATACTTTTATTTTATTCCCTCTCTCCATTCATTCCTCTCTCCATTTCCCTCTCCCCCCTTCCTTGCCATGAATGAGCTCAGCATAATGCCCACAGTAAAAATCCAACTTGAAATCATACCCACCGATATCTTGGTGAAGATGTAGATGATAAGAGACAGGACTGACATGTACACCTGGATCCTCTGTCCCCCAAATCGTTTCTTCAGGTACTGTGGCATGGTGACCACACCAGCTGCGATGTACACAGGGACAAAGATCCAGCCTAGGGCCAGAAGCAGGAAGGTTGCCTGGAAGAACATAGAGAAGGTACTTTGATTGTAGGAAAAAAAAAATGAACTTCCCACCTGAGGATAGTATGTTGTATGCAAGAGCCTTGAACAAGGAAATGAAGGACCTGGGTCCTCATCCCAGCTTTTCTGGAGAACTTCAGCTTAGTCTTTTTAAGTCTTTTTTACTTATTAAAGCCTTGATTTCATTATCAATATAATGGGTCTTCAGTTTACTACATAGCCACCCAAGTTCTTCCAAGACATCTTTCATCTCTAAGGTCAGACACAGGAGATGGTTCTGACCCTCAGCACTCTGGAGCAGTCAGGTAAGTTTTCTTACATTCCACTCGAAGCCACCGACTGCAAGGCCTCCGGCAGCCCCTGTTCCAGCCAGGCCAATGAACAAGCCACTGCCCACATTGCTGGACATTAGAGATGCTCCAATCTGCAAGGCACAAGTGAGGTTAAGGGTCAGGGGTCAGAGTTAGTTTGAAGCTAACTAACTTCTGAGCTTAGGACCATTAACAAAGGAAGCAGCTAGAGGCTGTGTTTTTGAGGCATTAGCTAAGTAAGTGGATGATTTCCAGGGGTTCTTCTTTCTCCTCATAAGGTCACAGCTGGAAGCACAAGTCATTTTTCATTATCGCTGTGAGATTCCAGGTTCCCAGATCACGTAGTCTATCATGTTAAACAGACATAGGTTCCTTGTCCTTAGACTTCCTGCTCCAGATAACCAAAACTTTTAGAGGCTACTGAAGGCTGTCAGGGTTTTCTCTACTCTTTAGCAAGCAGAATGTGAGCAGTGGTGAGCATCACCAAAATGGAGGTGCAAACATGGCAGGTATTACAAGTGTGAATGAATGAAAGAGAGAGAGAGTGAGTGAGTGAGTGAGTGAGTGAGTGAGTAGGTGAGGGCATGTTGGAGTTGGGTTGTTAAGTGTGTGATTATGTGAATGAGTGTGTGAGAGTGGGGACAGTACTTATGTGCAAGTATATGTAAATGTTGGCTTGTATGAGTGTGTGTGTGTCTGCCTTAAGGTATGGGTGTGTAACTGGGAGAAGGTAAGAATGTATGAGTATGTGAGAATTTGTGTGTACATTTGATATAACTGGGTTTCTACGTAGGCCTGACTTCCCTTCATCTGACTTTGGGAAGAGGAAGTTAATTTTCAAGGATCAGTAGAAATTCAGGGTGTGGTCTGATAGGGGAGGTGGGATTTACACATGCTTGGGATCTGTTGTTGGAGATTGTTGGAATAAGTCTCACGTCACTGTTCTTTAGTATTAAGTGTAGGTGTCAATCTTTCAAGAAAATGATTCCTACTTCCTATCTACTCATAGCCTGAGACCCAGAAACTTTATCAAACAATGGGTAACCTCAGTGCCTCCTCTACTCCAGGTTTGATTATATTGTTCATATAAGTTTATATACCTACATAGTCCTTTGTACTTCTATAGCAGAAAACTCCAGATATATTTCTACAGGTCCAGTGTCCAACATGAGGCCCACATTTGGAAACAGAAAGAGGACTCCCTGGGTATTTGGACACAGTTGAGCACATCAAGCACTATTAAGGATATTTATTTCTTAAAACTTATAACTTTTTTCCTGTGAATGAGCAAAACTGTGAAGAGAGAGTATGAGCTGCTTTGTCCTTTGCCTGACAGCTGACAAATTCTTCTCTTAAGCCTGAATGTCTTAACTGGACAGCTGTCAATTGAGCAGGTCCTATTGGGTGACTGGCCAGACTGTCATAGTGGTATCTCAGCTGCTTCCAATGCTGTGTGGATCCATTGAGGAGACTAAAACTGCAGCTTCAGATGGACGCTGCAACTATGGTTCTGAAGAAGTCACAAATGGCTGTTTTAGGAGGCTGTGCTGTGGTCATGACCACTTCAGAAAACATCCATTGAGTTGGGAAGAGCACACCTTGGGCTAGTCTAGACTCGTGAACAATAGATGGCTACTTATTCTATAGCTATTCAAGTAACACAGGAGAAGGAGAATCTCTCCAGGGACACAGAAAAAGTCTGTGATTAGTGCAGTGTGAGGCTTGTGATTGATACTTATCTAATGAGTGTGATTAGTGGAACTGGAAGCTGTATAGATACAAGGATGTAACTGTGGGAACTATATTCTGAGTAAAATGTGATTCACTTCTTTTCTGGCCTATGAGTTGATCAGTTGTCACTTTTTTTTTTCAGTTAGTTTGGGAGACTTCTCTTGTGTGTATCCCCCAAAACTCCCTGCTGCATCTCAGTGTTGAAATATTTGGCCTAAATGGTCTCTTTTCCTACTCAATGAACATGTTGGGTTTGTTGCATGAAGAACAGATATTAGAGCACAGAGCATAGCACCTTTAGTGGTGAGGAAGCAGCTGAGTTCCAGAACCCTCTGAGAGCTAATGACCCTGATGTTCAAAGCTGTGACACAGAACCTTATGTTGAAGAGTTACACAAAAAATTGATGTCAGGAACTGCAAGAAACTTAAGACTGTACTGGGACCACTGAGAACCAAAAAGGCTGTTAAGAGCTGTATGGTAGCTGAGAGCACAGCACTGTAAATCTGGAGCAATGAAAACATTTGAGAGAGACACAAAAAGACTGAAGAGTTGAGGGGCTCAACACCCGAAGCTCAGAGATATAACTCTATTTGCTCCCTGGGTGTTGAAGCTTCAAGTTCAGAACTACAACCTTGCCCTGTTCACCTACAACAAGAAGTCTCTGGGGTCATGAGACTTCAGTTCTATTGTATAGAGCTGTAAGTTTCTGTTGTAATCCCAACTTACAAACTTCTGGAGTTGAGTACTATCATCAATACGCCCCCTTTCCACTTCTGATTTTTTTTTCTAGATAGAACAAGAGAACCCCTAGAGAACCATCTGTGACACACACAAGAGGCATGTCAGAGTGATGGTGGATTGGGACAAGAGAGGAATACAGAGTTGGGAAAATCATTAGGAGGATACTGATTAAGTTCTGGCAAGAAAAGGTGAGAGAAGACCGTGGACTGTGAAAGCTGAGAGTATGTCCTGGGAGAGGAGGGAGGAAGGTCAACTTACTGGCCACCAGGTCATGGATCTCCCAGCCAGGAAATAGCCACCAATGGTCCCTCGACTTGCACGGATGGATGACTGGAAAGAATATACAGAGATGTTACTATTTTCCAAGCCTCTATACAGACCCCAACTTTCATCCCAGATTATCTGCCCCCTTGGTGCAGGCATTGTGGGGATGAAGAAGGCAAGAACTGAGGTAGAGCAAAGCTGTCTGTGTACTGACGCTGACAGTATTTTTAAACTGTAGTCTGGAAGAGAGCCACATTATTTTTGTTACTTTTGCTCTTTATCTATTTCTCAGGACTGATGGGAAGAGCAAAGGAAGCAATGGCTGTCCAGGGGCTTCAGGAATAGTGGAACACTGTGAATACATTCTGGATGGTAACTAGGATCTCCTTCTTTTCCCTTCTTCATAGCCACTCCCAAAAGATGGGTTGAAATTTGTCTTAGGGTCATAATGACCAACTCTCCCCTGAACTAGCCTCTTCTTTCTTCCCAGCTAGATTCTCACATTGAAGAGGGTACTGTTGTAGCTGTCTGACCAAGGTCTCTGAACACTGGGCAGAATGAATAACTCTATTTGGGTCATTCCTTGATATGGCCTGGAGTCAGAACATATTGAGCCCACTGAGAATCCTGGAAGAAGCCAGTAGGTTGTCAGTCAATAGCCTGTTTTGGGATGTGAGTGTAAGCACTTTCTCTGGGGACATGAGCCCAAGTGTGTTGGTCAAGACACTAACAGAACTGGAATGATAGCTGTAGCTTCTCCACATCTGTGGTACTGATGTGAGGAGAGGGTGTAAGTTAGGCTCAGGGTGGCTAGGGAGGGTTAGGGCATGATGAGAGTCTGTGATGTGAGCTGATAATGGATAAGGGTGTGCTGCAATTTGTGTTCAAAATGTTTCAATGCCTCATGTGTTGATTACTTAGTCCTCAGTGCACTCTCAAACATGGGAATTTTAGGAACTGTTTGCATTATGATGGTTCTGACTTAATCAGTGTATCAATACATTGATGGATTCAAAATAGAATGGACTATTGGGAAGTGATAAAATATAGAAAATGAGCTCTGATTAGAAAAAAGTGGGTCACAGAGGGCGTGGACTTGAAGATTCTGTCTCGTCACCAGCATTTTTCTCCCTCCTGTGTGTTTCCCAGTATCCATGAGGTGGTCATGCTCCTCCATTGCATTCTCTGGCTACCTTCCTATGCATCCATTGTAACAGTCAGCTGGGTGCAGTATGAGGCCTTGGAAACCTGGAGCCTAAATACATCTTTACTTCTTTAAACTGATTTACAACGTTTTGTCACAAGAGAAAGCTGACACAGGAGAAAACAGAGTGGGAGGCAACAAATCAGACTCTATCTGAGAAAAGAATCCTCAAAGTAGAGGAAGAAAAAAAGAAAAGGAATTAGGGTTCTCCCACTGGCCACCTCACAGGGGCTGCTGAGGTCCTGCCTACCAACCTCTTCCCCCATACCAAGCCTGTGAAGCAAGGGCTAGCACCTCCCAAGAGGTCCATAAGAATTCCGGACTAGCTGAGAGTAGGGTGATAATCCACCTCACAGTAGTCAGAAGATATTGGCCTTTCAGCAGAATCCTGTGTTGATAAGAGTTGCTGTTTATTGCCTGGAACCTGCATGCCAGACACTGTGCCAGGTGCTTGTATGTGTCCTGTCACTGAATGATTATAACTTCCAACAATATCAACTGCAAACACATGGGGAATTGAGATGTTTCCACATCCCCAGGGCCATATGGCTCTGACTGCTGGAGTAAGATCTGAGCTCAGAGTTTTCTGAGGGTTTTCTGACCTCAGTGCTCTGTACCTGGCCTCAGCTTTGTGGTTTCTGTGAACAACAGGAACATGGGAATCTGGAAGGTGCTATTCCTCAAGAGAATATGAGTCCAGCTCCTTGTTTAAGAGACGAATAGAAATAAAGGAAGGCTGGAGATTGAACCTTCTCTGAGTTAGGAGTCTTGAGGTAGAAGAGAGGAGGGTCAGACTCACAGAAGCTAAAGGAATAGGAGTCAGAGCTCCTGGTCTGACTTGCCTCACTCACTGTGCATTGCTCAGGCAGGCCATGGACCTCTCTGGGCTTCAGTCATCCATATACAGAGAAACAGGCTGGAAGTGGAGTATTCCTAAAGGACCATAGTATCAGCTACATATGCTTGGACATTCA
>NW_021604579.1:7292459-7318580 GCF_004785775.1 Grammomys surdaster | reverse complement strand
TCTCTCTCTCTCTCTCTCTCTCTCTCTCTCTCTCTCTCTCTCTCTCTTCTCTCTGAGCTCAGAGTGAGGCTTTTCTTCCTTCCTGCCAGGCTTCAGCATTACTTCCTTCCCACTCACCCAAATTCCCACAGCAAGGACAAAGACGAAGTAGATGACCACCACCACGATGTCATAGGTGTGCAGGCTGACTCCAGAGCCCAGGGCTGGGTGTGCTGTTGTCTCAGCTCTGACTCCATTCCTTGACGCTCCAGGCTGCATTGCTGCTAGCTCGTTGATCATCTGTTACTGTTGGTTCTCAGCAGGCTGGACTTTGATGTCCTGCTGGCTTCATTCCTTTCCCTTAATGATTAGACAAACCCAAGTATTATTAGCCTTTGGGAAAGGGAGGAGTCCTGCTGGCATGTGAGGTACTGCCCACTTTTCCTCTAAGTGCAGTGCCTTCCCCTGCATACCTTGCTCTGTCCCTCTCTTTGCCTGCTGCCATTGTATAGACCGGCATGCACATATATTTGCATGCACACACACAATTTAGAAATCAAGGTGCCCAAGCATCTGATTTGTAGAGGAGGAACTAAGGACAGTGAATGTGGAGCTGAGGCTGAAGTTCCATTTTCTTAATCATCAGTTTTTGTTTTGTTTTGTTTTGGTTTGGTTTTTTTGAGACAGGGTTTCTCTGTGTAGCCCTGGCTATCCTGGAACTCACTCTGTAGACTAGGCTGGCCTGGAACTCAGAAATCCGCCTGCCTCTGCCTCCCAAGTGCTGGGATTAAAGGGGTGCACCACCACCGCCCAGCTAAAACCACTTTTCTTTTTTTTTTCTTTTCTTTTTTTTTCGATAGAGGGTTTCTCTGTGTAGCCCTGGCTGTCCTGGAACTCTTAGTCATCAGTTTAATACAATTTTTCTTTATTGAATAAGAGGGAGAAGAGGGAAGACGGAAGTCTATGATCATCTTTGTAAAGCTATTGGTGTCTCATAGACCTTCACCTCCAACCCTCACCAAGGTTCTTTGCTTTGCAGCGGAAGAAACTGAAACCCAGGAAAGTTTAAGTTTTCTTGCAAAGAATGGGGTCAACTGCATCAAGGAAAGCCAAATTTACATTTTCTATACTCAATCCATACTTCCTGTCCCTGGCTATGACAGGTGAAATGGTTAAGGTCAGAGTCTACCTGGGAAATGGTGGTATTCACTGAAGAAGATCTAAGATTTAGACCGCTGTGTTTCTGGCCCCCACCATATCTTTCTACCACACCTGTGATGACTTGGGGCAAGTTGTATCTCTGACCTTAGGCATCCTTCTCATCAATATGCATGCACTCTGTACCCTGTTTACCCCACTGTGATAAGGAGATTAGAATGTGCTCCCAAGATCCTCTTCAAACTCTGGGCTATTTGGTGGTCAGTGCTAAGACAGATTTAAAACAGTATTAGCCACCATTTAGCCAATGGGCCCCAAAACTAAGCATGAGACATGCCTGTTAATCATGTAATATCATCCTGTAATAGCTACATTTAGGTCTTGCAGTCTGCAAGTGCTGTGTTTCTGTGCATAAGCAGGCCAGTCTCTGGTTGGGGTTGGTAAAGGGACCCCACTGACCATGCATCCCCACCTCAGTGTACCTGAGAAGTATAGACCTGGGTGTAGGGAACAGATTCTCCTCGTCTTTAAATAGAGGATAAAGCAAGTAAAAAGCAGAGGTATGCACTTCTTTTGGCTTAGCCCTCTAGAACATAATAACAAGTGTAGGCCACCCAGAGGCATAAGGAGTTGAGCATGTGTCTGCCAGAGTAGCCAGTTGGAATATTACTTCGGAGTGTAACACCCATTTGGATTAGAGGCCAGAAGGGCAGAGAGGCAAATTTGGAGCAAAGGTGTCTTCCACATGTATTTACATGAAAATAAGTGTTTATCAAGTAAATGAGAGGGGTAAGGAGCTCAGTGACTGTTAGCAATGTAAGGACCAAGTGAAGGACAGTTCCTGGTGCACGCCTTGCAGAGGGGAAACTAGGCTTGCGATTGCATGGATGTTGTTCAGGAGGCATAGAAGTTGGGTGTGAGCTCAGGTCACCGAGAATGGCATAATGCTGCCTGTGGCTCATTTCTTCAGAAAAGGATGAGGGTACAGCAGGAAGAAGAGAGCTGAGCCCAGAATGTTCTGCTATCCTCATTCAGAAAGGCCATCCGGGCCCTTAGGTCTCTACTGCCTAACCACCCTAAACCTTGTCCCTAACTTCCTCCTCACAAGTGCCTGAGGCTGAGCCCAAATTTTGTATCCGGTCTAATCCTAAACCAGCAGGTTTGGCCACAAAATATCAAAGCTATCAAAACATGGCAGTGAACACTGAATCCTGAAGGCCGAGGACCTGATGTGTCTTAGGGTCCCCTTGAAGGACCCTGAACACTTCCAAAGACATTCCTAGGAAAGAGCCATCCTTCTGCCTGTTCTCCAGTAAAGCCTTCTCAGGAGAGTCCTGCTCAAGTCACAACTTCTGTGCCAAGAGCATCTCTCCTTCCTCCTCTGATTGCCACTACCAGACTTGGTACCAGTATTTCTAAGAACCCAGCTCTAGAGAGGGCAGGATACACAGGGAAGAGAAGTCTGGCTGTCGAATAAAGACTAAATGAAGTATTGAACAGTCTGAGGTACGTGGCATTACAATTTCTGGATAATATTTGAATTGAAGCTTTATGTTCAGACTTAAAATGTCAGAATTTCCATGCAATTGTCATCAGAAAATGACCTGAATTTTAATTTAGGAATATAAGAAGAGTGTCCCAATTTAAGAAAATTGTCTTTAGGGTCACTTCCCTGAATCCAGCCCATTTTCACCTATAGCCCGCAGTACATGGGAGATCAGAGCCATCTCCTGCATCTTAGCTGGGTACCCCTTAGGCTGTTGACTGGGTCCTTATTGAAGACTTTGGAATTCTTGAATCCTTGCTAGAGTATTGGATCCCCCTAACTTCTCGCCGACATCATTCTTGGTCGCATCATACCACTTCAGTCCTTTTGGCCAGCTCATGTTGCCCATATTCTTAGTCTCTCCTGCTGTGCCTGTCATGTCATTTCCTGTTTGGTCATTCTGCAGGGTACATGTGAACAGGTTGCCTTGACAGCTATCACAGGGCTCTGGCTTATGGGTACCGTACGGGAGCTCTTCTTTTCCCCATGCCCCTTAGAGTTGGGATGAGAACCTTCCTGTATGTACTTCCTTGCTGCTGGACTGGATGATGGGGTGGGCAATTCTGGGATGAGGCATGCTTGCCTCATCTCTGGGATTTGTAAGTGCCGTGTTCTCCATCACCTTCTTTCCTCAGAAGTCTTCTCTGACTCCCAGCCTGGGGACATCCTGAGCTCCAGAGCACCCTGCTCAATTTCCCAAATGCAACCTCTGGTTTGGGGCCTGACTGCCTTAGATATGAGGTCCTGGATGTTTGAATTGTCTTATTTTTATTCATGGATCCCACTGACTAGAAAAAAGCAATTGAGGGGATGTGATGAGATTAGTCTTTTAGAAATTCTTTTTGAGGCCAGTGTGCATGATAGGCAAGAATGAAGTAGCTGGTGCTATGGTGTAAACAGAGCAGGGCATGTTAAGAACAAGGTGGAGAGGGAAAGTCCTACCCAGCTGTTCTCACTAAGCAAGATGTGTGCTGACTTGCATGGTTCTTTCCCTTGGGGTCTTCCCCACCACCTGGGAGTCCTTTCTCCTCACTTAGTGCCATAAGTGTGAAACATATTCAGTTTTGAATTAACACAAAGGACTGATATTGTCCACAGCAAAGAGCAGTTGGAAGTTTTTGACCAAGTGAAGGAATTGCTAATGGGGAGGCCTTGAGCACATGGCGTCAGATGCTTGAGCATATAGAATAGTTCCCAGCATTTCCCTTTCCTTGTTCTATACAATTGTTCCTTTCATGAAAGTGAAGGACCTTTCATGCAGCTGCCTACAAATCTCCTGTCTCCTTGTAGGGTTCCATACCTCAGTAGTTCTGGCAGGCTCTGTGTACCTCCTACTGGCCTGCATCCAGGCTACTTACAAGTCCTTCCTGTAAAACCACTCTTTGCCAGGATCCCTGCTGACAACTTCCTTATTGACAACAATAAAGGACAGGGGACTAATGTTTAAGATTACTGCTTATATTATTGGGTCACTTATATAACAAACAGTGGCATCTGGACATGGATTTTTTATTATTATTATTATTATTATTTCCAGGTGGAAAAATATTAATTAACACCTGGGCTTGTTCTGGTTTTGACTCTGGACTTGGATGACTCTAAAAGCACTCAGGACCACGGTCTCTTCTCTCTTGGCCCTCTGTCTCTAGAGAGAGAAGAGAGAAGGACTATTCCTGCTTGTAGTTGGATCGAGATCTGCTCTGTGCTGTTCCTTCCAACTGGAGCTTGGAGCAGGTTGCAAATGCAGCTGAACAAGAGGAACAAGAGGATCCCTACGTTTGGGTCTTGGTTCCATGCCAGTGATTACCACTGCAGTCTTCACTCAGCCCTCCTCCCTGCTTTTTGAACTTCTCAGACCTCCAGGCCTGGGGATGCTTTTTTTGCATGCCCATGTTCAGTTCAGTTCAAACCCAGATCTCATTCGCTAACCCTGTCAGGCCCAGGTCAGGCTGTGTCATGAACAACTGCAGAGTACACCACCCCTAAGAAAGAGAGCAACACCAGCAGCACTCTATCATAGAACAAAGCTCTCTCTCACGTGGGCAAGTCTCAGAGAGGCAAGTCTGGATCCTGACAAGCAAATCACATTGTCTGTCGGGTCAGAGTGGATACCTGCTGTTTTGCTCACTGGTTCCTCTCTCCAGATGTCAAAGGCCAAGTTTCTGGAAGTCTCCTGTGTCCAGATGGTTCCTGAGGAAGAACAGAGACCCTATGTACACAGGATATATGCATAATTGTAGAGGAAAGGAGTAATACATAGATGTATAAGTCTGAGAAAGATGGCAACAGAATACCAGGAATTGAGAGGAAGGAAGAAAGAGAGAGACTTATATTCTAGTCACCAAAAACATACCTGTGCAGCCTGGCCTAGTCAAAATGTCCTGGGCTCAATATCTGAGCCTCAAGCTTCTCAGTGCCAAGGCATGGCATTTAACAACTTCTCTCAGTCACAGAAGACTGAGAAAGAGTCTGGCTCCTCCCCCAGAGGGTGGCAGGCAAGGCCCTGAATTTCACTCCAGTCACTGGGCCTTGGTTCCTGAGGGACAGTGTCTGCTCTTGTGGCAAGGTGTGGTTCTGGAGTAAAGTGAACACACTCTGGGTTGAGAGTTGCCCAGGCCCCTAGGGGAAGTGGGAAGGGAGACACAGCTCAGTGTGAGGCTCTGTCACATTTGTGGTTACCTCTCACACCTGGGCAAACAGGTTTCTCAGGAAGATAGCATTTCAGTTTCCAGAAGAACAAATTCTGGGCTCTGATGTGTAGCATGGCTTCTTTGCTTGATCATATCATGTTGTATGCCTGAAACGAAATAAGCAAGTATAGCTGAAGCATTCTCACCTCATGCTTCAAACATGAGCTTGATGGAACTAATCATTTTATAATATAAAGTTTTAAGGTTAAATGACTACATCAAACCTTTTCATGACTTATAACGTCTTCTTGTTAACTATGTTTTTCTTTCAACATAATATCTTTATGATTCCTTTGGAATTTCACATCGTTTACCCCAATCACACTCATTTCTCAGGTCTCCCATCTCCTCTTTTCTACTCTTGTTGACTTCCCTGAAAAGAGGAAAAAGAAACAAAAAGAAGAGAAAGAAAAGAAAGTCCATTTTGTGTTGTTTACATACTCATTGGAGCATGGTCAAACTACGTGGCCAGCCACCTAAGGAAAATAGAGTCCTTCTCCACCTGTACCCCTGACGGAGCCGTTAATTGTGAAGAGCTACACTTCAGCATCCTTATCACAAATTTTAAGGGCTTTCTTTGATGGCTTCCTTTGTAGGTTGTTACTTTTTGGGGGGGTAGGGGTAGGGTGGAGGTAGGGATTTTTATTTTCCCCTTTCTTAACTGTTCATCTGCAGTCATCGATACCACTGAGAGACTATCCTTCTTACTCTTTATAGTCAGCAGGAGGATAAATCCTGAGCTTCTGTGTGGTTTCTGGCAACAGCACAGACCTAGATAGAACAGACCACAGAATATCCACATTGTTTCCAGCATCAGCAGTTACTTACCATGGACCTCCTAAGATGTCAACATGGCCCTCTGCCAAAGTACAGGCCATGGGCCAGCATGACCTCCAGGAGAAGTACAGACCATGGAAGTCTTTTGAGGAAGTCCAAACCAGTAAATTAACCATTCTTCATCTCAAGTATCCTTTCACTGTTCAGAGTCAGGGCAATCATACAGTTGGGCAATTTCTTCAGGGTCTGAGTATGCATAAGCTCCAGGCTGTTTCACACCATCCTGCTGACCCTACTATGTAACAATCTGTTCTTCCATAAACTGCAGCCCTCTCTCATACCCACCTTGGCTGTCCAATCAAGTTCCACCTCTCTTCACCAATCATGCACCACTGTGTTCCTCCATCTTTCCTACCTCTCCTCTCATTCATCATAGTGGCATTGGAAGCTGCAGGGTGGCACAGTATACCCTTTTACACAAAGAACTTTACATGCAAATGTTCATTGCAATGAGGAATCATTGTCGATCTGGTCTAAGACTTCTGGCTTCTCCTACACCATCAGTATTGAAACCCTAGTGAAGATTCCTCTCAAATATCCCACTATTGGCCAGAACCATGGAGATCCTGGAGTACCTCACAGATGGAGTAGATGTTGTGGTGGACCAACCCAAAGCTCAGGATCTGGGCTGGGTGGTAACTGAGTTGGTAAGCCTGGGCCACCATTGGGCCAGAAAGGGCAGGACTAGCACTCCTGCTGCCACCAGAGCTGCCTGATAACTGTTTTCATAAGACTGGAGAAACTAAATGAAATTCTCTCCTGTCTCCATCAACACATGTGATAGCTGAAAGGAAATACGCACAGTTAGGGTGTCAGAGTCATGTTGGGATTGGACCACAGCTCAGGCACAAGGGTGAGAGGACCCCACCTGTGCTCCCCTCCCCCAACTATTGGGAGCTTGCTCAGGGAAAGTGAGGAGTAATAGTGAAGACACCTAAAGTAGAACAAGTTCAGATTCATTTGGGTTCCTCTTCAAACCTGTCCTCTGGGCCAGGGAGGCAAAGCACTTTACATTTCTCTCTCCTTTTTGTCTTTTAGAAGAAGAAGGTAATTACTATCTCACAAGCTGATGGAAAAAGATAAAAGTGGTTGAGAATGTATTTTTCCTCTAGCAGTAATGCCTCTTTCCTGATATCCTATCTAGATTCCAGGATGGAGTGTTATAGCTTCTTTCGTGGCTTGAAACTGCAGCTTAGAGAAGCAGAAAACTGAGTCCTATGTGGTACTGGGAGGAGTATCTTATGCATATTGTCTGTGGTGGTTTAAATAACAATGGCACCATAGGTAAAAATAAATGGCATTATTAGGAGGTGTTACCTTGCTGGAGAAGGTATGGTTTTAGTTGGAGAAATTATGTCACTAGGGGGAGGGCTCTGAAGTCTTGGAATCTCATGCCATGCTCAGTGTAGCTGTTTCTTTTCTACTGTGTAAGGGTCAAGATGTAGAACTCTTAGTTCCTTCTCCAGTACCATCTTTGCCTGCATGCTGCTGCCATGCTTTCCTGAACCTCTGAAACTGTAAGCCAGACCCAGTTAAATGTTCTCCTTTATAAGAGTTGCCTTGGTCATGGTGTCTCTCCATGGCAATAGAAACCTTAACTGAGACTGTAGCAGCCCATCCTGCCCCACGTTTGGGGGCCACTTTGTAACAGTCCAAGCTGCTGCTCCAATCTGTGGGTCAGGGTCTAGCAAGAGAGAAAGTGGGGATGGGAGGGCAAGAGACGCAAAGAATGGAGATGAGACAGAGTCTGGTCTATTCTCTCCTCAAGTCTCTCCTTTATTGAAAGGAAATCCTGGGTATATATAAGCATAAGCAAGGGAATGCAGCTGAAGACACTTTACCATGTGCATCTTGCAGCTGGGGGACAAAACAACAAAACAAGATATGTAAGAAAAGCAAGATATTTATCAGAGTGTGCTCAGCTGTTGCGGGCTGTTGAAAACAAGTCTCTTGTCAGGGTATATGGCTCAAGATGGCTGTAAAGATGATAGCCGCTTTCGGCTAAGAGTTGGCTCCCAACAGGTCCCCCTTTTTAAATTTGTTTTCAAAAGGGAAGGCTAGGAAAAGTTACGGAAACTGTGCCTGCCTTAGGTTGGAACAAAGGACCTCAGCCTCTTTTTCCCATCTCTGGATACTCAACAGCCATTGGTTGAGCTCCTGTCTTAGGATGGTGAGACCTCCCAGTTAGGGGCGAGGTCTTGAGGTTTTCTCTTACCTGTCATTGACTATCCAGCTTAGTGTGTAAGTTAGGGGTTAATCCTCATCAATCTTGATGACAGAGGTTTTAGTCCCCTACCTCTAGCCTGTAATAATGGACCTGTATGGGTTTTATTTGAATAGTTCATATCTATTGTTGTACAAAAGCCATCAGTACCCATCAGACAAGAGACTTAACAATGCCTGAATGGTTGGTGTAAACCATTCTGCCTCAGAGCGACACTCTTTTTAAGGGTAGCACATAACTCCCTCTGTTGGAGGAGTAAAAAAGTATAAGCCATTTCTATTCTGTAACACTATTTTCTAAATCCAATCTATATAAGTACAGAACTGATCGTAGCTTTGATCTTAACAAAACAAGTAAGAAAATCCCTGTCCCTGCCCCAATCAATCTCAAACCTAAAAAACAACTATAGTAACTATGGTAATGGGTTCTCTCTTGGGTTTAAACAATGCACCTCACTAAATCATAAGTCAGGGAACCAAGAGTCTAATAGAGCCACCCTGGAGATGCGGGTGGTGATGTCTTCTTCTTCTACACAGAGAACTTTCCAAGTCAGGTATGCTGGTTGATTTGCTCCAGTGAAGCATCTTCATGTTTCCTGTAAAGAAAAAATGTGCTTCTCAGGGGGTTTCTCCTCCCTGGATTTGTTATTGTTGTCTATTTGTTTGATCAGTCTCTCTGGCAGCCAGCGTGCAACATCTGCAATTTGGGAATATATGCAGACACAACCTCTTCCCCAGATAAGTACTGGATCTGGCCCATTCCAGGTTCCAGTTAATGGATCTTTCCAGAGGACTGTTGCAAAATTCTTTTTGGTATCAGGATGCCAGAATCTATCTGCAGCAGATTTTCCTTCAGAATCCAAAGTTAAAAAATTTAAAATTTCTGGGGGATCTCTTGGTAGGATATCATTCCCCATTCTTAATTTTTTCAAATTGATTTTTCACTAGCAACTGAGAAGCTTGTAATTTTTTGGTGGTTAGCAACCACTGATCCACCCAGATGGGTAAGTCCCCCTTCCAGGTGTTGGGATCAGCACAATGCCCTAGGGGTTCAGCTGAATCAATAGCCCCCATCAAAAATACCCCAAGCCTCTTCTTCCAGAATTACCATGGAACCCAATAGGATGAGTAATTCCATCTTCACTTTTCCCTAATCCTTTCCCTGGAGAAAATCCAGAGTTTATCATTTGAGCTGTGATTACTTCATTAGGACTGCACATAATTAATCCCAACTGGGATAATAGATCTCTGCCCCAGAGATTAATGAGAAGGCCTGGGATCACATAGGGTTGTATATTCCCTGTATTTCCTTATTTATCTTTCCATGCCAGCGCCTTAGAGCTTTGTTGCGGATTTTGACTTTGGCCAATACCCCTTAAATTGGTTAAAGTTGGGGTCAGAGGCCAGGTGGCAGGCCAATCACTTTGTTTGATAATCGTCACATCAGCTCCTGTATCAACCAAAGCTTGGAATGCCTTCCCATAGAGCAATATTGTCATCATAGGTTTTTGTTTAACTATAGGCTGTACCCAGTATGCATCAGAGGAACCAAAGCCTTGATCCCCTCTCTTAGGACTTTATATTTGTGATTAGTAGGAATCAATGGAAGTAACAATAGTTGAGCTATCCTTCTTCCTGTAGGAATGGTGACTATATTCTGTATTGCCTTGGCCATTACCTTAATCTCACCTTGATAATCATTGTCTATAACTCCAGGAAAAATTTGTAGTCCCTGCATAGTAGCACTGCTTCTTCCCACTATCAGGCCAAACACATTTGGATAGAGTGGTCCAAACACTTCGGTGGATAAGGCCCGAGGTCCCATTTCTGGGGTTAATACTGTGTGGGTGGGAGAACTGAGGTCCAGTCCTGTGCTTCCTGGTGTTGCTCGACTAAGTTCTGAAAGGGGTTGTTGTTGCTGGTATGAAACTGACTGCCCCATAAGACTGTTTTGGCTTGTGTTGGCTCGGGGCCTGGGGCTGGCCCATGTTCCCATTTCCCTGATTATGGGAAAAGGTGTTTCCTTGTGCATCTGTCTTGGACCTACATACACCTGCCCAATAACTTCCACATTTGCAAAGGGGGCATAGCCCAGGCTGTTTTCTGGACTGTCTCTGGGTTAACTCATTTTCTGCCTTGCAATATTTTGCAAAGTGTCTGGGCTTGCCACACTTAAAACAGGCCTTTTTATCTCTACTTGCCAAAAAATCTCTTACTGATTGTCCTTGCATGGTGGCTGCCATAGCTAAGCCCTGTTGGTAGGAGGGCCCTATGTCAGAACAGAGTCTGATATACCCAGTAAGGTCTGTCTTTTTCCTATAGGGTCTAATGGCCACTTGGCAGGCAGAATTGGCATTTTCATATGCAAGTTGTTTCACATAATCTACACCTGCCTCTGCATTACCAAAAATCCTCCCTTCTGTTGTAATTAATTGATGAACAAAATCAGAAAATCGTTCGTCAGGCCCTTGTCTGACTGAGGTCAAAGATGCACCAGGGTGTCCCTTTACCAGGGGTTTGCACCAAGCCTTCATGGCCGCATTTTTAATTTGAGAGAATAAGCCTGGGTCATATTGCATCTGGTTACCACTAGAAGCAAATTGCCCTTCTCCTACTAAGGCATCAAAGGACCAACCATTACCTGCCTGAATGTTTCTCCTAGCTGTCTCTTTACAATTCTCATGATACTCTGATTTCCAAATAAGATGGTCACCACCATTAAGAACTGCTCTCACTAGAGTATCCCAATCACCAGGAGTCAGCCACTCCTCTGAAACAGATACTAAGATTGCAAGAGTAAAGGGAGCAGTGGCACCGTATTGTGACACTGAATTTTTTAATTCTTTAATAATTTGAAAATTAAACCCTGTGTGATGTTTCCATGCAACCTCTTGAGCGTCTCTAGTCTCTGATACAGGGAAAACCTCAGCCTCTCCCTCCTCTGGCTGATCTGTGGCTGAACTAAAACCAGAGGACGGGCTGCCTTTGGATTCTGGGTTGAGGAACTCGAGGACCTGAGGAATTTTCCTTGCCCTCTCAAGACCTCTTCCCTGACTTTAATTTTTGTAGCTGATTAATTAAGTCCTGATACTCTTCCTCTAACTCTATTTGTTGTTTAAGAAGAGAAATTTGTTGCTTAAGGAGAGAAATTTTGTCCTGTAACTCCTTTCTGTTATCAGCAACCACCATATCCATAGCAGGAGCATCTGGAAGTAGAGGAGCAGAGGGAGGGGGCCTATGGGAAGAATGCCATTCAGGGTCAAAATATTTGGCTGCCTCTTCCTCTAGGTCAGCACAATCTGGCTCTGACAAATTGATTACTTCAACCTTTGGTCATATTTTGGATACTATGTATTTCTTTTTCTTTTGGACATGAAAGACAACATTTAAACAGCAAAACAAAAGCAGACACTTGACACACGTAAACAACAGGCAACAGAATAAAAACAGAGAGTTGAATTCAGGCTGACTTATTTCTTGTCCCATTATTACTATGACTTACTGGTCTCCACACGGCAGTTTCCTGTGGCAGTCACCTCTGTTTCACTTCTTAATTTTTAGTCGACCCTTCTTCCAGTAACGTCCCTCACTGGGTCCCTGGTTCTTGCCTCCATGCATCAGGTGCCATTTTGTAATGGCTGGTTCCTTTGTAACGGCTGGTTCTGCTACTTTGTAATGTCCTGTTCTGCCCCAGGTGGGGCGCCATTTTGTAACAGCCCGAGCTGCTGCTCCAATCTGTGGGTCAGGGTCTAGCAAGAGAGAGAGTGAGGATAGAAGGGCAAGAGACTCGAAGAATGGAGATGAGACAGAGTCTAGTCTATTCTCTCCTCAAGTCTCTCCTTTATCGAAAGGAAATCATGGGTATATATAAGCATAAGCAAGGGAATACAGCTGAAGACACTTTACCATGTGCATCTTGCAGCTGGGGGCACTAAACAACAAAACAAGATATGTAAGAAAAGCAAGATATTTATCAGAGTGTTCTCAGCTGTTGCGGGCTGTTGAAAACAAGTCTCTTGTCAGGGTATATGGCTCAAGATGGCTGTAAAGATGATAGCCGCTTTCAGCTAAGAGTCAGCTCCCAACATGAGACAATGCCCAAGAATGTTCATTTGTAAAATGGGATGGTAGGTAGCGCATGTTCTCTAATCTGAAATGTTAAGTGTTATAGTAGGTAATGAATGAGGTGCTGAAATGGGACATTTTCTGTCTCACTTCTGGCTGACACCTGGAAGTAGAATTCAAGAGACTCCAAAACATCATAGGTTATTGCCTTTCCTCCCAATTCTCTACTAGAACTTTAAGGTAAGGCCTTATTGCTGAAGGCACTATATACTTTGGGCACAAGATTTGGAGAAATTGAACTGGAACTGTCCTGGAAGCCTCCTTCCTGAGAACCATCTCTCACAGGTTTTGAAGGTGCTATGCAAACTATCAAAGGGAAGAAAGCAATTAATATTCCTACCTGCTGTAAAGTCTGGGAACCACAATCACCACCCTAGCAAGAAACCCCCAATGATGTAATAATTCCACTTAGGTTTGGGGGATAATCAACAACCACATAATTGAGCTTGAAGGTCTTCTTAATAAGAGAGAATACATGCCTGATTCTGTAAACCAAGCCAAACACCCATGACTGCTGAAGTCATGTACTCTTGAATACCTAATACTCCCCCTTTTCTATACTACTTTCAAAATTGTTATCCTAGATAAGTAAGGATACTTACCCATAGATAAGTAAGGCTATCATGCCTCATCAAAGAAGCTTATTTTTGCAGCAAATATAAACCACTAAAGAAACCCACAACTGGATACAGTGGGTTCCCCAGCACAACACAAATCTAAGTCTCAGGGAACATTAAGGAAGAGGAGAGTGTATTAGATCATAAGAACCAGAGGATCAGATGTCAACTGTGGGGTACTGTCTTCCATGTATAACAAGGAAACTCAAGGGAACCCCACACATGAAATGTCAACAATATAGCTGCTAAATAAAACCTGAACTACGACAACACCAGTTGACATTCCAACAAGGATGGGTGAAATCTCAAAGATCCTACACCTAGATGAAGAGCTACAGGCAAGTGTTGGCTGTTGAGAAAGAGGAAGTCAGTCTTCTCTAGGAATGAGCTTACTTATAAGTTACCTAATTCCAAATGATCACTTTTTAATTCATATAAATACAAGCCACACTAAAGGACCTCCATAGTCTCTCTCTCTCTCTCTCTCTCTCTCTCTCTCTCTCTCTCTCTCTCTGTGTGTGTGTGCATAAAACAATAATTAAAGAATAGGACATAAATTTGAAAGGATATAGTAGAATGTAGAAGGAATTAGAGGAGGGAGAGAGAAAGAAATATAAATATAGTAGTCATATATGACATTTAAAAACAGTGTGTGTGTGTGTGTGTGTGTGTGCGTGTGTGTGAGTCCACTGAGTCCCTTGGGGCATGCTCATATTAATGGTAACAATGGTGGTTTAAGTTCTCATACACCCATATAAAGTCAGATAGGAGAGGGAGAGTTCACACATGAATTCTCTTATAAGGTCTTGGTTAGGAGTGTAAGTAATTAAGAATCAGTATGAATATATCAGTATGAATATATATATATATATATATATATATATATATGCTATTTTCAGAATATCAGTACAAGTCACAGCCACAAAGAGTGAAACTGAACAATCCAACATCCCTCTGGGGAGTGAGGCAGACCCCAGGTGTCTGAACTCCCTCTCTGACACATCTGTGGGGCTAGAGGCCCATGAATCTGTAGGTGGTAAAGAAAGACCTTGAGGGTTTTCATTTACAATCAGGGTGCTAAATAGCTTGAGGCATTTCTGATAGAAAACAAGAATGTGTGAGAAAAGTATCTGACCACATATGATGTTTATCTTTCCCCAAACTTGTTCTGATATTCTCAGTTCTCTGGGTGATTTTTCTTAAATTCCCACTTCTTTATCTCTCCTTTCCCTCCCACTCCCTTCTCCTCTCCTTCCTCCCTCCCTTCCTCTCTCCCTTCCCCCTTCTTGCTCTTCCTCTCCATGTCTTCCCTCCTTCCCTTTTCTTTCAAAATTTACAGGTTTCTACAACTAAAGTTTTGGGGGAACTTTATTAGGGATGGCCTTAGCATCTCTCTAAAACTTTCAGAAATGCTCCAAGATAACCTTTGTTAAAAATCTCTGGAATCTAGATCTCTCTGGAAGTCTTTCTCCCACTTCCTTTTCTCTTTGAGACAGTATCCCCTCTGAACCTCAGAGACCCAGTCCTATGTCTTCCACAGCCTACTACCATTTGGCAAATGGATGCTGGTCAAAGAAACCTGCTGGTTTCACAAAATCTCCAGACTCATAAGCACCTGTAATTTCCAAATATATTATGATCAAGTTAGAACCAGAATAGAGCCTGGCATTTGGGGTCAGTGTGTCTAAGGTTTGATCTATATCATTTCGATACTGTTTGTGTGGCCTTTGGAAAATTGCTTGTCTCCTTCAGAAATTTTCTTTGGATCTAGAGAAAGCAATTATGATGTTAGTATGGTGTTTTTTGAGCATTGGATCAATCCTCATGCCTTAGCTATGTTGTTCAGAAGAGGTTACTAAATGACAAGTGTCTGGGTAAGCACCTGTGACACATGATTCTCCATGAGCTAAGAAGAAAGGAAACAAAGAGCTTCTGTTTATACTTTGTATATCATTTGATAGAAAGACAGAATAACTTGGAAAGTCCCTTGACTTTTAGAAGGTGTGTTGTATAAGTTTGTTGTATATTCCCTCTGTGTACATTCTTTTGGACTATAATTTAAATACTGACTTTGAAAGTGCAATTCTAAGAATTGGACACAAGGTGGCACCATGGAACAGGCTTCAGCATCTGTACACACTGTGAAAAGAGAGAGCATTAAATGATACAGATATTATCTATGAATCCATCAGCCTGCAGAGCGCAGCATCAGATAGGATTGGCTGGATAACAGAAAGTCTGAGCTGTCTTGTGATAAGACAGCACTGTCTTTAGTATGTGGACCAGTATCATTCAATAAACCCCTCCAGTGATAGAAATATTCTGTAAATGTGTTGTCTGAAATGATAGCAATTAACTACATGTAAATACTTCAGGTATGGTTACTGTGACAAAGGAGTACATATTTTAACTCATTTAAAAG
The DNA here is from genome assembly GCF_004785775.1 of Grammomys surdaster. NCBI lineage: Eukaryota > Metazoa > Chordata > Mammalia > Rodentia > Muridae > Grammomys > Grammomys surdaster. The sequence goes on along the minus strand of NW_021604579.1, from coordinate 7,302,983 downwards.
ATAACCATTCTAATAGTTTCTGCACTGTACAGCACAGAATTCTAGAGCATTTCTACTCAGGTTTTTAAATGATAAATGATAAATGTTCTAGTCAATATCCTCTTCAAATTTGGACTTTTAAATTCAATTTTCTTCCTGTGTTTCTCACAGTGGTGAGGGGGTGGTGAGGCAGGAGAAGTTGTGGAGGATGGAGAGGTGAGTTCCTAACACAATAATACAAGCAAGTTAGTAAGAGCTAGATATCACCGTTGTCTTTTCTTCTGAGCACTAACCAAGTGAAAGCTATCTCTAAGGTGGCCTAACATAACAGGAGTCCTATAAGGCTTTGAAAATGAGAAAATTATGGTCCAACATGGCATAATGACTTTTTATTTGTGGCATGGAAATTAAGTGCCCATCTAAAAGAGGTAGTTACCCCCCTCTGCATAAGGCTGATTAAAGTTTAAAGTAGGAATAAACCATACTCAATAGGGTTGCTATGGGAGAATTTCTGAAGGGGAGTTGGCTTTGAGATGGATAAGGATAACATAACAAAGCTTTGTTTAAAAGGAGGAGACACAGGTACCAAGAGGTTGGATAGTGTGGGGCAAGAAGTAAGTTCAGCACTGTGACTCTATTAACTGATATTGAGGAATTTTACTATCTAGTTTGAAACAGGTTAGGCAAATTCCTAAAAAGAGGAGGTCTGGACTTATAAGAAAACAAATAAGGCATGATCCATGAAGAATTTCACCACAAATTACTGGTGTGGGAAAGATAGTGTGGGTTTCCATAGAAGATAGAGGTATCTGTAGTCCACAGAGGAGAAGAGGCAAGAAGAAGATCCCGGAATCATTTCAGAAATGTTTGATGACATTGTAATGTTTTATGCTACCGTGGCAACTTGGAGGCAGTGCTCCACCAACCTAACACTTTAGCTCTGTTTTTGGCCAAATGTTGACATATGTACCAAGTCATCAGAACAAATCCTTTGTTAAAACATTATCAGACAGATCATGGTGGATAGCCTTTTTGAAGTGTGCTTAGATTCCATTTGCAAGTATTTTATTAAGGATGTTTGTATCTCTGTTCATAGGAGGTCTGTAATTTTTATTCTTTGTTGTGTCTTTGTGTAGTGTATGTTATCAAGGAGTTAATTCTGGAACCATTAAAAGAACTAGGTAAACTGAATGGTTTCATATAGGAGAATACAAATAGATCCAGGTTTATACCCTGCACAAAACTCAACTCTAAATAATTCAAATACCTAAACACAAGGCCAGATACTCTGCATTTTATAGTGGAAAAAGTGTGAAATTGTCTTGAACTTGTTGACACAGGAAATCTTACAGACCAGGACACTGATAGCACAGGTACTAAGACCAACCATTAGCAAATGGGACAACATGAAACTGAAAACTTTTGAATGGCAAAGGACAATCAGACAGAGTGACAGGCTACAGAATGGGAAAAGACCTTTATCAATTACACTACAGTAGAGGGTTACTATCTGAAATATATAAATAACTAAAAAATAGACATCAAGAAAACAAACGACACGATAAAAATGGGGTACAAAGATAAATACAGAGTTCTCAAAATATGTAAAAATGGTTGAGAAACATTTAGAGAAGTGTATAATTTGCTTAGTCATTAGATCATACAAATCAAAACTACTTTGTGACTTCATCTTACTTCAATTAGAATGGCCAAGGTCAATAAAATAAACAAAAGGATATGGGAAACTAGGAAGGCTTATTCAATTCTGGTGAAAGTGCAAACCTGTACAACCACTATGGAAATCAAGGCGTGGTTCGTTAGGAAGCTGGGAATAGATCTACTTCAAGGTTCAGCTGTACCACTCTAGGGCAGACGCCCAAAACACTCTGCTTCCTACCATAGAAACACTTGCTCATCCTGTTCATTGTTTCACTACTCTTAATAAACAGAAATTGGAAACAGTTTAGATGTCCATCAGTGAATAAATAGATAATGAAAATATTGCATATTTACACAATGTGACATTATTCAGCTCTTAAAAACTTAAACTGTGAAACTCACAGGCAAATGAATAGAGATAAAATAAACTCAGTCTGAGTGGTAACTCAAATACTGTATGTACTCTCTTGTATGTAGATATTACTTTTTAAGCTGTCAATAGGCTTACTACAATCCACGTAAACACAGAGATAGGATATCAAATAAAGGACTGGAGGTGGGGAGGACTGCCCCATGAAGAGGAAATAGAATTTATAGTTATAAAGACATGTGTGAGAGCTGGAGTAGGGGGGCTAAACTGGGAGAGGGAGGGAAGAACAGAATAAAAGAGGGAAACAATGGAGGGACAACTAATACTGATGCCTATTTGAGGAGCCATATGGAGACATGCTACTGTAGAATTTTCTCAAAATATATACATATATGAAAGAAATCTAAATGGAACCACTAAGATAACAAAAGAGATGTCTCTTTTGCCACCAAGTTAATCATCTAATTCCAGGAACCGTTTGCATCTAGTAGAATCATTGGCTAAAGTCATGCCAACCCCCAAAACAACTAAGGCTATTGACAAGGGTGTTGGTTGCTCTCTATAATTTGATAGCAAGGCCCTATTGCTAAAGACAACACTTACACATCTCACTGAAGTGAAGTCGGTACCTAACTAGAGTTTAGCCCCCTGCCTCTTGCCAACTGACCAGTGTTCATGATGCTGGAAGGTATTCTGTACACTACCAGAGAAGAAAAATAACCTCCAACCCCGCTACAACTCTGAGGTCTACGATATTGACCTGCCTTCATGATAGGCTGGTGTAATAGTGGCACAAATGTTCATGGTGCTAGAACTGGAGACCACAAACACACTAGAGAGCTAGTATGAAAAGTGAAGACTGGCTGTAAATAAATCCCACAATTTCTGCACCCGCCCCCCAGCCCAGGGTTTTTTGACCAAGTTTCCACCTGAAGGGAATTTGATGGAAGTAAGGAAGCTAATGGCAAACATGGACAAGAAAAGACAGCAAGCTGCTGGTGGGTAGAACAGGCCTTCCTGTCTCTACTTTGTCCTGTCTCAGGGTATGACATGGAACAAGCCAGATGGAGACATGCTAATCTGTCCTTGCTTCAATTCTTTCTTACTAAAGCCAGAGAGAACTTTGAAAAAGTGATGCATATCTTCATGTATGTCACTCTAAAATTTACCAGTCAGTGGTCGGCCTCTGCAGGTGCATTTTTATCTCACCTCTCACTTCTTTGTGCTTTTCGCAATCACCCCAGTGTTAGCTTCATTCTCAGGCACAGTGCTGGGCTTTTCCTGCTGCCATTGCCTTTGCTCAGTGAATTTTCCCATTCTTCTCCCCTTGTTTTTGACTCTTAACTATTTATGTTCTTCCCATGACTCCAGTGAGCAATGATGGTCCAGATCTTGCTTGTTATATTATCCTCAGCACAAGACAGACACATACTACATGTCTCATCTTAGAAAAACTCAATTTTCTTTTCAAAGGCACCACCTATTTTGGAAATGATTATGTTTTTTCATGTCAGATCCAATGTGGGTTCCAAGAAGCTAACTTTAGTCTGGGTCATAAACAGATAACAAACTCACATACAGCGCTATAAAGGAAAGGTGACTCCAGCTTACAAGCAGAATACCTTTTAACCTTTGTGTTAAAACCTCCTTTTTCTGACAAAAATAGATTAATGTATAAATATTTATGCCTGTAAATTTCATTTCATTTATAAAAAGAACAGCATATAAATTTCATTAAACATTTGTATGCTCACAGTAGAAATCTTTTATACTCTAAAGGGGAAATAATAACTATGAAGTTCACGGTTTTATTATTCCTTATAGTTGAATAGAATTCTATTGTGAGTAAGTGCCATACTTTCATCATCTATTTGTAAACTGAAGGTTGTTTCCACTTCCTAGTTATTGTGAGTAGAGCAGCAGTGAACATGGCTGCACAAGTGTCCATGGAGTAGGATATCCTGTACACCTACTCCTAGCTTTTTGAGAATTCTGCACACTGATATACAGAATGACTGTACCAGTTTACACTCTCTACAACAGTGAATGAGGGTTCACCCCTTTCCCCATCTTTTCTAGCATTTTGTCAGTTATTTTTCTTGATCTTAGCCACTGTCTCTGAAGTAAGATGAGGTCTCAAAGTAATTTGAATTTGAATTTCCCTGGTTGCTAAGGAGAGTGAACACATGTAAGAATATTTCTTAGCCACTTTTATTTCTTTAGAAATTCTTTGTTCTGACTAGTATCCTGTCTTTTAATTGGGCTGCTCCTCCTTGATTCTTTGTGTTTATATTCTGGCTCCATAGGCTCTTTGTATATTCTAAATATATTCTCTATCATATGTATAACTAGGAAATATTTTCTCCTGTTGTATGGGATTTTTCTTCACTCAATAATTTTCTTTGAGGTACAGAAGCATTTTAAGTCTGAGGTCATTTACAGTCATTGGCCACAATTCCTGAGCATAGGGAATAATATTAAGAGAGTCCTTCGCTATACCTATATCTTGTAACTCACTGCCTATGTTTTCTTCTAGCTGTTTCAGGTTTCACATTGAGGTCTTTGATCCATTTGGAATTCTATTAAACTGTAAAGAAGAATGAACATTTCAGGTAAACAGATAAAACTAAAAAACACTGAGTGAGGTAACCCAGACCCAGTGAGACAAAGGCTACATGTTCTCTCTCAATCTGTGGATCCTAGTTATAAATCAAGATTTGAATTATGTAACCTGGAGTAACTTCAGAAACCAGGAAATTAAAAAGGGACCATAGCGGGTGGGAGCTTTAGAGGGTAGGATAGTAGGAACTTCAGGTTCTGTGAAAGGGGAAGTGAAAAAAAAATAGGAGAGACTTCAACTGGCAAGTGGTGGGGGCATAAGGAATACTCAAACTATTTGAGAAGCCACAGAGAAACATGAGTTTTCCCCTCGATAAACAGCTAGAGGTGATCAGTGGCTACTGAGAGAACAAGAATGGTTCTTTTCCAGAGACTAGCCTTCTCATATGTTATCAGATCCCAAGAAGTCATCCTGATCATCTATACATATGAGCAACAGGAAATGAACTCAGTAGGTTGTGCATGGGAAGACTTGGGGGGTGGAGATTAAGGTGTAGATGATGTAAATAGAATACCCATGTGTGAAAATCTCAAAAATAAATAAATTAAAAAGAGAAAAGAACACATTTGTGAAGAAATCATCAGTCAAAGAGATTTGAGCTGGGCAGCCAATGGTGAGAAAACTACTGAAAGGCATGTGTTCCTGGAGGAGGTGGATTTGAGCCAGGGGAAGACAGAGGGTATTGTAGTAAGCTTATTTGTGTTATTTCATTTCAACATTAATTTCCGATCTCTATGATAGGGCATTGTGATTATGAAACAAGGTGGTTTAATTTCTCTTGGGAAACTTTAAAGCCAGTTCTCAGACAGTGAAGGGTAGTGATATCTTCTATGCTTCAAATGCCTCATCTGCAAATACTTTTAGACTAGTATTCATTGTTATTTGTTGTCTTAGTGATGGCTATTCTAACTGGAATCAGATGACATTGAGTATAGGTTTAATTTGCACCTCATTCATAGCAAAAGATGTTGAATACTTTTTCATATTTATTGATGATCTATATTTCATCTTTGATGAACTTTATGCCGATTTCATTAGCTCATTTATTTTTCTTTTTTAATTGGATGTTTTATTTACATTTCATATGTTATCTCCTTATCCCATGCCCCCCCCCACTCAGGAACCGCCTATCCCATAACCCCTCCTCCTGCTTCTCTGTGGATGTGCCCCTACCTACCCTCCCATTTCCACCTCCCCACCCTCAAATTCCCACACACTGGGGTGTCTAGCCTTCATAAGACCAAGGATCTCTTCTCCCACCTATGCCCAATAGGGCCATCCTCCCTTACATATATAGCTGGAGCCATGGATCCCTCCCTAAGTGCTCCCTGGGAGCTCTGGTTGGTTGGTATTGTTGCTCTCCTCATGGGGCTGCAAACCCTTTCAGCTTCTAGAGTCTTCATTCTGACTCCTCCATTGGGAATCTCATGATCAGTTCAATGGTTAGCTGTGAGCATCTGCCTCTGAATATGTCAGACTCTTGCAGACCTCTAAGGAGACAGCTATATCAGGCTCTTCTCAGCATGCACTTCCTGACATCTACATCGCCTTTGGTGATTGCACATGGGATAGATACCCAGGTAGGGCAGTCTCCAGATGGCCCCTCCTTCAGTTTCGGTCCCTCACTTTGTCTCCATATTTGCTCCCTTGAGTATTTTGTTACTCCTTCTAAGAAGGACTGGAGCACCCCCACTTGGTGTTTCTTCTTCATGAGCTTCATGTGGACTGTCAGTTGAATCTTGGGTATTTCAAGGTTCTGGGTTAATATCCAATAATCAGTGAGTGAATACCATGTTTGTTCTTTTGTGATTGGCTTACCTCACTCAGGATGATATTTTCTAGTTCCATCCATTTACCTAAGAATTTCTCGAATTCATTGTTTTTAATAGCTGAGTAATACTCCATTGTGTAAATGTACCACATTTTTTGCATCTATTCCTCAGTTGAAGGACATCTGGGTTCTTTCCAGCTTCTGGCTATTATAAATAAGGCTGCTATGAACATAGTGGAGCATGTGTCCTTCTTATATGTTAGAGCATCTTCTGGGTATATGCCCAGGAGTGGTATAGCTGGATCCTCAGGTAATACTATGTTCAATTTTCCGAGGAAATGCCAGACTGATTTCCAAAGTGGTTGCACCATCTTGCAGTCCCACCGACAATGGAGGAGTGTTCCTCTTTTCTCTACACCCTTGCCAGCATCTACTATCACCTGAGTTTTTAATCTTAGCCATTCTGACTAGTGTGAGATGGAATCTCAGGGTTGTTTTGATTTGCATTTCCCTGATGACTAAAGATGTTGAACATTTCTTTAGGTGCTTCACGGCCATTTGAGTTTCCTCAGTTGAGAATTCTTTGTTAAGCTCTATATCCTATTTTTAAAAAGGGTTATTTGGTTGTCTGGAGTCTAATTTCTTGAGTTCTTTGTATATATTGGATATTAGCCTCTATTAGATGTAGGATTGGTAAAGATCTTTTCCCAATTTGTTGGTTACCGTTTTGTCCTATTGACAGTGTCCTTTACCTTACAGAAACTTTGCAATTTTATGAAGTCCCATTTGTCAATTCTTGATCTTAGAGCATATGCCATTGGTGTTCTGTTCAGGAACTTTGCCCCTCTGCCCAAGTATTCGAGGTTCTTCCCCACCTTCTCTTCTATTAGTTTCAGTGTATCTGGTTTTATGTGGAGGTCCTTTATCCACTTGGACTTGAGCTTTGTACAAGAAGATAAGAATGGACTGATTTGCATTCTTCTACATGTGTCCTCCAGTTGAACCAGAACCATTTGTTGAAAATGTTGTCGTTTTTCTACTGGACAGTTTTATTTAGCTCCTTTGTCAAAGATCAAGTGACCATAGGTGTGTGGGTTCATTTCTGGGTCTTCAATTCTCTTCCACTGATCTTCCTGCCTGTCTCTGTACCAATACCATGCAATTTTTATCGCTATTGCTCTGTAGCGCAGCTTGAGGTCAGGGATGGTGATTCCTCCAGAAGTTCTTTTATTGTTGAGAATAGTTTTCACTATCCTGGGTTTTTTGTTATTCCAAATGAATTCGAGGATTTCCTTTTCTAACTCTCTGAAGAATTGGGTTGGGATTTTAATGGGGATTGCATTGAATTTGTAGATTGCTTTTTGGCAAGATGGCCATTTTTACTATATTAATCCTGCCAATCCATGAGCATGGGAGATCTTTCTGTCTTCTGAGATCTTCTTCGATTTCTTTCTTCAGAGACTCAAAGTTCTTGTCATACAGGTCTTTCACTTGCTTGGTTAGATTCACACCAAGGTATTTTATATTATTTGTGACTATTGTGAAGGGTGTCATTTCCCTAATTTCTTTTTCAGTCTGTCTATCTTTCATGTAGAAGAAGGCTACTGATTTGTTTGAGTTGATTTTATAACCAGCCACTTTGCTGAAGTTGTTTATCAGATTTAGGAGTTTAGCCCATTCATTAATTGGGCTGTTTGCTATTTTGCTATATAGCTTCTTGTGTTCTTTATGTGTTCTGTACATTAATCTTTTGTCTATGTATATATAGAAAAGAATTTCCCCCACAGAATATACACTACTTAAAGACTATGAAATTAAAAGGAGGAATATTTGGAAAATAGAGGGGAGACACAGAAATAGTGGAGGAAAACACAAGAAGAGATGAATATGATCAAAGTACATTATATAAATGAATGAAAATGGCACAATGAAACATATCAGTCTATACATTTAACATACACCATAAATAGCACAAATAAATACAAATTTGTTATTTTAAAACATCCTACTATCCCCTAAATTATTGCCCTGCTCAGCCATAAGCAGATAACCTTCCTTTTTCAGTAGATAGGAAAGAAGACAAAGACATACAATTGAATTACATGCAGAGAGTGAAATATTTTGAAACAATGAATTCTAAATGGAGTGTTATCATCAAACTTTTCCTTCAGGGGCTAGGGAACTATGCAGAAGAGAAAGCAGAAACATTGTAAGAGCCAGAGGGGATAGATGACACCAAGGACACTGTAGTCTTCCAGACATATCAAGTTTGATGCACATATAAATCACAGATCTTGTGGCAGCATCATGGGGCCTGCACAGGTTCAGACCAGGTGGGATGAAAGTGGACACAAGCTTCCATCCCTAACAAATAATCTATGTCCAACTGAGATATGCTTGCAAAGGAAAAAATTACATAATGGAGTACTATAATTAAGGTGGACACCATGCCTAGAAGTAGATGGTTAATACAAAATGAACTGAATGGTAAATATTTTTAGACTTTTTGTCTCATATCACTTTGATCATTTTTTAGTCTTACTGGTCTTTTCCTTGTATTATGGTTTCTGATTTTCTGTTTTTATGGCATAGGTTTTGCTTGTGCTTTTTTTAACATTATTTTTGTTTTTTTTTTTTTAAATCCGGTTTGTTATTTGATATTTGCCTGTTTGTTTTCTAATATTTGTCACCTTGCACAAGGCTCAAGTCCAAGTGGATCAAGGACCTCAACATAAACCCAGATACACTGAATCTAATAGAAGAGAAAGTGGGAAAGAGCCTTGAACTATCGGCACAGGGTGAAAGCTCCTAAACAGAACTCTAATGGCTCATGCTCTAAGATAAAGAATTGATAAATAGGGCCTCATGAAACTGGAAAGCTTCTGTAAGGCAAAGGACACAGTCAATAGGACAAATCAGCAAACTTCAGATTGGAAAAAAAACTTCACTAACTCCACATCTGATAGAGGGCTAATATCCAAAATATATAAAGAACTCAAGAAACTAACCACCAAAAAACCAAACAACCCAATTAAAAAATGGGGTATAGAACTAAACAGAGAATTCACATAGAACTAAACAGAGGAATTGTGAACAACTGAGAAGCACTTAAAGAAATGTTCAAAGTCCTTAGTGAACAGGGAAATGCAAATCAAAATGACCCCAATCAGAATGGCTAAGATCAAAACATCAGGTGACAGCACCTGTTGGAGAGAATGTGGAGAAAGAGGAACATTCTTCTATTGCTGGTGGGATTTCAAACTGGTATAACCACTCTGTAAATCAATCTGGAGATTCCTCAGAAAATTAGAAATTTATATACCTAAAGATACAGCTATACCACTGTTGGACATATAGCCAAAAGATGCCCCACCATGCCACAGGGGCACTTGTTCCACTATGTTCATAGCAGCCTTGTTTGTGACACCCAGAAGCTGAAAATAACCCAGATGTCCCACAACAGAAGAATGGATACAGAAAATGTGTTTTATTTACAGAATGGAATACTACTCAGCTATTAAGAACGAGAACAACCTGAGTTTTGCAGGCAAATGGATGGAACTAGAAAATATCATCCTGATATTTGAGATAACTCAGACCCAGGACATGCATGGTATATATTCACTAATAAGTGGATATTAGCCAAGAAAGTACAGAATACCCAGGATACAATTCACAGAACTCAAAAAGGTTAACAAGCCTAAGAACCCAAGTGAGGTTGTCACAATCCCACTTGGGAGAGAGAAGAAAGCAATCATAGGAGGGGGGGGTGTGCGGGGCACGCGTGAAGTGATCTCGCCGGCAAAAAACATACACACACGCGCGCACACACACACATCACACACACGCCAGAATCCTTCCGTATGAACACGTTTATTTCCCCAAAACCAAGATGGTGGAAGAAGACGAGAAGGCGTGGGAAAGCACTGCCTATATACCCCAGAGCGGGGTATTCACCCCCTGATTGGCTGCTTACTCGTAGCGCGCCAAACGCCGTGGGATGGGCTTAGTTTTGGCGGGCTTACCATGGCACATGCGCAGTTTACTTGGTACTAGGAAGAATTACGGGCGACAGCGCCACCTAGCGATGGCGGACTTTGTCAGCTCTCGTGGCGGCTCCCAACA
>NW_021604579.1:7264409-7277459 GCF_004785775.1 Grammomys surdaster | reverse complement strand
CACCTCTCCACCCTCAAATTCCCACCCACTGGGGAGTCCAGCCTTCATGAAACCAAGGATCTCCTCTTCCACCTATGCCCAACAAGGCACCCCATCCTTACATATACAGCTGGAGCCATGGTTCCCTCCCTAAGTGCTCCCAGGCTGGTGGTTCAGACACTGGGAGCTCTGGTTGGTTGGTATTGTTGCTCTCCTCATGGGGCTGCAAACCCGTTCAGCTCCAACAGTCTTCACTCTAACTCCTCCATTGGGAACCCCATGATCAGTTCAATGGCTAGCTGTGAGCATCTGCCTCTGAATATGTCAGACTCTTGCAAACCTCTAAGGAGACATCTATATCAGGCTCTTGTCAGCATCCACTTCCTGATTTCCACATCAGCATCTACCTTTGGTGACTGCACATGGGATGGATACCCAGGTGGAATGGTCTCCAGACGGCCCCTCCTTCAGTCTCTGTCCCTCACTTTGTCTCCATATTTGGTTCCTTGTGTATTTTGTTACTTCTCCTAAGAAGGACCGAAGCACCCCCACTTGGTCTTCCTTCTTCATGAGCTTCATGTGGCCTGTGAGTTGAATCTTGGGTATTTCAAGGTCCTGGACTAATATTCAATAATCAGTGAGCGAATGCCATGTGTGTTCTTTTGTGATTGGCTTACCTCACTCAGGATGATATTTTCTAGTTCCATCCATTTGCCTAGATATTTCTCGAATTCATTGATTTTTTTTAATAGCTGAGTAATACTCCATTGTATAAATGTACCACATTTTTTTGTATCCATTCCTCAGTTGAAGGACATCTGGGTTCTTTCCAGCTCCTGGCTATTATAAATAAGGCTGCTATGAACATAGTTGAGCATATGTCCTTGTTATATAGTAGATGCTGGTGAGGGTGTGGAGAAAGAGAAACACTCCTCCATTGTTGGTGGGACTGCAAGATGGTGCAACCACTTTGGAAATCAGTCTGGTAGTTCCTCAGGAAATTGGACATAGCATTACCTGAGGATCCAACTATACCACTCCTGGGCATATACCCAGAAGATGCTCTAAGATATAACTAGTCTCTCTTTCAGACCCTCAGTTACCCCTACACAAACAACTGGATAGCTGAATTGCTAATTGTGATACTTTTTCTCACAATATGCTTTGTCTTACCAATGGTAAAAGTTTACATGTGGGTGAAAGTTGTTTTAATAATAAAACAATTCTTATTATTAAAACAACTTTCACCCACATGTCTGACTAAATGAGAGAAGAACAAGGACAACATCATGGACAGCCAAACAGGACTAGGACAAGCCCATGAAGTCTTAACCCTATATAGAGAACAACCAAGAAAAAGCTGGGAGCAGGAGAGGTGATTTTCACAGGGAAGAGTTGCCAACTGATTGTCCAGTGTCAAAACATCATCCCTGAAAACATACATACAAGTCATTATGCAAGCTAAACAAGTTATATTTGGATATGTATGCAGGAGATTAGAGAGGGTCATATGGGGAGGTTTGAAGGGAACAAAGTGAAAAGAAAAATATAATTAAATTATAATCTCAAATGTTAATGAAACTATTACTAAAAAGAAAAAATGTGAGAAAAGTCATGACTGAGATACCCTACTGGTATAGATTTAATTTACATCATTTTAAAAAAATTATTTTTTTACTTATTCATTTTACATCCTGCTCACTGCCCCTCTCCTGGTCACATCCTCCCACAATCCTTCCCCCATACCCCATTTTCACTTGAGCTGGTGACTCCATCCTGATATTCACTCATCTTGGAACTTCAAGGCTCTGTAGGGCTAGGTGCTTCCTCTCCCATTGATGACAAAAAGTCAGCCCACCTAGAAGACCATATCCCATGAACAGCTTTTGGGATACCCTCCCCCCAGTTGTTCAGAACTCACATGAAGACAAAGCTGCACATCTGCTACATATATGTAGGAAAGCCTATGTCCAGACCGAGTGTGTTCTTTGGTAGTTCAGACTCTGAGAGCCCCAAGGATCCAGGTTAGTTGACTCTGTTGGTCTTCCTGGAGTTCCTATCCCCTTCAGGGCCACAATCCTTCCTCTTAATCTTCCATGAGAGTCTCCAAGCTCCATCCCCTGCTTGGCTGTGGGTATCTATATCTATTTGAGTCAGCTTCTGAGTGGAGACTCTCAGAGGACATTTTGCTCATCTGCAAGCATAACAGAGTAATAGTGTTAGGGATTGGTGCTTGCTCATGGGATGGATCTCAGGTTGGGCCAGTTATTGGTTGGCCATTCCCTCAGTCTCAGCTCTATCCCCCATTTCTTTTTTTGGGAGAAGTTTATTAATTTTTATTTATTTTTCAATCATTTTATTTTTACATTTTAAATGTTATCCCCTTCCCAGTCTCCCCTCCATGAACCCTCTGCCCCCCCTTCCCTTTGCCTCTAAGAGAGTGTTCCCCTACTTCCCCACTCACTCCCGCCCTAACCCCCAGTATTCCCCTTCTATGGGGCATCAAAGCTTCACAGTGCCTCCTCTCCCACTGATGCCAGATGAGGTAGTCCTTTGCTACAAAATGTAGCTGGAGCCATGGACCCATGCATGTATACGTTTTGGTTGGTGGTTTAGTCCTAGGGAACTCTGAGGGGTCAAGTTAATTGATATTGTTGTTCTTCCTATGGTTGCAATCCTCTTCAACTCCTTTAGCCCTTCTCCTAACTCTTCCATTGTGGCCCCCAGCCTCACTTCAATGGTTGCCTGTATCTACTTCTGTTTTAGTCAGGTGCTGAAAGAACTTCTCAGAGGACAGCCATACCAGACTTCTGTTTGTAGGCACATCTTGGCATCAGCAATAGTGTTGGGGTATCTGTGGATGGAATGAATCACATGGTGGGGAGGTCTCTGAATGGCTTTTTTCTTCAGTGTCTGTTCCTTTTTTGTCCTTGAATATCCTTTAGTCAGGGACAATTCTGGGTTAAAAATTTTTAGATAGGCTGGTGGCCCATCCCTCCACTTGGGGCCATGCCTATCTACTGGAAGTGTTTTTTTTCAGGTTCTATTTCCCTGCTCTTGAGTATTTCTACTAAAACCATCCTAATTGGGTCCTGGGAGCCTCTTGCATCCCTGACATCTGGGACTAATTAAAAAAATGGGGTATTAATTAAAAAATTCAACTGAGGAATCTCAAATGGCCAAGAAACACCTAAAGAAATGTCAACTTCCTTAGTCATCAGGGAAAATCAAATCAAAACAATCTTGAGATTCCACCTCACACCAGGCAGAATGATTAAGATCAAAAACTCAGGTGACAACAGATGCTGGTGAGTATGTGAAGAAAGAGAAACACTCTTCAATTGCTGTGGGATTGCAAGATGATACAACTACTTTGGAAATCAATCTGGTGGTTTCTCAGAGAATTGGGAATAGCTCTACTGGAAGACCCAACTATACCACTTCTGGGCATAGACCCAAAAGATGCTTCAAAGCATAACAAAGACATGTGCTCCACTATGATCATAGCAGCTTTATTTATAATACATGCTTGCATTTCTTATAGGCAGGATAAATTTGGAGTTGAAAGTTTTTGGATGGATTGGTGTCTCTGTCACTCCACTGGAGTTCCTTCCTGGATACAGGAGGTGGCCTCTTCAGGTTCCATATGCCCAAGGTAGTGAGTTACAGCTAAATCACCCCCACTGATTCTTGGTTTCCTTCTTATCCCAGATCTCTGTCCTGGAAATGCCCCTGCCTTACCCATATCAGTTGCAGATTTCTATTCATTTTCATGGGCATCTAGCCATCTATCATGTCCTTCTCCACATCTGATCTTGAAGCCCACATTTTACTCTCTATTTCCCCTCAAAGACATCATTAATTTTGCAGGAAAATGGATGGAACTTCAGTATATCATCCTGAGGTAACCCAGTTCCAAAAGGACATGTATGGTATGTATTTACATATACATGGATACTAGCCATAAAATACAGGTGCCTTATTATACCACACAGACTCAAAGCTAGACAAGAAAGAAGGCCCAAATGAGGAAACTTGACTCTCACTTAGAAGGGGAAATAAAATAGTCATAAGAGGCAAATGGAGGGAGTAGTTTACATATAAGACCTCACTTTACCTAAGTGCTACCTAAGGTTCTGCCTGCTCCTGACGCATAACAAGATATATGAAGAACATAGGTTTTATTTAAGTTATGTATTAGTAATCTAATGAAAAATTTCAGATTTCTCTTCCATTGAATAAGTTGTATTTTACTGCAAGTATGCCATCACAGAGAATTCAATCACAGAGAATTCAGGTATATATATATATATGCTGTCTTTTCACAAGTAGGGTCATTACTGTGCATCTGAGGTGGTTTTTAATTCTTCTCTTTTAACTTATAGGGAAATTTTTATACTGACTATCTAATCACCTTCTAATGAAACAGTTTTTTATATAGATCATTTCACACTGCTTTTATGTATCCCATTTACTGATAATTACTGTTTTCATCCTTCTTGAACATTCTTTGCTCCTTTCTCCCCTTTATCTCTTTTTTATTGCTGTAAAGAGACATCATTACTAAGGCAACATATGGAAGAATGTGTTTATTGAGGCTTGCTTCTAGTTTCAAAGGATAAACCTATGACCATTATGTGGGGAGCAATTTAAAGCAGACAGGCATGGTGCTGGAGCAGTAGCATAGAGTTTACATCTTATCCACAAGTTGGAGAGAAGAAGGGATATAGACAAACAGATAGACAGACAGGGCCTATTAGGTATCATGTGTACTATGATGGTGTTTTAATGTCTTGGAGAAGTTCATTGTCCTACGTAAATGTCAAAATATTGTTTCAAGGAACTTAAATATTAGTATATTTTTCTATCTGAGGATTGTGGAACTAACCTTTCATGAATACCAATGAATTGTTACATATTCATGATCTAACCACTAAATATCAATGGCTGGTAATATATTTAAAAGTAAGATATAACAAGATATTTAATTTACTGGATATAAATATATGGCATACTCACTTTTTTTGGTTTCCTTTATTAAAGCCTTCAAGCTGGTGAAAAATTTCATCAGATAAAAGTGATTGCTAGTAAATCTGTAGACTTGAGTTTGATCCCTGGAATGGACATTTTAGGAGAAAACTAATTCTCTCAAGTTGTCCTCTTACCTCCATATGTGTACTGTGGTGTACGTGTATGACAAACATACACACTCACACTAATTAATTAATTAATTAATATTAAATTCTGATTAAACCTCTAATCTAGCAGTTCTCAACCTGATATTTGTGACCTGTTAGGGGCTTGGATGAGCCCTTCACAGGGATCACCTAAGACAATCTTCATACCAGATATTTACATAAAATCAGCCAATTACAGTTATGAAATAACAATGAAAATGATTTCATGGTTGTGAGGGTCCCTAGAACATGACAAACTGTATTTAGAGGCTGGAGCATTAGGAAAGTTGAGAACCACTGCTCTAGTTCAATATCCAATTTACAAAAGGTCTAAGAATAAGGCAAACATGAAAGATACACTCAACAAAATATATACCCATACTTCAAATTATTCAATGAATTTGTCATAAACCTAAATGTGTGATTAATAAAAATGTATGATTCAAAAGACTTGTAAGAGTATAGTAACTGTTATATTTTAATTTAAAAGTGTCTTTTCAAATCCATGTAGTAAAGGCTTACAAGATCCATAGCCTGTGTTATTGAGAGCAGGGCAATGAAACCTTGAGGAGTTCCAGTTGATGAAAGTTCTTTGTGTTACTGTGTACATTCCCTCAGAAGTAGTAGGACCCTGGCTCCTTCTTTTTCTCTGGCTTCCCATACTCAGTAATAGACTCTGCTATTTGTTCCATCATATTGAGCTGCCTCTATATGATAGGCCTAAAAGCTACATATTCATTATGATGACTGGAGATCTCAAAAATTATCAGCAAAAATGAACCTTGGTTTTCTTTTTTTTAGTTTATTAACTTAGATATTTGCTTCTTTATGCAAGGAGTTGGTACAAAGATGGGATTTTCCCCCCATTACTACATGCCTGAAAATGTGGTAGAGTCTTTGCAATCATAGTTTGGAAGGAATTAAGAAAAGATTATTAAACCAGCTAGATAAAGACTTGAAAACTACAAGAAAAGTCTTCAGGTGATTCTGATTGAAATTCTCAAAGAGTGAATATTGATAGGAGTGTAACAAGAAAAGGCAATGCTAATAGAATTTCAAATTGAAATGAAGATTCTGTAGGCAACTGAGTTGGAGCTGCCCTTATAACCACTGCAAAAATGTGGTGCTCATGTCTTGAAACTTGCTAAAAGGCCACATTTAAAAGTAATGGGTGAGTTTAGCTGGTAGAAGAATCTCAAGGCATAATGGTACTTAAGCAACAGAGTGGGTACTGATGGCTATTTGAAGTGAAATTTACAGTAAGGCTGAGAAGAGAAGTAAAAATGAGCTGTAACAGTAAGTGTGATGGCTGCACTTAGTTGTTAATTTACCTACAGCAGCAATTAACTAAAATGCCTCCAGCTGGCACACATTTGAGGGCTTATTCTTGATTTGATCATTTGATGTCAGAAGATCTCTCTTAAATCTGTTCCACATCTTCTAGTGGTAACCTATATATAAAGTGTAGGCTTAGATGTTTCAAAACCTACTTTAATTAGGGTTCTTTTATGCTTCAACTTCCCTTCTAGCCCACCTACCAGAGACAGGGGAAAGAAAGATTAATAGGAAATGAGGGTTGTGGACCTGTTTAGAAATAGTTCTGTGGGGAAAATCCAATCTTCATTTTTAGGCTATCAGCATTCCAGTCTGATAGAAAACACCAAATATGAATCAGTAGCAGCAGTTCATTCTAATTGGTAATCACCAAACACTAATTAGTAGCAACGGCTTGATCCAGAAGAGACTGCAGGGCTTCACTGAATTGGCTCAGGTCTGCAGAAACTGCTAGAACCAACCAGAATACTATGGGAAGTTCATTGGCACATTTCTCTCTACAATGCCACAACAAGTGAAGATCATCTAAGCCCAGCAAAGAATTGTAAGATGAACCAATCTAAGAGCATAATCAGTAAAGACCAGTGAAGTGTTGCAAGGCAAACCAATGCAAGAGCTTTGCTCACTGTCTGTTGGGTTCTGCTTATACTCTTTACAAACAATATGTATCCTTTCAAGTTTCTGCCTTAGCAAAACATCCTCTCATGTGTCTGCTTCAGCAAAACATTCTCTCATAAGACAGCTTCCAGTAAAACATTCACCTGACACAACTGAGTCTCCAAAGAAATCCGAAAATTCCACTTCCATAAAGGACATGAAAAAAGGAAATGGATATATTCTGTAGAGAACCCTGAGTAATAGAGTATGACAGCTTGGTAAATAAAAGAGAGCATATAAAATTTTGGTCAAGAAGAATTTGGTTAATATGTCAAGTGCTTTGTCCTGAGATTATAGAAAACATTCATTTAAGACATAAGAGAAGTTGGCAAGTCTATTCTTCTTCACAGCTCAGTGATGGAGAGATGCAAATATATTTAAAAAACTTTCTAGGGCACCTTATCTAGAAGAGATCCCCAGGGCACTTCAGATTCCTGAGACCTTCTAGGAAAATATTTTCTATATTCCATAGCAAAGGACAAAAGGCTGTTGCAGATATATTTAAAATAAGATTGGTCCACAACTCACTCTTACTTCAAATCTTGTTGTCATCCATATGATTATGGAGTTATAGCCATGTGCAGTGTAAGAATTATGGAGTCATGCAAGGCTACAACAAGATTTCAAAGAAAACCTGGGAAGACAGGCTGTGTGTTGCAGGGTCAGAATCCCCGTTCATAGCTTTGGACAAGGTAACATGCAGAAAGACAATGAAACTGGAGCTAAAGTCAAAGATGTAGGCAGCAGAGATGCCAACAATATGGAGGCAAGAGAAGCTGCAAGCAATGGGGAAAGCCAGACCAAAAGACATCCAAGCCCTTGTGCACTCACACCCCAGCACAGTGTTCCTTCCCCTAATGATCAGAAATAGAGCTGGAAGTTTTAATATTTCTCCAGTTATATTTTGTCCTTTGTATTCCTTGTCCGTCTCTTTTTGTATGGGAATATTTGCCCTCTGCCTGAGCCTGCATTATATACTGGAAATGTATAACTTTCTTTTCTCATTTACTGTCAAGTTACTATAGCCCTCATGCTTTTGAGCAATGCTGGGGCATTTGTAATGTTGGTTCTCTTGAAATGGACATTTTGGAGGATAGGGATAGACTGATATACATTTTTTCTGTTTAAATGTCCCTCAAAGGTCCAGGTTGTAAAGTCTTCCACCCCAGCAGAGTGCTATCAGCAGATAACTCCTTTAAAATCTGAGCTATAGTTGATTGTATCTTTGTACGGAGGATGTCCTCAAAGTAGATAGTGGTACTATTCTCTCTTGCTTCATACTTATTGAATCAAATTGTACACCACCACAAACTTCTATGATGTTGTTGAGTGAAACCCTTATGCCAGGTGTGAGGATCCTCTTATGAGTCATTGATCAGGAGCTATGTAGAATCCTCATAAAACATACTTTGCCATTGCTGTTGTTTCATAACTATTGCTCTATTGTTGAGATATAACACACGTTGATTTTAGGACCCAGAGACCCATGCTGGACTTGACTAGAAGCTCTCTCATTGTAGGGTATCTTTTGTATTGCCATAAGGTGTTATCCAGGCTGCTGAGGGAGAATTGTGACCAACAGTCTTACTCAGATTTAACCCTGAATGTTACACTATCAACCTGCCAGGCAAGATATATGACTACTGGTAAAATATTGACATGCCTTTTATGCAACTATTATGTATTGTTAGGTAGCTAGTTAGATACAGTCTTGAAGATTATTGCATATTGAAACTTCCCTTATGACCATCAACTTATAAAATGTCAGGACTTTGATTACTGTAGAAACAGTGGTATCTAATTTGGAGTTTTTGGTCTGGGTAGAATAATGACATTTTAATTTTTCAAAAGTCTATAAAATTGCTATATACCTAAATGCTTTCTGGTAAAGATCAAGAATATACCATTGGTCCCTCCCTTGGGAATTAATCCAAATGACCTTTCAATCACGAACATATGAAAAGTACCCTCAAGAAAGTTCCCTTGTCTATTCTAGAAGTTTTATCAAATAGAATAAAACTCACCTAAACATTTAAGCTGATATAGTTGTTCCTTTACCTGTTGTTTACTCTTAATCCCAAAGAGTGTATTCAACAAAATAATTTCTTTCACTATGGTCTACGCTCACAATGTGAAAATGTTTTTCTTTGCAGTTATTCCTTTACCTATTGTTCACTTTTATCTTGGTACTGATCCTGATAATTCTGCAATAAATTACCTGTGTTTTATACTATGTTTGCCTCTTCCATGTTATTTTTTTGTGATCATAAAGATGGGAGTTAAAGGGAGGCCAGGGTAAGACACTCATAACATAAACAATAACTTTCTAGTTGGCATATCTGCAATGATTTAATGAGAATATTTCCCCATAGCATCAGGTCTTTGAATGCTGCACAAACAAGAATGTTGTTTGAGGAGTATTAGGAGGTATGGCCTTGTTGAGGATGTATGTCACTGGAGTTAGGCTTTGGGATTTAAAACTCAAACCAAATTGATCTAGCCTTCTCTGCTTTGAGTCTGCAGTTGAAGATGTAAGCACTTATGTTCTGCTCCAATTGCTATGCCTGCCTCTACAATTATGGATTCTAACCCTCTTGAATCGTAATCTCAAATAAACTTTTGTACAAGTTGCTTTGATCATTGTATCTTTTCTCAACAATAGAAAAGTAAGTAATATTATAAACCATATACCTCCTTTTTATTCACAAAAATAAAGAAGAATTTGTAGTCAATGATCTAAAGCCAAGGGATATAATAGCATTTTTGCTTAATCTATCAAAAGTGAATATTCAGCACCTTTCCAAATTACGGAATCAAGTTTGGTGGTTTCAGTCAATGTGTTAATATAATGGTTGGAATAAAATGGTAACCAACAGCTACAAGAAATTCAGAGAATTAATAATTAATATTGGGCTTAGAAAAGCGTAAAACAAGTTGCATCCACTTTATGAAATTAGACACCTAAGCATTTCACCTGGGTTTCCATTAACTGTGGCTTTTCATTAGGAATCCCATGACCTTTAGCAGCTATGCACAATAAAAAATATATATTCTGTCTTCTTCATAGGCTGCCTGTGAGGGAGAGGAGAAAATCATCCCCACTGTGCTGTAAGCAGAGCCCTAATTGAGACTAATATCCTCCAGGTTAGCCTTTAACATACGGTAGAAAGAAGAGGGACTTTTATCTGAGAAATGAAGTAAGTTGTGAGGGCGCTCATGCTATGAACACATTAGGCACATATGATAAAAGAAGAACAAAAGGAAGTTTTAAAGACATAAAAATAAAATACTAGGCATTTGTGTGGTACAGTAACAAGAATCACTCATGGTCTGGTAATTAACTTGTTACCCATGTAGCATTAATAACATTACTGGTTCATCAAGCTTTACATTATTGGAATAATTTATTAGATCTGCAGATGATCAATTTAAGGCAATTAGGCATTTATGTATATCTTTCTAGGAAACACCCACAATATCATTGGAGCCTCTACCTATTTACTCTATTTATCCCTTCAGACAACCTAAGTTACACCATTCCTCTCCCCAAGCTTTCGGTCTTTATTCCCCTGAATGGCCATCAGTCTACTTTCTAGGCTTCTGTAAGAACTCAAAATTAAACACATACATCTATATGTTTTAAACACAGGTATACATATATGAAAGACCATACAGAACTTTGTTTCTGGCACTGGGATATCTCAGGGTAATTCTTTGCATTACCACTCATTTTACTGAGACTTTTATAATTTCATGTTTCATTACAACTGAATAAAACTCCATTTTTATAGGTACCACAATTTTTATTTTCCATTCATCAGTTGATGGACATCTAGGCTGTCTCTATGTCCTAGATATTGTAAACAGAAGAGAGATGAACATCGATGAGCAAGTATCTCTGTAGGATATAGAATTCTTTGTGTATTTTCTCAGTTGTAACATAGCTAGGTTTTATGGTCGATCCATTTCTAACCTTTTGAGGAAATTTTATAATAACTCCCATAGTAGTTACAGCAGCTTTTGATATCACAAGTAGTGATTAAGGTTTCTTTGTTTTCCAAATCTCATCATCATTTTGATGACTTTTCTTCACTAGAATAAGAAGAAAATTCAAAGTAATTTGATTTCAAAGTAATTTAATTTGTATTTATCTGAATGTTAGATATGTTGGACACCTTAAAAATATTTCTTATCTATTAGTTTTTCGTATTTTGAAAACTTGGTTCTTATTCAAAACTCATGAACAAAGGAATGATCAATATGAAGAGAGAAGAGAGAGAGAAAAAAGGGAGGGTAGTATTTTCCAGTTTCCACTCATTGTTCTTTGTTTTCAGTAGTTTGAATAAGATGTTCAGAATAGCACTTGGGTAAAATACAGCCACCACAAAGAACAGTGATGACTTCTGATCTAGAATGGAGTCTTATTCCATGGGTACCAAACTCTCTTTGCAACAAAATATGAAGAGGTACAACCTTGTTCTGTTGTTGGCAAACTTTCCTGGAGACTAGGAAGAAGTGGAGTCTTGTCTAGTAGGCTCCAAACTTTGAGAGGGAATAGGAGAGTTGAAATAGAAAAATGTTCCAAGGAATCCTTCCTCAGAAGTCCAGTCTTCTTGGCATTGCTTCTACGTAGCCCTGTTTGGCAAATCATTTTAGACACATTAGTAACTTTCTGGTCTTAATTAGGATTTTACCAGAAATTCTTTAAAAAAAGTCAATATATTGGTTCAAGAACTTAGACAACTCTTCTTTTATACATGTTTATCAAGAGACTAGCGTCAACAACTCAGAAGATCTGTAGTTACCATTACTTGTGAGTTTTCTCATCCAACCTTCTTCTTTTATTGGAAGTTGAGGTTATGTTACAACATTAACATGAAGCCCTTAAGTCAGGATTTGTTGTGAATTGCTGTCTGTTTTTCTGACCCCTCAAAAGGAGTGCCTGTACTCAGGTGAGGCCAGATGAAATTTTAATTAGTCAGATAAGACAAGAACCTGAGATTGGGCAGTGGAAGGAAGAGGCAGAGCTGAAGGTTTTAGTGAGGGGGAGAGAGAGATGGAGAAAAAAGATGGAGATGGAGACCAGAGAGACAAGATGGAACGTGAGGGAGAGGATGAGCCAGAACCATATGGTCCTAGGAGCCGTAAGTAATTCTTGGATTGATGATTGAATAATGTAGGGCACATCTGTATAATGTAGGTGTGCAGCTTGTATCTATATCATTTGAATTTTGAGTTCTTTGTGTATTTTGGGGTTTGAAGATTTACTATTATAAATCTGGCTGATAAAGTACAAGCCTCTGGAGTTTTCACTTTATGGGGCTAGTGGTTTAGAGCCATCAGAGTAGATGGCCTGGGAAGATCGGAGTGAGCTTTTAGGCAGCAACTAACCAGGGGAAGCTGGGAAGACTGTGGTTTGCGGCTCCTCATGGGGTAGTGAGGCAACAGTTGACTGTGACTAACTGGTTTGTTTTTTTTATAATTACAAACTAGAGGGATTTAAGTCATATACCCAATTCCATTTGTGCTCAGTAAAAATATGGCATACATATAGAAGAAGGAATTTCCTGATAGATGTTTTGTTGTGTTCTTACCGTAACTCAGAAGAATCAATTTCAGGGTTCTACCATGGGTCAAAAAGCTTCTTCAACAAGCATGCCAGAACACACATGCTGAGAATCAACCATTTACAAATGATTACATTTTGGATTTTAATCAGCCCATAAAATAACAGGTTTCCTTATGACATTTTCAAAATATTTAGTTTTGGTTTATTCTCTCATCAAACACTTCCTCTGCCCATCTCCTTAATATTATAGAAATTGTTGCATACATATGTACACACACACACACACAAACACACACACACGCACACACACACACACACACACACACACACACA
>NW_021604579.1:7262068-7264309 GCF_004785775.1 Grammomys surdaster | reverse complement strand
ATGGCTGAAGGACCAAGGCAGTACTCTGGGGTCTTAGTAGTAACATGATTACAGATATTGTCCCTATCTGAAGCACTCAAAGTGCAGTAGAAATACATACCATGAGATCTAGTCAATCAAGTTGTCTTGAGTATAATATAGACTACCCAAGATGCATAAAAGTTAATATGTTTTACATCAAGAATTCACTTACTAGCACTGCATTTTAATCCTTTATTAAGAGCTTTTCTCCCAGCTTCTGGCTAAATAAATAAATAAATAAATAAAGCTTCTATGAACATAGTGGAGCATGTGTCCTTGTTATATGTTGGAACATCTTCTCATTATATGCCCAGGAGTGGTAATAGCTGAGTCCTCAGGTTATTAATACTATGTCCAATTTTCTGAGGAAATGCCAGACTGATTTCCAGAGTGGTTGTACCAGCTGACAATCCCGCCAACAATGGAGGAGTGTTCCTCTTTATCCACATCCTTGTCAGCATCTGTTTTCACCTGAGTTTTTGATATTAGCCATTCTGACTGGTGTGAGACGGAATCTCAAGATTGTTTTGATTTACATTTCCCTGATGACTAGGGATGTTGAACATTTCTTTAGGTATTTCTTGGTCAATCAGTATTTCTCAGTTGAGAATTTTTGTTTAGCTCTTTACCCCATTTTTTAAATAGGGTTGTTTGATTCTCTGGAGTCTAACTTCTTGAGTTCTTTGTATATATTGGATATTAACCCTGTATTGGATGTAGGATTGATAAAGATCTTTTCTTTTTGGTTGCCATTTTGTCTTATTGACAGTGTCCTTTGCCTTACAGAAGCTTTGCAATTTTATGAGGTCCCATTTGTCAATTCTTGGTCTAGAGCACAAGCCATTGGTGTTTCAATAGAGAATTGGATGCCGAAAATGTGGTACATTTACACAATGGAGTACTACTCAGCTATTAAATACAATGACTTCAAGAAATTTGTAGACAAATGGATGGAACTAGAAAATATCACCCTGAGTGAGGTAACCCAATCACAAAAGAACACACATGGTATACACTCACTGATAAGTGGATATTAGTCCAAATGCTTGGAATACCCAAGATACAACTCACAGATCACATGAAGCTCAAGAAGAATGAAGACCAAAGTGTGGGTGCTTTGGTCATTCTTAGAAAGGGGAACAAAATAATCATGGGATCAAATATGGAGACAAGCCTTCCTCCCCTGCCTGGTCCTTTGGGCTGAGGCAGACACAGAGTTGGTCTGCTGCTGTCCTGTGGAGATACTGACTCTTGAGTCATCCTAGAGGAGCCACTGCACTCAGAGCAGCCGGAGATTAGGATCATAAGACTACAGAGACATCTGGACTCTGAGGAGCTCTGCAACAAGCAAGATAACTGGAAATACAGACTCCAGTCTCACACAGTGAGGGCAGGTAACAATAGAGTTAACCAGATGGCAAAAGGCAAGCACAAGAAAATAAGCAACAGAAACCAAAGTTTCTTGGCATCATCAGTACCCAGTTCTCCCAATATAGCAAGCCCTGAACACCCCATCACACCTGAAAAGCAGGATTCAGAATTAAAATCACTTCTCATGATGATGATAGAGGATTATAAGAAGGAATTAAGTAACTCCCTTAAAGAAATACAGGAGAGTACAAGAAAACAGATAGAAGCCCTTAAAGAGGAATCACAGAAATCCCTTAAAGAAATGCAAGAAAACACAAAGAAGGAATTAAACGAAAACATTCAGGATCTGAAAATGGAAATAGAAGCAATAAAGAAAGCTCAAAGGGAGACAACCATGGAAATAGAAAACCTAAGAAAGAGATCAGGAGTCATAGATGCAAGCATCACCAACCGAATACAAGAGATAGAAGAGAGAATCTCAAATGCAGAAGATATGGTGGAAAATATTGACACAGTTGTCAAAGAAAATGCAAAATGCAAAAAACTCCTAACTCAAAACATCCAGGAAATCCAGGACACAATGAGAAGACCAAACCTAAGGATAATAGGTATAGATGAGAATGAAGATTCCCAACTTAAAGGGCCAGTAAATATCTTCAACAAAATTATTGAGGAAAACTTCCCTAACCTAAAGAACAAGATGCCCATAAACATACAAGAAGCCTACAGAACACCAAATAGACTAGACCAGAAAAGAAATACCTCCCGTCACATAATAATCAAAACATCAGATGCACAAAACAAAGAAAAAATACTAAAAGCAGTAAGGGAAAAAGGTCAAGTAACATA
>NW_021604579.1:7228379-7242068 GCF_004785775.1 Grammomys surdaster | reverse complement strand
CCTTCGTTGTTTGGGATTAAAGGTGTGTAATAAGAGCTTGTCTGCTAAGGTTGGGCCACAGTACAAATAGAAACAGTTTTTTTTTTTTCAGTAAGTAACACAATCTTGAGTTCACATTGCAATCAAATATTCTGCAACATTTAAAATTTTATATGTGAACACTGCTTTTTAATATTCATTTACATTTGAAAAGAGTGAGAAATTCATAATATAATATACTGAAGTTCGAATATGTGCCCTTATTTAGTATATTGTTCAATACTACCCAACTTTTTATTTTTTAAGTTGTTATTTCACTATTATTTCCTTTCTATCCGTTTTTAATTACTTAATTTATTTATTTACACATCAAACACTGTTCCCTCTCCCAGTTTCTCTCTCACAGAGTCCCTTTCCCCCAACCTACTTCCCCTTCTACTCTGAGGAGGCTAACCTCCTCCCCACCTCTGTATCTCTCTACCCTGGCACATCAAGTCTCTGATTAGGCACAACCTCTCCTACTGAGTCCAGACAAGACGTCCATGATGGTTGAGGTACCTGTCTGCTACATATGTGCAGGGGTCTTGTTCCAGCCTGTGTATGTTCTTTGGTTGGTGACTCACATTCTGAGATCTATAGGGGTTGAAGTTTGTTGACTCTGTTGGTCTTCCTGTGGGGTTCCTATCTATATTAGGGCTTTCAGTCTTTCTCCTATCTCTTCCATAAGCCTCCCTGACCTCCATTGAATGTTTGGTTGTGGGTATCTGCGTCTTTATTAGCCCTCTGCTGAGTAACACTTTTCAAAGGATAGTTATGCTAGGCTTTTATCTGCATGCACCACAGAAACTCATTAATAATGTCAGGAATTTTTACTTGTCAAGTCAAGTTAGGTTGAGAAGTATTGTGTTGACACTCTGCTGTTCCATTTTAACCCTGTGGAATGACTCTTGAGTAAGTCAGGTCACATGAGCTTAGGTGAGAAAAATCTCACAACAAAGAGCCTCTCTCATCTCATCAATAGAAAGCTCTACAAGAAGGTCTTAGAAACATTCTGAGTCAGAGTGCAATAGAGTACTTTTGTACAAGATTTTTTTTTATAAATTCTAACTATATCAGATGTAATTGCAAAGGGTCTCAGTTGTAGTCCCCAATGAAAAGTCCTCAAATGGAAGCTCCTGGGACAGATGTACAAATGAGTATGACTGCCTGCCTGCAGGATGGAGACTGACCTTGGGAAGATAGCTGTCCCTATGAGCTTCCCCAGAAAAAGCCCCTGGAATTTCCTATGGTGGGACATAAAGGATCATATACCAACTGGTGGGGTAAAAGTTCCACTCTGCAGATTAAATGCCATTGTTGAGAAACATTCTATCATTAAATGAAACAAATACTAGGACAACACATATGCTGGTATGATAATAATTTTTCAATACATACTAAGTTCCTACCACCAGTAGCAGCAACTCAGTATTCTTGCATTCACTGGGTGTATTAATGAGGGAATTAATACAGAATTAATATTAAGTGAGTTTCTGCATGAGTCACATTTTCCCATGACTGAGATCAACAACCGAGACTATGTCAAGAGATTCTTTGTTGTCTCTTGCAACAGAGCAGAGGCTATAAGATACATCCTTTGTTTCAGTCATATGAAACTGTAATGTTTCTTATTGAAGCCAATTTTCTGAACCTCACTAAAAACAGTAATACAGTGATTTACAAGTTCAAAATATTTTATTTATTCAGTGTTTTATGCAAATTAGTTTTAATAACATTGAAGCAATATATTAATTTTTATTTGAACTAGATATTATTCAGTTCAAAGAACTGAGAGCAAATCATTCTATTATTTATCCCATGCTGTTAGATCTCAATTTGGTAACATAGGCTTTTATAAGACAACATTTGTGATAATGCTATAAAAATTTTAAATCATATAAGTGATTACAAATAAGTTTCTTCTTTCATCTACTATACTTTAAAATGTAAATCAGCAACAGCAAAAACATAATTAATTTTTAATTAAGAAGTTGTGAAGGTGATGTGATGGAAGTGATCTGGAAAGAATTTGAGGAGGAACAGGTATTGATAAGATTAAAACACATTACAGACACATACAAAATTATCAAAGATAAAGTAATGCTCTCAAGTAAATATGTTTATATACAATTTATTTCTAAAAGCAAGCAAGCAAGCAAACAAAGAAACAAACTCAGGGACATGTGATATAACCTCATGTAATGCCAAGGCTCAAAAGCCCCAGCTTACAATTTTCCCCTATATAAACCCTAAGCCCCTCATTTCCAACCTGTTGGGCAGGGCAGGTTGTGTCCTGAGTCTGAACTTGAATAAAAAGACTCTCGTGTATTTGCATCAGAGTTGTGGTCCCTGAGGAACTCTTGTGGGTCTTGAAAACTGGGCATAACAGTAGCTCTAATCTACCCCTTGAACTTTGACAAGTGTATCCTGCTGGAGAACCACCATCCAGAGAGCCAACAGAAAACTCTAAATTAACATGTGAAGAATGGAAATTTTGATACCTATTTTCAGGCCCATTACAACAATTAACAGTTTAAAAATATTCTTTAAAGAATTATAATTTAATTAGCAGAATAAAATATTATTGATAAAATTGATATAAGTAAAAGCTGTGAGGAGAAAAATAGTTGACTTGAGAAACTGTATGGTGCCATTTATATTCTTTTTTCTTTCCTTTTTATTTTTCCTTTTTTATTGAAAACAGATTCATTTCTCATATCATATGCCCTCATTACAGCTTCTTCTCCATCTACTCCTTTAAGCTCCTCCTCACCTCCCATCCCTTCCAGACCCATTACCTTTCTGTTTCTCGTTAGAAAGGAGCAGGATTCTAAGAGATAGCAATGAAATATGACAAAATAAAATATAAGATAAAGTGAAAACTATCACACTGAGACTGGACAAGGCATACAAACAGAAAGAAAAGGGTCCTAAGAACAGGCACAAAAATCAGAGATCCATTCATTCCCATACTCAGGAGTCTCATAAAAGTACTAAACTAAATGCTATAATATATATGGTGAGAACTTGCTGCAGACCCATGTCAGCTCCATGATTGCTGCTTTCATCTGTGAACTTCTATGTGCCTTGCTAAGCTGACTCACAGGGCCTTGTTCTCCTGGTGTTCTCCATTTTCTCAGTCTCTTAGACCCATTCTGCTTCCTCTTCTGCAGGCTTCTCTGAGCTCTGAGGGGAGGGAGATGATAGAGATATCCCATTTAGAACTGTGTGTTCCAAGGACTCTCTCTCTCTACAAAAAGTCTAGCTGTGGGTCTCTGAATCTCTTGCCATGTACCACAGGAGGAAATTCCTATAATGATAACTGAATAAGCCACTGTTCTATGAGTATAGCAGAATGTCATTGAGAGTAATTTTATTAATTATTTTAATTACTTTTATTTTTTTACAATCCAGTTGTTGCCCCCTCTGAGTTCACCATCCCACAGTGCCTCATCCCATTCCTCCTCCTCCTGTCTCCAAGCTGATGTGCCTCCCCCTGGCAGGCCTCCCCACTTTCTGGAGCCTCAAGTTTCTTGAGGTTTAGGTGCATCTTCTCCCACTGAAGCCAGACCAGGCAGTCCTCTGCTATATATGTGCTGGGAGCCTCAGACCAACACATGTATGCTGCCAGGTTGATGGCTCAATGTCTGAGAAACCTCAGGGGTCCAGGTTAGTTGAGACTGCTAGTCTTCCTATGGGGTCACCATCCTCTGCAGCTTCTTCCAGCCTTTCCCTAATTAAACCACAGGAGTTTCTGACTTCAGTCCAATGGTTGGGTGTAAATATCTGTGTCTGTTTTAGTCAGTTGCTTGTTGAGCTTCTCAGAGGACAGTCATGCTAGGCTCTTGTCTGTAAGCACACCATAGCCTTAGAGCCTCCCCTTGAGTTGGATCCCAAGTTGGTCTGGTCACTTGAACTCCTTTCCCTCAGTCTCTCCATTTTTGTCTCTGCAGTTCTTTTAGACAAGACAAGAACAATTTGTTGTTGTTGTTGTTGTTGTTGTTTTAGATCAGTAGTGTTTGAATTTACCCTAGGTCTCCGGGCTATCTTCTTGGTCACCCAAGCAGTGTGGGGTATGAGTTCCATCTTGTGGAATGGGCCTTAAGTCAAATCAGATATTGGTTGCCTCCTCCCATGACTTCTATCTATCAGTGCCCTAGAATATCTTGAAGGAAGGTTTTGTGGTTGGATTGGTGTTTAGTTTTTCTCTTCTGGTAACTGTAGCTTATTTTCCCTCTGAAGACATAGCTCCATGTAGGCATCAGATCAACTTTTCCATGTTCAGTGTGTTATGCAGGTCGTGTCCTCTGCAATGGGGCCCTGCTATCAATTTGTAGAGATCAACCTCTTGTCTTATTCACAGCTTCAGTTGTTTGGAGATTTCCCTTTGCCAACAATTCAATTAACTTTGCCAACAATTCAATTAAATGCAAACCAGTTCCACAACTGAAAACCTTTTTTTCATGACAAGAGATGATTACTTTAAACTCTACATTCCTCATGTAAGTCCTTTGAGGCACACAAGTTGGCCTGCCAGACTTCACTTACAGAACACTCCTGACATAAGTGGTCAAACTCTGAACTTGAAACCCACCAATCCCCACCCTGGAAATATCAACTGGGGAAAGCTCTGCTCCTCAAAAACTCCTATTGTCTTCTGCTTAGTTCTCTGCTTTGTCTCACCCAAACAGAGGAATCCACTCGCCTGAGTTTTTCCCTCCTAATAAATCTTGTGGAATGGGCCTTAAGTCAAATCAGATATTGGTTGCCTCCTCCCATGACTTCTATCTATCAGTGCCCTAGAATATCTTGAAGGAAGGTTTTGTGGTTGGATTGGTGTTTAGTTTTTCTCTTCTGGTAACTGTAGCTTATTTTCCCTCTGAAGACATAGCTCCATGTAGGCATCAGATCAGATCAGTGTAATTTTGTGGTATTTCTTAGATCCCAACTGCCAGAATACTTTTACTGCCAATGTTATAGCACTACCACTGGGGAAACTTTCCCTTTTCCAGAAAAGAGTTGTAATACTTGAAATGGGGAAATATTTCCCCCATAGCAGAGCTACAACACTTACAGTGGGGTAACCCCCTCCCCCAGCTTTTCCCCTCAAAGCTGTTAACACTTACACTCCATTAGGAATGTAAGGAAACTTTTTTAGCACTTTCTTCATATATTTTAGAAAGTTTACACTACATGAGGCTTCTATACCATCCCTCAAATGCCCTCGGATAAAGTGGAATTTTCTGGTTCCTTTGGAGACTAAGGCTATAACGATGTTTTTCTGGAGCAGACAGGTGAAAGTATTTTGCTAAAAAAGACACATAAAAGAAGGTTTAGCTCAACCAGACACAGGTGAAAGGATGTTTTGCTATAGCAAACACATGAAAAGATGCATGATGTGGCCCCACAGACAGTGGGAGCTCAAGCTTTGGTTCACTTTGTTCTGTCTGTCTAGTTTTTGCTGACAACACACATGTGTTGATTCACCTTACATTGCATTGTTGAGCTTCAGTTACAGTGACTTCATAGAGAGAAGCTCACCAAAGAAATTCTTGTGAGATTCCTGTGACTTCTTGCCACCTCCAGAGACTTGGGGCTAATTGGTGAGCTTCACAGTTTCTTCTGGATTGAACTGCCCTTGTTGACTTGTGTGTGGAGTCTGCCAAGTAGACTGGACTGTATTTGCTGATTCCTGTGTTGTGTCTGCTGAGTGGACTGTGCTGAGAACGACTAGGATTGGAATCACCGCAAAGATTTATTTCTAAACATTTCCACATTCCCTATATCCTAATAACCTTTCTTCCCACTATGTGTGGTGGGTGCTGGGCTAGAAGGGAGGCTGTACCATTATTAAAGTAGGTTTTTAAAAATATATACCTCCATCTCAATTTCAGATTCCTCTCCCAGGATTCCAACCCTCAGCTCCATCTACTCTCCCTGTCACCACCTGATCTTCCTCTTACCATCCTTGCCTGCCCCCAGTTCACCCATAAAATTTGCTCTACTTTTCC
Source organism: Grammomys surdaster (assembly GCF_004785775.1). Taxonomy (NCBI): domain Eukaryota; kingdom Metazoa; phylum Chordata; class Mammalia; order Rodentia; family Muridae; genus Grammomys; species Grammomys surdaster. The sequence goes on along the minus strand of NW_021604579.1, from coordinate 7,236,039 downwards.
CTTCCCAAGGAGACCTTGTAACACTCCTCCATGTCCTTTATTCTATACTTAACCTCTCCAGATCTAAGTATTGTAAGTTGGTTATCATTTATTTGATGGCTAATATTCACATATAAGCAAATACCTACCATATTTGGGTCTGTGTCACATCACTCAAGATAATTTTTTTGGTAGTTTTCCTGCAAGTTTCATGATGTCAGTATTCTTTATTATACTTTTTTTTTAACTTTCTTTTAGATTTTTTTGGACCTGACCCTTATGTTTATATTTTATATTGCTTAAATTTGTTGTTTATATTATCTGTTTTATATGAATGCTAGATTTCTCACCTAAGTCTCTTTACAGTTTCACTATTTGACACCATTGAGTTACCAGTTATCCATAGATTAGTGCATATCTCCACTCTCAATAGAAATGCTTCAGTTTTTGAGGGAGATGTTGAATCTTATAGGACCCAATACAACTGATCAATGAGCTGAGAATAAGAGGTGAATGCTTAATTCTAAATAGGAAGTGTTTCCCTCAATACCATCCTTCTTCTGAACCCATTCTTGTGTTTTCTGGCTCATTGTCTTCACTGAAATCTATTGTCTTCTGAATCCCACTCAATCATTGTGGTATTTAGTTGTACTTATAGCTTACCTGACTGTAACACACAATTCCAAACCAAGAAAAAAGCTAAGTAATTCACAGAGGGCAGTTTCTTGATGTTTCAGTTTTCTAAAGTCTGAAAGAAAATTTTATGTATTTTTCAATTGTTTGTTGATGTGACGCTCTTTGTTACTTCCTTGTTTGTGTAATCAAGAATTCCATCTTGTTGATATCTCATACCAAGCAAATTATAAGTGAGGACAGTTGTCGGTATGTTTGTAAAAGTTGCTTAGAGTCTGCACTTGATTTAAATAAAGTCTTGGAGTGATAAGAGGCAGAATTGAAAGATTAAGCCTGGTTCTATAGTACAGTAGATTTATGTAAGCCGTTCATTGTGAGACCTTCACCGTGAGCATATCTGTGGTTTTCTAGAACTTGGTGCTTTCCATAAATAGTGATGATATTTGAGACACTGAGAAACCTCAGACCTAAGATACTTTATTATGAAACCAGTAGTGGGTAAACCAAGTCAGTCTCCAAACTGAAATCCCCGCTCACTTCATGTTCTTCTGCTGTTAATACTGTGTAAACAGTCTTGATAATAGAGAAGCTTCATGAATAAAACTGAATCTTGTCAATAGTTTCAATTTCAGGTAATTAGTGAATAATTTAGTCAGATAGACACTCAGATAATCCATTAGAGCTTTTCCTGATACAAAATACAGTATGATTTGATTTATTTGGGAAGTGTATACCATCTTTCATTCAGGATGGTTAACCTTTCTATGAATTCCAAAAGCTTGATTTTTCTACCCTTTTTGCCGAATTATAGTGAAAAATGCCAAACATCACTCCTAATTTAAAAAAAGGCTGTGGTAACGAGGGTCTTAGGCATTTAAGGATAAGGATATAGGTTTTGTTGTGTGACATTCAGAATGAGAAACTCACAACAAATACTCAATAGTTTATAAACTGGGAAAAGGTGAGCAAAATAAATTTAATAATAATGGATATGAGGTCTCAAAATGTTAGTTTTCCTTTATTTAAAGTCCAAACAATTATAAATTCTTAAATAATTCTAAAATGTATGTGGAAGAAAAAAATGAGGCATTTTAGGTCTTTGTGAAACTCATGATTTTGGCCCAAGCATAATTTAGTTTGTTACATTCCAAGGGGTATGGTGGAAGAAAAAACTCTTATGTGGTGCTGTATTGCTATTCTGGTAGAGGCTTACGGAATGGAGTAGATAATTCTAATCTTTCTATTTTGAAATAGATTTGAATATAAAGAAAGTATCAAACAATAACCATTATAGGTTTTTGTTTTCCATAATTTCTATCTAGTAATCTTTGTAGTCTATGACTTCTACTATAAGATATTCACTAAATATTCTTATGGACATTTTAGAGGAAAGGCTGCAGAAGTCTTGACCAGGTTCTTCTTATTTTAAAAGTTCTCCATCATTTTAATAAGGAAAAAACTCTGCAATTATTTCCCAAGTGTCTCTCCTATCCTGAGCCCACCACATGACTGAGTATAACAGAGCTTTCAGCAGTAGAACATAATTGATACATAGAAATTTTAAAATAGAGAAGTTGGGTGAGAAAAAAAGTAAATGTCACTTAAAATGGTATTTTCCAAACCTATTACTGTTAATACAAGCAAGAAATCCCTTTGTTATTTCCAGCATTAGCATGTTTTTAAGGAGCATGCCTTGTCTCAGATATCATCATTAGCCAAGCATATCATGTTAGAACAGGTCGACTGAAAACAGCAAAGAGCTCCTGAGTGATACAGTGTGTGTTGTCAGTGAGCATGAGTGCATGGGCTTTTAGACTGGACAAAAATAGCCGTTTTCCTGTTTGATCTGAAGGATACAGATTTGAGATTGACAAAAGAAAATACCATCTCAGAGGATATCAGTTGAATTTCTGAGAGAGTATCATCTCTGATCTAGAGGAGCTGTTGATGACTAATGTTGAAGAAGCTTTGCTGAACAACCAAAAATTTTTGAAGGACCAGAAAAAAATTCTCCATGAAGTCTGGAGCTCAAGTAAGTGATCTAGGTGTGTATGATGGTTGGAGACAAGGGTATTTCCTGCTTCTAAGAATTTCACAACTTGAGAATCTTTTCTTTACAGAGTGATTATATGTTGGGACTTAGAAATCTGACAGCCAGTGAAGTCTTTCAAAAGAGATGATTTACTTTCATATTTCATTATAAAGATGGCTGATAGGGTCCATAGTGTCCTGAAATTCAGGAACAAACACATGTCTATAATCTCCCCCTTTCTTGGCTTATTCTCTAGTTCTCTGAAAATTTTACATAATGGTCATTCCGTTTTTGTCATTGCATTTCTTTTAGACAGGAACAATCACTGCACTAGGGGTATTATCTAACTAGTGGAGAAATTCTCTTCAGGTTCCATATCTCCACTTTTGAGCATTTCAGCTATGGTCACCCGAATTGAGTCCTGAAAGCCTTCCCCATCCCAGGTCTCTGGGACATTTTAGAAGTTCCTCTCACCCCTTCTCCAACAACTACATATTTCCATTTATTCTAATACCCCTCTGGACATCTCTCCTGTCTCCTGCAAGATCTGATCTTGTCCCCCTTTCTCTCCCTCTCTTTCTTTCTACACAGTTCCCTACATCCCTCTGTCTCCCATGATTATTTTGCTCCCCCTTCTAAGTGGTATTTAAGCTTCATCATTTGGCCTTCCTTTCTTAAGGTTTGTGGGGCATAACGTGGGTATTCTCTACGTTTTGGATAACATCCACTTATCAATAAGTATATACCATGCATGTCCTTTTGGGTGTGGGTTATTTCCATCCAATTGTCAGCAAGATTCATGATGTCCTTGTTTTAATAGCTGGATAGCATAGCACTGTGTAAATGAACCACATTTTCTGTATCTATTCTTTGGTTAAGGAACATCTGAGTTACTTTATTTTTCTGGATATTATGAATAAATCTACTATAAATATAGTGGAAAATGTGTCCTTGTGATATGGTGGAACATCTTTTGGTTATATGCTCAGCAATAGTATAGCTGGGTCTTTAGGTAGAACTACTTTCAATTTTATGAAGAACTACCAGATTGATTTCTAGAACAACACATACATTTTCTATGATTTTGTGATTTATCTTTTACAGAGGAAAATGTTTTAAATTTACTAACTTCCAATTGATTATTTTTCAAAACTGTGTGTATTGTTCTTAATTGTAATACTAAAGAGCCTTTGCCTTGAGACAATTTGTGCACATTTTCCTTTTGAATTACACAAACTCAAATTTATATGAATCATATAAATATATATGTATACATCTTGAAATACTAATGCTACAAAATTTAGATTATAGTTTTGCATATAGGCTCCTCATTATTTAGTAACATACTTTAAAAAGACGAATTTTTACTTCAATTTTGAGTACTGCATAAATTACTTAAGCTGATGTGTCTCCGCTTCTGTGTTATTTTCTTCCTTAGAGAGGCTTAAATATCCTTTTGCCAATTCCATAATATTTTCTTCTTTAAAATGTGTGTAAATCTTAAAATTGATAGCATGATATTTGCAAATTCATATTTAGAATTTGATATTGTCTGACTCTTTAAAGAGAATTATTCTTTTCCTTCATAAACATATTGCACATAACTTCATGATATGCACTAAAACTTTGGCTAGTATTTACGCCACTTTCAATTGTCATAATAGAATACCACAAATGAATAATAGAAATTTCTAGATGGAATGTCCAAGGTTAAAATGATATCATCTATCAAGAGCCTTCTTATGATGCTATTCATGACCGAAGGAGAAAGTGTAAGAGACAGTGAAGCAATGTTGGAACAGTGTTATCCTACTATAAGGAATTCAGCCATGATCATAATGATCATAATCCTATTCTCAATATGATGACATTAGTTTATATTTAACAGCAGAGTCTCGAGGTTCTAATTATCTGTTTAGATTCTTTGCATTCTCACTTGTTTATACAACACAATGTCAAGTAAATACCAACCTGAAAGTATGAAGAGACACACAGGACACAGCACCTGGGAACAAGACTTTCCCATACAATTTCAAGCTTATTTTCATTCAACAAATAAAACATCCATACAACTTGATAGAATTATATTCAATCATGTAATTCTGGCCCTGTCAGAGAATGCATTGCCTTAAATTCAAATTAAAAATCATCATATCTTATATGCAGGAATATAATTTATTTTTGAGTATTAACATATAATTTATAAGTTTGCTAACTATATCCTTTCAGGTTTTTCATGGCTGTAACCATACATACTAAGAGTCACATAATATGTCAATTCTCTCACCTTCTTTGAAATGGCTAGTACTTTCCTGGTTATTGCATTATGGAAGGTAGGGAGAGTGTTTTACACATAGACAGCACAGTTCTAATTTTTGTCTATACAGTATGTTTTAGTGTTTATTTGCCTGTTGTCTTTATTAAATAAAGATACTCTTGTCTGTTTGTAGTTTATCAAGAGATTGCACCATAAATGAATATTGACTTCATTGAATGCTATCTCTCTTTCATCTGGTAATCTATTTTGTATCAGAGTGACTCATCTTCATTGACTTGTAAATGTTAAACCACCTTGATGATTTCACTGTTCATAATATACAGCATTATTTTCAGATATTGCTAGATTAGATTTGTTAATATTTAGTTTCTAGATGTTATTCTTGTCTTGGGAGATACTTCTCTTTGGTTTAATTCTTTTCTTTTAGTGTAGTTAGAGGTTAACCACAGCTCATAAACTGAGTTAATTTTGATTTGTAACTATTTTATTGAATTTATTAAAAAATTGTTCATGCTTGTGGAAGTTTTATTAAATAATCTATAATATTCCATAATAAATATAGAGCAATCCAAGACAACTCTCTGTTTTTCATGCAGACATGATATTTTACATGTGAAAATCTTGATCTACCCATGTTAAGTGTCGAGTGGTTCGTAATTCTTTCTTATTATGTAGTTAATTTTTGTGGTATTAGAAATGTGGTTACCACTTTTATTTCTGACCTAACTAATTTGTGTCATCTCTTTTTTACTTAGAATAAATAGAAGTTTACCAGTTCTATTGCTCTTTAAAAGAAGCAGCTCTTTTGATTGTTCTATTATCAACTCCATTGAAGTAAAAAATACATATATTTTGAAACAAAGGCACACAGATTTAAACATTTTTAATTAGTTAATTTTTTACTTATTCATTTTACATCCCATCCACTGACCCTCCTAGTTATCTCCTCCCACAATCCTTCCTCCATCCTCCTTTCCTCCATCATCCTTCCTTTACACACACAAAAATTGTGAAGTCTTCCTGGGCATGGGAACTACTTTAGAGTGTGACTCTGTTGGAGAAAATGAACTTTCCTATTCCCAACACGTGCAATTGCAATTACCTTTTTGATTATTGGCTGGGCTTTAGATCTACTTCCCTTTCTCCATGCTGGGATTTTATCATTTTTATACTTGTACATGTCTTATGTGAGCTTTCACAGTCTTTGTGAGTTCATATCTATGTTAACCCTGTTGTGTCTGGAAGACACTATTTTGGAGTCATCCTCTTCCTCTTACTCTTTCTGTCTCTGATCTTCCACTTAGATTCCTCAGCCTTGAGGGGATGGATTTGATAAAGACATCCCATTTTAGGACTAAATTCTCTAAATCCTCTCACTTTCTGCCTATTGTCCAGCTGTGTGTATGTCTGTCAATTACAATTTGTTACTAGGAGAAGTTGCTGTGATGAGTTGAATAAAACATTGATTTTGGAGTAAAGCACTATGTCCTTTGAAGTCATTTTACTGCGATTTTCCTCTAGCAGTTTCATAGTAGTAGGTTTTTCATTAGATCCATAACCTGTCGAGTCTTGGACTCTTGGATACTTTAACAGTGTCATGTATGGGTTTCATCTCATAGAACAAGCTTAAAATCCAATCAGGAAGTGGTTGGTTGTTCCCACAATATTTATGCCACTGCTTCGTCATTATATTTTATATGCAGGCAACTTTTGTGGGTCACAGAGCATGTATCTAGGTGATGTTGGTGATTATTTTTCCCTTCCAGTAGAGTTCATAGAACCTTCTGGCACCACAAATGCTAATCAGTAAAAGTAAAGCATTGGCCATTAGTTTAATTTTTACATGTATGGTAACATATGTAAGTGGTATATTCAGAAAGAGGGCCTTACTGTTGCATTGTTGAAGGTAACCAATAGCCTTGAGAATAGCCTCTGATATTTAGGGAAGGAGTGTATGGCATATCTCTAATGAATGAGTTAACAAAATGGAACCTACTCTGAGCACTGAGTTTTATTTGGTAGCATAAGATGACTGGTTGAAATATTGTCTCCCTTTTAAATTCCCTATATGTATATATTTTAGGAAGCTTCTACAGTAGTAGGGTGCAATGTAACATTCAAAAATGCCTTTAGTGTTCGTTTCCCAACCCATATTCCATTTGTTATCCTATGCTTCCAAACCTTCCCCAGTTAATATTACCCGTTTCACATTTATTTCCTTAAAACACTATCTTTTATTTTTCTATGAAGTATACATATCTGAAGCTTCAACCATGTAAGAGAAAATATGCAATATTTTTCTTTTTGGATCTAAGTTACTTCACTCAAGATGTTTCTAGCTCCATTTATTTACTTGCAATTTTCACAATTTCATTGTTCTTAACAGCTGAATAATATTCCATCGCATAAATATAAGGAAGTCAGAGGTTGAGAAGACCTTCCAATATTCTCTGTGGTAAGGTGTAGAGAACTCTGGGTATCGCTGTCATAGACAGTGTTCTGATGCTGTGAAGAGACACCATGAGCATAGAAATGTTTGTAAAGAAAAACATTTAATTGATGCTTGTTTGCAGTTTCAAAGGTTTAGTCCATTGTTATCAAGCCAGGGAGCGTGGAAACATTCAGGCAGGCATGGCGCTAGGGAAGTACTTGAGAGTTCTACACTTGAATCTTCAGGCAGCCAAAACAGAAAACAGAACAGAACAGAACAGAACAGAACAGAACAGAACAGAACAGAA
>NW_021604579.1:7176760-7228369 GCF_004785775.1 Grammomys surdaster | reverse complement strand
AACAGAACAGAACAGAACAGAACAGAACAGAACAGAACAGAACAGAACAGAACAGAACAGAACAGAACTGCTGGGCTCCAAATGGGATTTTGGAAACCACAAAGTCCACCCACCCAGTGATACAATTATTCCAAAAATGCTACACCTCCTAATCTTTTCATATAGTGCAATTCTCTGGTGACCAAGCATTTAAACATGTGAGTCTATGGGGTCATTCTTATTCAAACTACCACATTTCACCCTCAACTTCTTCTTCAGCACCATGTCTGTCTGAATGCTTCTATGCTCCCTTGCATGATGACAATGGACTAAACCTATGAAACTGTAACCCAGGCACAATTAAATATTTTCCTTTATAAGAGTTGCACCTATCATGGTGTCTCTTCACAGCAAGAAAACACTGACTAATACAGAAGTTGTTACCAGGGAGCAGCGTATTGCAGTGACAGGCCTGACCATGCTGCTTATTTGTGTAATGTTGACTTTGTATTATGAAAGCAATTGAATGCTTTGAGTATAGATAGGCCTAGATCAATCTGGTCATAGAGTCATTGTCCAATATAGTGTCAGTCATGGCTTTCATCTTGTAGAGAAGGATTTAAATCCAATCAAAATGATTTTTCATAATCCCATGATGTTCTGGCTACTATTCTATCCATGAGAATACCTTGACAGGCCAGCCATTATTGTTGCTTGCAGAGTTTATAGCTGAGTATGGTTGATGATTTTTTTCTCTTCTAGTATTGTGCATGTCCCCTTTCAATATTGTTAAAGCCAGACAGTAAAAATGAAGTTTTCAGGTCAGTAGCTTAGTATCTTCATGTTTTATAGCACAGATACATCATGTCTTCAGGAACAGAGGGTTTTGTTTGTTTGTTTGTTGGTTGGTTTCCTTTCCTTTTTTTTGAGAGAGTGTTTTAATGTTAAGTTCTAGAAATTTACTAACAGACTATAGTGTTTGAGGATCTATGGGATCTCAATGACCAACAGCTCCAAAAGACGTAATTTATTCCTGGGTCTAGGTCTTTGTTAGCCTATGATGTCTCAAATAATAATGTTGGCCTGTTGTAGATTAACTCTGTTGTTATTCTTGCACACACACACACACACACACACACACACACACACATGTTTTAACAGTAGTGATTTCAACATATTCTAATATATCATATTTCTTTATTAAATTCATTAGTTAAATATTCATGTAGTTTCCTTCTCATGGTTACTATGAATAGAACAGCAATGAATATGGATAATCAAATGTCTCTGTTGTAGGATGTAGTCCTTTGTGTATATGCCCCAAGGAGTAAAGCTGGATCATATGGTAGATCTACTTGAGTTTTTGGAGGACCCTCCACGCTGATTTCCAGAGTTGTTTTATCAATCTGTAGTCCTTTTCTCCTTATATATGCCAGCATTTCCTGTTTCTTGTGGTTTGCTTTGATTTGGGCTTTGGTTTATTTATTTGTTCACTTGCTTATTTGTTTTTGACTTAGCTATTTTTATTTATATTAGATGAAATATCAGTCTCTGAATTTGCAATTTTTAATAACTAAGAATGTTGAACATTTTAAAAATTATTTTTCAGCCATTTGCATTTTGTCTTTTGAAAACTGTCTGCTCATATCTGTAGCCCATTTTTAGTTGGGTCACTTGTTTTGTTGGTTCCTTTAGTGTGTGTTAGGTCTTCAGATATTCTGCATATTAATTCTCAACCTGATATATAGCCACTCTACAGTCCTTTGGTCAATTGTTTTGTTCACCATACAGGGAGTGTTAGTTTCATGAGGCCCTGGTTTTCAGTTGTTGCCTGTAATTCCTGGTGAATGGACTCCTACTCAAAAGTCCTTTTCTACATCTGGATCTTGGCTGTGTTTTCTTCTACAAGCTTCTGTGTTTGATGTTCACCCTGAGGTACTTGGTTCATTTGTGGCTGACCTTTGTTTTGGGTGATAGACATGACTCTAATTTTATTCTTTATGTAGATATCCTTTTTCCTTAGCATCATTTATAGAACATTATATCTTTTATCCAGTGTGTAGTCTTAGCATTTTTATCAAATATCAAATGTCTGGAGTTGCATGTACTTGTATTTGGGTCTTCTATTTTGTTCCATTTGTCTATGCTTCTATTTAATTACCAGTATCATGTTGCTTTTATTACTCTGGATCTGTAATATATATTTAAATGTGATATGGTAATACTGCAAGCAGTACTTTTTTTTCTAATGATAATTTTGGCTATTTAGGGTCTTTTGTGATTCTGTATGAATCTTGCCAGTTTTTTCCTTCTGATTTTGTGAAATATCACATATGGTTTTTTTTTTCTTTTTCTCTCTTCAATGTGCCATGTATTTCTACAAGTTCTCAATAACTGAATTTATGTTGCTCCTTCTTTGGCATTTCATTCATTTTTAAAGTAGGGAACTTACATAGTTTAGGAAAGACCTGAAATAATGGTACATCCTCCAATCAGTAATAGAATACAAGTTGACTCCTCATGGTCTGCATCCTCATTCTGAGTTCATGGAAAAAAGGCAAGTCAGATAATGCAAAGCTTTACTATCTGATGCCTTAAAGGCATATATATATACATAAATTTAATAATTTGCTTGCAAGTTGTAACTGTGGTTAATCTTATTATAAATGTATGGCACCATTCTGTATCTTTTTAAGATTTGTAAATTTTTACTCATGTTTCTTTATGTGGCCACTCTCTTGTTCCCAAATTTCAATCTAAGAAATTGCTCTTGATGATTTTTTTCTGATAGGTTTGTAAAAGACATTAATGTTCAGTTCATCCAGGTTTTTTCTTAGTAAGGTTATGTCTTTGTTTTCAACTCTCAACAATATAGTCACAAACCATTTTCATATTTTAAAGTATAGAAGTGATCATTAAAAATTACTAATTAACAGGCTTCAGCACTGTTCCACTGATTAGAAATAACATATGCTATTTTTAAGAGAGGACTTTTGTTTATCCACTATTTGATATCAATATATTTTTCAATTACATGGATTAAAATATTTTTCTTACATTTTCACTCACATTTAGACACCTATGTCTTTACACTGGTTGCTTTTGTTCCCTACATCTATCAATATACTTAAAACATTTTCCTTCCACTCTGTGTAAAATGCATCTGCTTAGGGAACTGGTCACTTAACAAGGTTAGTCTAAAAGTTAAAGGAACTAAGGAGTGTGAACTAGAGGACTAAAGGAACTTGGAATTCCTGCTCTGATGAGAACCATGTGTGAGGACAGTCTCTTTTTTCCCCAACACTGAAAAAGTTTATTTTTAAGGGAACATTAATATTGTCGCTTTTTTAAATTATGAATTAATTTTGTGTACCTAGTAAATGTCTATATCATCCCTTATTGTCTGTTATCTTGCTGCATTGTCCTTTCTAGCTATGATGAAGCCTACATACTCTTATTTTCCTGGGTATCATGTGTTCTTCATCTTCCTGCAAATAATATTAACTTCAGGTAAGAACACTTTTTTTCTTATCTATTGAAATTATGAAAAGGGTAGAAGATATATTTCTAGTGCCCAGTTTTTGTATAAAAGGATGTTAGCAGCATTATTTCATTGCAATAATAATCAAAATACTAAAGAGGTGAATGGCAGCAACTCTTCTTATATTCAGAAAGGCAGTGAGATCCCAGGGTGTATCACTTTCCTCTATGTTAAAGAGCCAGAAAGGAGCAGATTTCTACCAGGTCATAATTCCCTAGGGGAGAAGAAACATCTGAGAATAATAAGTTGTTAACTAGGAAAAAGTAAGCTGAAATCACTGAGTTACTAGACCCTCAACCTGCAACAGTTTGACCCACAAAGAACACATATTCCCCATCATGGTTAGGTGCTGGATGGTGCTCTTTTCTTCCAGCATTTCTACCAGGTTCTCATGGTGAGAAGAGAGTGATGGAGAAACTAACTATTCTAAAATAGGTCCACCTTAATTAGTTCTGCCTTCAAGATGAACTGTTTCCTGAAAGTATTACCTGTTGAGGTTCATGGCCTGAATGAATTGACCTGGGAAAAAGATAATATTGAACTCAAGTCTTCTTTCTTTCTGTCCTATCCCTCTCAGGAAACAAAGACATTCGGAAGTCCTCAAAAAGGTCATAGCCCAAAGGCACAGATTCATTGAAAGACCAGATCCAAATAAAAAAGATGCAGAATGGTCTTCTCTTTTTCTCATACACCTTACTTAATTCACATCATTAAAATATACCATCAGGGAGATTAATTGTAGTACACTTGACTCCAAATGAAAATTTTCTCGATACACAAAAAAACCAAACCAGAATCCACAGGGATAGATAGAGCAAGTAAAACCATAGTTAGTCCGCAATTATCAGACTAGAAATGTAATACAACTGTAGTTAATATTGTAAGTAATCTAATGGCAAAATGGACAACATACAAGATCATATGGATAATAGAAGCAAAGCTAGAAATTCTTAGAAATAAAGAAAAGAAATATTATAGTTAAAAACATGGTAGCAGAATTAAAGAATGTCTCTTTTTTGAGTAGACTGAATGGACAAAGTTTGGGAAGAATTCTGATTTTGATTATTAATCATAGAAATGTATAAATAGAAGAAAGATTTCAAGTTTTGCAGAAAAAATATAAGAACCCTGAGACAACTTATGACATTTGTAATAAAGAAGAAAGACAAAAAGGAAGAGCAGTACCATGCTTTAAACTCCCTACAGATCCAGTAGTCTCAGAGAATACCAAACAGGGTAAGAGCCAAAACAAACAGAAAAAATGCACTTTTGCATATAGTATTCAAAGTATAATGAAAATGAAAGATACAATTTAAAATACTAGCAGTCATTGGTAGAGGAATTGGAAATTTGTCCATCTCCCCTTAAACAAGATAAAATTACCTCCTACTTTGCAGAAACCATATAAGCAAGAAATAGATGCAGAAAATCATTTAAAGCATTCATGGAAAACCTAATAATTTAGGACTATATATCATATGTTATGATATATAATTATCATTATTACATATGATATATATTATAATTGTTATAATATATTATATATTAATATATCATTATTATAATATATTAATTATCTTTTAAATGTAAAGAATACATAGACTTCATCTTAGACAAACAAACAGGAAACTTTCCGTTTGGTATCCCTATCTGAAAAATATGTTCAAGTTTCTTGGAGAGAGGAGAAATGGGGGGTGAGAATAGAGAAAGGCAACGACATATAGTCAAAACTACATAAACTTTAAGGAAGGAAAACTTACAGTAAATAAGCCTAACTTTATTAATTGATCTAATAGAGACCAGGTTCTGCAAAAAATTAAAAGTAATGTATTCTGCATTCACCAATTATATGTATATACCATACTTTTCTTATGTGTTCATCTGTTGGAGGATCCTGAGTTCACTTCCAAATCTCCCAAAGAAGTTTCTACATTAGCACCTTAAAACATAAGGGAGGGGCTGGAGAGATGGGTCAGTGGTTAAGAGCACTGGATGCTCTTCCAGAGGACCAGAGTTCAATTCCCAACACCAATATGAAATAATTAGGAATTAGATATTTTGCCACAGAAACTGATAAACAGCCTTCAATAGATTCCAGAGTTCCAAAATAGTTCTACCACATAGATTCTCCCATATAATTAAGTAGAAAAACAGATTACTGGGGATTCCTACTTAACTACAATCTATTTTGATGATAGGGATGATCTGGCATTGGTTTTCAGAAACATTGAAAGAAAAAAAACAGAATGTAAAAGAGTTAAAATTTAGATCAGCTAGGTCTTCTAGGTAGGATTTGGTATGTTCTTCTAAGCAGTTCATGGCAGCAAAGTCTTATTAGTTTCAGATTTATTTTGATTTCAATTTTTCCCCACAGAGAATCTGATGGTGACGACTCCCACTGGACATGTGGTGGCTAGAGTAGGAGGCCAGGCTGAGCTCAGCTGCCAGGTGACTCCACCACGCAGTGTGGCATATATGGATGTGCGCTGGTTCAGGGAAGACAAATCTAAACTTGTTTATCAGTACAGAGGTGGCCATGGAGTGGATGGAGAAGCTGCTCCTGAATATGTGAAGCGCACAGAATTTGTGAGTGAGGCCATTGGAAAGGGCAAAGTGGCCCTCCGAATTCATAACATCAGCATTTTCGATGATGGGCCTTACCAATGTTCATTTAATGATAGTGGCTTTAGTGATGTGGCCTTCATGAACCTCAGTGTGGCTGGTAAGTCGCTTGTGGAACCTAATATACCAGTGTCCTTGTGACCAACAAACTGAAATACATTGCATCATCTTGGCCGTTTGTTATGGGTTTATTATATTTTATATTCTAAAATATCTAAGCAATGGGTAAAAGTTATACATTTACCTCAAAAAATAAACTAAGCAGAGAATAGACATCATATAGCAACCAATTAGTCTAACTTACCAATCAGATATGGAAGTAGACTCACATGTGTTTTTAAATCCAATCTTGTCAATCAAACCTCAGCTTAATAACTATGCTTTTATTTCCTTGTCATTTTCACTAGCATTTGGATTGAAGATGCAAATCAATGTTCAGAGTTTTGGATATGATGGCATCATTCTGGAGTGTTCTTCAGTAGGGTGGTTCCCCCGGCCCCAAATGGAGTGGAAAGACAATAATGGGAATGTAGTTCCATATTCTTCAATATCATACTCTCAGAATGAAGACAGATTTTTCTTCATGAAAATTACTCTTCTCCTTAGAAACCAGTCACAGGAAAGTATCACATGCTGTGTTCATAATCCTCTAACGGGTGAAGAGAAGCAAACCAGTCTTATCATAGCAAGTAAGTACTCAGTCATGAGGATTACTTGCCAACGTGGAAGCACAAAGAATAAATCAATGAATTAATGAATGTTAAAGGATGTACTGCATTGCAGAAAATAACTTTACTGTGCCTCTTCACCATTGATACTGGTTCTGGTTAGACAAATGCTAAATGTAGGGTATTAGAAGAAAAATAAACAGTGGGAATTTATAAATAAGCATATCTTGCAGCTTTAGAGACACTAATTTTTTCTCATTAGACCTAATAATATTCACCTGTAATTTTAACCAGATGCTAGTTCAGTAATATGAAAAATGGTATTGAACACTTTGTATTATTTCCTTCATTTAGAAAAACAAACTATATATATATATGTATATATATATATATACATATATATATACATATATGTATACATTTGTATATATGTGTGTGTGTATGTATGTATGTATGTATGTATGTATATGTTAGTAAAAACAGCAGTAAGAAAAATGTCTAAGATGCAGACTGGGTGGTTATTTGTTCATTGCTTGCTCTGAGAAGACATGATGGTTGAACACAAAAAAATCAAATCAGGAAAAGGTTATCTTATGTTTAACCAAGCTACCCTTGGGTAACATTCAAATACTAAAAATAAATTTCACACAGAAACATACTATGTGGAGATGGAAAGAGGATGGTTTATACCTTTAGATACTAGTTCATACAATGTTTTTCTACATTAACTAAAGGTACAGGTTTTGTCTCTCTTTTAAAAACTCTGTACTGCTTGAGAGAATTGGGAAACTTACTGAAAAATAACTGTTGTTGTGATTAAATATGGCTTTATGACAATGTTTTCTGGAATATCAGAGAAGTTGACAAGAATGAGTTAGAAATCAGACGTTAGGCATGTTGGTACTTTAAAGGCTGAGGCAGGAGTACAGAATTTGAGTTCAGTTTGGGCTACATAATAAGAAATACCTCAAATAGAAAGTAAGTAATAGATGTAGTGAAAGAAAAACTGAAAAAAACCCCAATTAATTCTAAAGCATAGAAGTAAATTATAAAAGATGAATTTGCAGTTGATTCAGTGAACTATTTGCAGTGAACGTATCTTAGAAATAAAGCTAGCAATGATCTTGAGTGTAAATATTGTTATATGAATTTCAGTTGAAATATAAACTCATGGTGGATATGACTGTATGTGCAAGATGTGCACAAGCTGAAGCCATACAAAACTCTAGCAAAGACATGGGGAGATTCCCTACCTGAGGAACTATTGGCATCATTTAATTTCTGAGAAGAGAGAGTTAGTTTTCTATAAAGGACTATAGGGAGGGAGGGAGGAAGAGAGGCATTAGGATAATGCACAGAATCTGAAGGGAATCCTGCTCTCCTGGTAGCTCCTTCCTGGTTTAGTGGGGCTCTTTGCTATGTGTTTTTAAAAGATATTCTTTTTGGTTTTTTTCAGATGCCCTGTTTGATGAGAACTACATAAAATATTTAATTTTCATTTTCCTTGGAATATCGATTTGTTTATGTTTATTTTACCTTTTAATTTTATATCTCATGAACTCAGGTAATTTATTTAAGAGAGATAGAAGCATTTACCTAAGTCACATGGAGAGTTTAGTTAAAATTAAAAGATATTTCTCACTTCCATACACAGCTTGCTTCTTACTTTACAGGTTTGAATTTTATACCTTTCAACACTGTAATTTCCAAGGCAATTTTAGTTTTAGTGATGAAGGACACTATGAATATTTTCTGGGCTTTTCCATATCCACAGTTAATTTCTATATCCCTTAAACAGCACACTCTGAAACATTAAAGGGAACACTAAAAATTAAAGGTATTGTTCTTCTCATAAATAATTGTTCCCAAAAAATAAAGCATACAATTTGAATTACAACTGTTGCTTATTAGTATTGAACCTACATATTGTCATTTTATACAATATGTGAGGAAAAAGTCATATTAGAAAACTAACAGTTTAAATACACTACTACAATTTAGATGGTTTAGAAAAAAAGAAATAATTGCTTCCATCACAGTAAAGTCATCCTGTCACCTCTAATTTCTAAGTGGTTGACACATATGAGTCTTATCCTAGATTAGATTTAATGTGGTGATAAATTTCAGAATAGTGTTCAGTGTGGACAGGGTATGAGTGTGTGTGTGTGTGTGTGTGTGTGTGTGTGTGTGTGTGTATGTATGTATGTATGTGTGTGTGTGTGTGTGTGGTATATGCTCATCAGTGTGTGTAGATGCTTTGACATATACTTCCACTCTCAAAGCCAGAGATGAACTTTGAGTTTCTTATTCTCACTTTCAATTTTTTTCTTTTAAGAGAACATCTCTCACTGAACCTAGAGCTAGGCTGGCAGCAAGAACACACAAAGGCTCTGCATTTTTTCTACTACACATAGTACTGGAATTATAGGTCCATATCCAGACATATCCAGCTTTAGTTTTTTAAATGTAGGTGCTTGGATTCAAACTCAAGTCCCCATGCTTGCACAAAATTGCTTACCCACTGAGCCATCTTTCTAGTCTTACAACTATTTTTAGTATTATAGTTTAAGTCAGAGTCTTGGAAAAATTAATATATAAAAGGTACTTATATAAGTCAATAACTCCTTTACAACCAAATTCCTTTTTCTTATTTTAAGCCTAAACTACATGTTAGTATTAAACTTTGTAATGATACAGAGATCCAGTAGATAAAAAAATAACAGTTATTCATAAGAACAACCTTTGCGGGGTGGAGAGATGGCTCAGAGGTTAAGAGCACTGGGTATACTTCCAGAGAACCTGTGTTCAATTTACAGCACTCACATGATGGCTCATAACTGTCTATAACTTCAGTTCTAGGAGATCCAACACACTTTTATAGCCTCTGTAGGCATCATATATAAAAATGATGCACAGACTACATGTAGGCAAAGCACCTAAACACATAAAATTAATGAAAAAGAACAGTACCCTTTCTGATCCTAATGACAAAACAAAATTTATTATTTACTATAGAACTGAGCTGCTATATGGAGACACAAGAATTCAGAGGCTGAGTAAATTATTCACTAAGAAACCTGAGTTCAAAGTGATGAAAAAAGGATATAGTTTACCATTGATTCAAAGGTCAGGTGACTCAAAGAAGTTAAAGTCCATTCATTCTAGTAGCTTAATATAATACATAGAATCCTAATACGCAAAACATACTTAGAGGATATTTTTATTATGCCAAACATTGTGATAATCATTTTATCTAAATTATTCCTAAAAGATACTTCTGTTGCTTGTGATCTTATTAGGGGTAAGGACATATTGGATTACACATGTCATAAATGACACAGCCAAGATTGAACTACAGAAATGTTTAGTTCTAAATTTCATTCCATATCATTATACTATAACATTCAGTACTTGGTTTCAAGTTTCGTCTTCAAATCATCCATACACTGAAGACCACTGAGTAATTGATATAGTCTGTTCCACAGTGGACGTGATATGTTCCATGGTGATTCCGGAAACACAAAAATAAGTTCTGATTCACTGTCTTTCAGAGACTACAGGTCAAAATGTGCTATTTTGTCAGAAATATATTTCTAGTTCCTTCAAAAATCTAATTTATCCTTTTATGGAAAGAGATATGAGGATTAACTATTCTATGGATATACACATTCAGTAGTCTAAAGAGAAATACCTGTGTACTGTCTGTTTAGCTTAGGGAATAAGTCTGAGCAGGGTTGAAGCAGATGAAATGGGAGAGTGTGTTTCCTCCATGACTGAAGGAGCCAGCCACTTCTGTTTTAAGAATACATAGATCCAACTCAGCTCCTAATTTCAGCTAGCATTGTTCTCACAGCTACTCTTGCCCAAGATTGAATCAGATGAAGACTCCTATGACTGAGCTGTCTCTACTCACCTCAGCCACTGATTTCATGCTAAGTTATATTGTAGGGATCAGAAAAGGATACTCCTCTACGCTCTGATTGTCTTACAAATTCAACTGAGATGTCCTAGTTATAAAAACAAGCCTGATGCTTCGATTGTACTTATGAGATTAGTAGGACTGGGATGGTGATACAATAATTACTTGACCCACCTTTTCAGTTGGCTGTCCTTGGGCTACTGTCTTATACTGCTAAGCTCCTTTTATTAATCATAACTCTCTGTTTTAGAATTTATACCTGGATGCAGAGCATCTTCCTGTATATTAGACACAACGATGATATTTTTCCAATTCTTGTGTGTTGTAGCCTTCTCCATAACAATCATATCTCATTACCTGCAACTTCGGAACAGAGGTAAACAGCATTAATTGTGGTAGCATATCCTTAGTTCTTTTGTTTTCCTAGATGTATGTCTATGTGATGTTGTTTAGTTGTGTGAAACTTTCATCACTGCATGAGGATCTGTGGTTTGGGTGTAAACTCAAAAGATCCTATTTTAACAGAGTGAAGTAGGAGGCAATAAAGCTGCCGTGTTATCAGCTGTGTTGGGGGACAGAACCTTTTGCTCCAGCCACAAGAAGAAACATAGCTTCATGATATATTGTTGAATAAACTCTCTTTTACTTTGGATATTTTCTAACCTTTTAATATTCAATTTATATGTGACTATAAATCAAAATTTTCATCAGCCTTTATCTTACAGTCTATACTGAAAGTGTATGAAATATTAATAATTTGTATTTCATTCTAATCATAATATTTCACATAAGCATTTCCATGATAAATTTTAAACTTTCAAATACTTCTGAGAATCTATTAAATATAAAATACTGCCTCTATTTAGAAGTAAAATTTGCGATAAATATAATAACACTAAAATATGATTTTGACACGACATTCTTTTCTTTAAAGGCTTATAGAGGAAATGTGTATACAGAATGATTAGCAGCAATCAGTGAAGAGCTAGCATATAATATTTATATTTTTTTCAAATCACAAAAGAGAACTTCAGAGTCACAGTGGTCATCAGTGGGCTCTCTTAGTTCTCATTTTTAAACCTCTTGCTAGATAGTCATTGGATAACAGCAGGCATAGACCTGTACTTCTACCACTCCCATGTACAATTATTCTTTATAATTTATTACATTAGAATCAATATTTTAATACTTTTATCACCAAAGGAAAACAATTTGCATTTATATTCACAATCATATGGCCAGAAAAGAAAACACCTAAGCCCAAAACTATTGTGAACATCTTCAATCAAGTAACTGCTTACTATATTTCCTAAAGATTCTGCAGGAGAAAAATGTAGGGAGCAGAGAGACAGGCTACAGATCATCTTAGCCATTTCAAGAATCAGCATCATTTATTTCCTCCTTATTGTAGGAAGTTTGTCAGCCTTAATAACTACTTGACTGTAGTGATCTGTTTTGAAAGGATTGAAGAGTTGAGGTGGACCATATGTTGGTGCACAAGTACTTTATAAGCAACTGATTATGGTCAGTTTGTGCATCACGAAGAACACATACTATTGATGTGTGTTGTGTGTTACTCCATCAGGTTTATGGTTCATAAAATATTTGTCTGGGATTCTGAAGTCTTGGTGCCTTTACACTCTGTTGATCATTTTTCTTTCTTGTACAAAATGGTTTTAGTTTTCTGCAGTTCTACTTAATCTTTCTAATCTTTCTTCTGTTCACTTTGCCTTTGAGGTTATATTTAAGAAAATTTGCCAAGCTTTGTTCTTATGTGTTTTTTTTTCTTTTTGAAATCTTATAATCTCAGTTGTTAGCTTTACATATTTAATCTATTAAGTTAATACTTTCTATAGGTTATGAGACAAAGCTTTTATTTCATTTGTATGGACACCTAGTTTTCATAGATCTATCCACTAAAGAGACTGTCCTGATCCATGGTGTTTTCTTGGTGCCTGTGACCCTCAGTTGAAAATATATACTTGATATATTTCATGTTTCTCTGTTTTGTTCCAATAGGTCTGTTTTAATATCAGTTGTCCACTACTCTCATTACTCTCACTTTGCATTTTGACATTTAAGACTTGTGATGCCTTAAAACTACCTTTTTACTGAATTCCTTTGGCATTAAGGGAAACAATAATAGGTTGATGAAATTTTAAGATTGTTTTCCTATATTTTGGGGGTTGGATTATACTACTAGGTATGACTGAGATCATAAGAATACAGCCTGTTATATAAGTGTGTTTGAATATTTGTTAGACTTCAGATGGGAATGCAGTAGGGCTTCTGTCCATCAAGAGAATATGGATTTTTAATATCTTTTCATCTATTCTTATTCTAGTACAATTAGTCCACGACACATGAAGGTTTACAACTCTATTTGCAGCTTTATTTTTCAGAGGACTAGAAATTACTTGAATAAATTTAAAAATTCTAAAAAATCATCATCAGGGATTACAAAATCATCAGTTTATCTACACAGCATTACTTTAGGAAAGTACACCTTCATATTGATTATACAGGAAATATAACCAATAGTGTGGGCTAATGCTCAGGAATCGATATGTAATAGTGACAGGACAGGTATATTAACAACACAAAGCAGTCCTGAGATGAAATCTCTAGTGACTTTGTATCTCACAGCTCACCTATCACAAGGCATGCAAAATTGTGGGCCTTCTCCTGAAGGCACTTGTATGCTTTTAGCTTTTCTTAGATGGTACAAATTTTTTAAATAAGGCCTAATGATTCTCTAGATTTTTTAGTGTCAAGTGCTTTGCCCCCTTTACATTTCTTTACATTTACATTTTGTTGATTGGGATATTCTTTATCTTCCTTTTAGTTCATTTGGCTAAGGTTTGTGTATCTTGTTGATGTTTTCAAAGAACTATTTTTTTCCTTGATTCTTTATATTGTTCTCTTTGTTTCATTGATTTCAGCCCTTAGTTTGATTATTTCCTGCTGTCTACTCCTCTTGGTTTGTTGGCTTCTGTTTGTATATAGCTTTAGGTGTTCTGTTAAGGCACTAGTATGACATCTCACGAATTTCTTTATAAAAGTACTTAGTGCTATCAACTTTCTTCTTAGCACTGCTTTCAGTGTGTCTCTTAAGTTTGGATATGTTGCTGTAGTCGATTAGTTCACTCTACACCCAGAAGCAGCACACACTCTTTACTATCTTCCCAATGCTCTGGATTCTCAAATAAAACACACACACACACACACACACACACACACACACACACACACACTGCCTTCTATTTTAATATGCCTAAATGGCTCAATTGCTAGACAACTTCCAAACTTCCATGTTGCTAATGCCTCCTCTCTAATGCTCCTGAATTGTTGCTTACTAAGATCTATATTGCATCTCTGCCACCCCTGATTCAATGCCTGCAGCCCTCCTGGACCTTGATCCCTGACTCTTACATATTGGCAGTCTCTCTGTCTCTCTATCCTACACTGTTCAGTCCTGGACCTCCTTTTTCTCCCAGCAATGGTGATTCCTCTTCTTCCTCGGTTCCTTGCCCACAAACGCTAATGTCCCACCTCTGTCTCCCTGCCCAGCCATAGCCGCTGGCAACTTTGTTTACCAATTAAAACCAACTGGGGGAAGGGACCTTCAGCATCTTACATGCAGATGTGCAGGTTTCTATGTAATTTTGGGAGCTGAATTAGTACAAGTAGCATTAGAACTTATCCACAATATAGGTATGTTGTATTTTCCTTTATATTGAATTCTAGAAAGTCTTCAATTTCTTTATTTCTTCCTACACCTACAAATCCATGGAAACTGAACACTCTCTACACTAATGAGGTTGTAGGTCTCTCATATTTTTATTCTTGTTGAAGTCCAGCTATAATCCTTGGTAGTCTTACAAGAAACAGGGGTAGGGAGCTATTTCAATTTTGTTGTATTTGATGACACTTTGTAACTGAGTATATTATCAGTTTTGGAGAAGGTTCTGTGAGGTGCTAAGTGAAATGTTCTGTAGATATATTAGGTTCATTTAGGTCATACCATCTATTACTTCTATTATTTCTCTGTTTAGTTTTTGTCTGAATGACCTGTCCATTGGTGAGAGTAGGGTGTTGAAGTTTCCCATTATTAATGCATTGATTTTGTTGTGTGATATTAGATTTAGTAATGTTAAATCTGACTCAGCTCTTCTAACTCAGCCTCCTGAATGCTGGTTACAGACATGTATGACCGCATTCGGCTAAGAAGAATTCTCAGACTTATTAAAGTGATTTTACATGATATTTAATGTCTCTTGGTCTAGTACATAACCTCATTAATTTTCTAATTTTTTTAGTTTTCATTTCAGATCCCTTATATTCCTTGTACAATAGCTGGATGGAGAATATGGCAGTAGTGATAGTATTTGTAATGACAATTTTCAGTTTTTTAACCATTGCATTATTTTGGGAACATATCAAAATGTAAGTAAACAAAAAGAGTCATTACATTAAGACTAACAAAGGCCATTTCTTCTTTTAAGGTCCTGCTTTATAGTTTATTATTAGCCAAGGATCACTCATTTCTCAAAAAAGACATGTTAATTGAGACTGTTATTTTATGTTACACGTTAGTATTTTAAGATTGAGTTGTAGTTTTCTTCTGTTTGAGTACATTTGTTTATAACTCAAGTGTACAATCAAAAATTAAACAGAAAGTGTATTTAAGAGTGCTGAATAGTACTGGCTATACTTCCAGAGGACATGAGTCTGTTTCCCAGCATACACAAGGAAGCTCATAACTGTTTATCATGCCAGTTCCAGGGAATCTAATGCCTTCTTCTGTTCTCCTGACTTCTTTAGGTACAAACTGGTTCAAAGATATATATATATATATCTCCAAGCAACACACATAGAAAATAAAATAAATTTAAAGGCAATTTTAAGTAGAAAGCTTCCTTTATTCTCTTATTATTGCATGCAGAATTCTGACTGTATTGTTCAGATTTTCTTGACCCATGCTTAAATGAATGAGTCAACTTGTCTGGTGACACTTCTGAAACCTTCTAAAATACAAAGATGTCTCCTTCATTTATTATTTTGATATTATTTTCCATAAAAATCATTTTGTCCTTCTCATATATATTTCATGAATTGAAAATTAGCAAAATTGAACCCCCTTCAGACATTATTAACTATTTCATGATATATATTAAGGAAGTTCACTTTTTTCTATTGTTGTGTAGCTAGAGAATTGAAGATAATATGTATTAAGTTAGAGATGTCTTTGATATCATCAAAATGTCGTTTCTTTTATAATGATAGAAGTATTTCTTCAGGTTAATGATATTCCCCAACACTTCTTATATTCAAATAGGAATTATAATGTCACATTTATTCTGGTGTGTTCTCCAATAGAATATTTTTAAATGAATATTAAATAGCTGAGGCACATCAATAAATTTTGGAGAAAATAAAAATATGTGAAATTGTTAGACAAAAGGTGTTTTGAACTCATAATGTTACACATTCCAAATAGTTACCCAAAGAGCAAAAAATTGTCAAAGATTTTAAAACAATTTAATCTATGAAATCTTTCATCAAATATTTACCCTAAATAAGCATAAGAAACTATGAAAATATGAATATATAAGAAATATGCAAATGTAAATAATTGAAATATTAAGACAACAGTTATATTTTACCTGTAAATAGAGTATTTAACTGACAGAATGTGAATACAAAGTTGGGCCTCTGAATCTACATATTATACTTTCCCAGATTCAACCAACTCTAGATCAGAAATATTTTTAAGGGCGGTGGTGGCGCACGCCTTTAATCCCAGCACTTGGGAGGCAGAGGCAGGCAGATTTCTCAGTTCGAGGCCAGCCTGGTCTACGGAGTGAGTTCCAGGACAGCCAGGGCTACACAGAGAAACCCTGTCTCGAAAAACAAAAAACAAAAACAAACAAACAAAAAGAAATATTTTTAAAAGGGTATACCTATATTGAACATATGAAGATATTTTTGTTGTTTATGTAATGACCAGGAGATAAAGAATAACTGTCTACACTATGTTCTACCCTAACAAGAAAATATGTATCATATTGCCTCTTCCAAAGGCTCACAGATTATTAACCAAGAGGGGTGAAGAGATTATAAAATCCATAAACACAGGATTACTACAAGAAAACAATGTCTTCTGGATAAAAGGGCATCTACAAATAGGAATGCACAATGGTTGTGACACTGTTCATAAGACCTGTGTAAGACCAAGCCAGATCAAATTTTGGCATGCAGAGGCGAAGTTAGTATGAAGTCCCAACCCTAGCAGAAGAGCTATTGACATTTTTTATTGTTGTGTAAAGAAAGGTCATTTAAAAAAAATGATAATTGCCAATAATTTCCTCACACTGTAGTGGAAGGACACACAATTAAAAAATATTTAGTAAGCACAAATTGGCCTCGAATGAAAAGGCAAAAGACACAAAGTTAGGTTGGTAGGGATAAGGAAGTCTATCTGAGAAGTGTTGGGGGAGAGAGAATGACTGTGCTGAAACTTGAACAAAATGCTCAAAGAATTAAAAAGAATACTTTATAAAATCTGAAAAAAAAAATCCCTAAATAACACCATAGACTCCTGAGGTAGGGGATGATTCAGTTTGGATATATTATATGAGAGAAGAATAAATAATAATAAAAAGGAAAATATCATAGAACACTTGTTTAGCATTTCAATTATATTAAATATTATAAAAAACTTTGAAATGATTTAGCTAATGAAATGTATAGGAGAATGATTACTGTATATTATCAAAATCTATATCATTTTATATAAAGCCCTTGGAAATTGAATAGACTTTTCTATTGACAGGAGTTGTGACTGTCTAAGGCAAGGAGCAGCCATTTTAGGGAGTTTAATGTACTCCCCTGCAAAAGAATTTTCCTAGTCAAGCTTGTTTGCTGTTTATGCTTTTTAAATGAAGAATGAAGAAGTTTATAAGACCCCTAGTTGAGTGTTCAGGGACTCCTTATCACCTGTTGTAATACCTCTTCCTTAATTGCATAGGGCTAGAGTAGATAGGCCAAGAGAGATTAGAAAAAAGAAAATTTATCTACAAGGCTAAGGAGAAGCCCCCATACCTGTTGGGTAATAAAGGCTTTTCAAGTACAGCTTGTTTTAGGAAGACAGGGTAGCAGTCACATCCCTGTAAGTAAGCCCTTACCTAGGCTCTATTAGAAAGATTAATTATCTCATTGGTTCTCCAGCAAGAACTTTGATAGGATCATGCCTTGGTTTACTTTGGAAGATTAGAAAAATGGTTAAATATTTTACATCTCTCCCTGTGAAGGAATTGTACCAACAGGGTTCTAGAACCAATATTACATGGATACCAACACATAACTATATTTATGACCTAGCAAATGAATATCAATAACTGTGCTATCACAATCAGAGATGATGTTTTTAATGGAGATAAGTGATCTGCCTATTATACTATTCTTCTTGTTATGACTTCCAATAAGAAAACTTGGAAGATAATGATTTATACTCTATTCTAACTTCTCATTATAGTAAAAAGAATAATGAACATACTAAAGAAAATTATAAAGATGTATACAACCAATAAAGTTTAGACTCATATTTCACATTCCTCAATGCTTTTTTTTTAAGAAGATAGAATGAGGGATGAAGAGTTGACAGATTAAGACATATATAAAATATGTCTACTATTATTGTTTAGATTTTAAGTGTTCTTCAAAGATTCAAGTGGTAAAAGGTTGGTCCCTAGTATGGTAATATCCTTTGAGTGAATTCTTTGACAAGTGAGTACTAATGGGTGATCATTGTGGGCAGGTCTTCAGGGAGTTAATGAGACTATGGTGCTATCATATTTCTTTGTTTTGGTTTCTAGCCAGGGTCTGAGTGGTTTTATTCTGCTTTTTTCATTCCTTACAGATTGTTTCACTACAAACAATGGTCCGACCTGTACAATTACAGAGAGAACTAACAGATGGCGGGGAGAGGGATAAAGGGAGAGATCTGCCCTCAAAGTGTATGTTTCGTTCAAAGTCTGAAGAATAAGCAATCTTACTTTCCTGGTGTTGCTTCTTCCTGAGCAAGTTTGTCTATTGCTGCTGCTACTACCATCCCATGATGATATACCCGAGCATCTTTGGCCTACTAATGTGGACTGAGTACAAGTAATTTTCCATGGAACTTCGAAAACTTTCACACAAGACTAGGACTGTAAAGGCATCCAGATTGATGGATCAAGAGGCTAGAGTCTATTGTATAAACATTTTAATAAATTGTATTTTATAATGTACATGCATTTTATTAGTTTGCTTCTTATTGTGGCTGATAGGGTTCAGAATAGCATATAAGGTTTGAACTCTTGTCAATCTCTATTGTTCAACAATTCAAAAGAGTGTTACTCTTTCCCAGTACTGAAGTTTTTACTTACTATTTTGCAGTGTTGAATTAGCCATCAGCATAGGTTACCCTTATTTAAACCCCCTTTTACTATATACATGTGTATATAATTTATAAAGTTCTATAGTAATAGATTTTCACATCTATTTTTCAAAAGCCCTTTAGTATTAGTTATCTCTCCCATAGTTCCTCCTCTACCCTGCCCTTCCGATACTCATTCCATGTAATCCTACTCATTCTATTATGTTTCAATTTATAACTTTTTTATTGGATATTTTCTTTGCTTACATTTCGAATGTTATCCCCTTTCCAGGTTACCACCCCCCAAAACCTCCTATCCCATCTCCCCTGCACCTGTTTCTATGAGGGTGTTCCTCCACAGACCCATCCACCCATTCCTGCCTCCCTGCCCTAGCATTTCCCTACACTGGGGCATCGAGCCTTTACAGGACAAAGGACCTCTCCCCCCATTGGTGCCCGACAAGGCCATCCTGTACTACATATGCAGCTGGAGCCATGGGTCCCTCCATGTGTATTCCTTGGTTGTTTTTTTAGTTCTTCAGTCCTTTCTCTAACTCCTCCACTGGGGGCCCTGTGCTCAGTCCAATGGTTGGCTGTGAGCATTGACCTCTATATTTGTCAGGATCTGGCAGAGCCTCTCAGGAGACAGCTATATCAGACTCCAGTCAGCATGCACTTCCTGGCATCCAAAATAGTGCCTACTTTAGTGACTGTATATGGGATGAATACCCAAGTGGAGCAGTCTCTGGATGGCCTTTCCTTCAGTTTCTGTTCCACACTGTCTCTTTATTCGCTCCCATGAGTATTTTGACCTCCTTCTAAGAAGGACAGAAGCACCCATACTTTGGTCTTGCTTCTTCTTGAGTTTCATGTGGTCTGAGAATGGTATCCTGGGTATTCCTAGCTTTTGGGATAATATCCACTCATCAGTGAGTGCATACCATGTGTGTTCTTTTGTGAATGTGTTACCTCACTCAGGATAATATTTTTTAGTTCTATATATTACCAAAGTATTTCATGAATTCATTGTTTTTAATAGCTGAGTAATACTCCATTGTGTAAATGTACCACATTATCAGTATACACTCCTCTGTTGAAGGACATCTGGTTTATTTACAGCTTTTGATTATTATAAATAAGGCCACTATGAACATAGTAGAACATGTTTCCTTGTTATATGTTGGAGCATCTTTTGGGTATATGCCCAGGAGTGGTATAGTTGGGTTCTCAGATAATACAATGTCCCATTTTCTGAAGAACACCCAGACTGATTTCCAGAGTGGTTGTACTAGCTTGCAATCCCACCAACAATGAAGGAATTTTCCTCTTTCTCCATATCCTCACCAGCATCTGCTGTCACCTGAGTTTTTGATCTTAGCCATTCTGACTGGTGTGAGGTTGAATCTCTCAGGGTTGTTTTGATTTGCACTTCCCAGATAACTAAGGATGTTGAACATTTCTTTAAGTGCTTCTCCGCCATTTGAGATTCCTCAGTTGAGAAATTCTTTGTTTAGCTCTCTACCCCATTTTTAATATGGTTATTTGGTTGTCTGGAATATAATTTCTTGAATTCTTTGCATATATTGGATATTAGCCCTCTATTGGATGTTGTATTGGTAAAGATCTTTTCCCAATCTGTTGGTTGTGGTTTTATCCTATTGACAGTGTCCTTTGCTTTACAGAAGCTTTACAATTTTATGAGGTCCAATTTGTCAATTCTTGATCTTACAGCATAAGCCTATTTTAATCTTGTGCATGTTAGAACACATGGGAGTTGAACGTCCTCTGGATGTCGTGGGACTGGGAGCAGAAGTAGTGCCCAAAGTCTGCTCAGGGCACTGTCTCAGACCATATTCAATAGTCTTTCACTCTCTGTACTTTGACAAATTGTTTGTTTTTGTGATAATCACCATGTACTGTAAAACAGTGGCTTCACTAGACCTCCTTTTAATTTTTGACCATGGCTTTCCAAAAATATTCAAAAACAGCCTGTTGCTGTTTCTCCTGGTTACACACTCCAGAGGAGCAAGATAAATCTATTGCTCAAGATGTCATGCATTCCAAGAGCAGGTCCCAGAGACCTGATCTGGAACTGAGCTGAAAAACTCTTTCCTGAGGACTAGTTTCAAGGTGTCAGGAGGCTCCATATACACTTTCAAAGGAGGAAGCAACTACCAATCCTACACAGTTGTGACACTTGTGAACCATAATGTTATGGAGCCAATAGATACACCTACAAAACTGTGGGGCAGTGAGCTATGAGAAAAAGGCCAGAAAGCCTGGTAGAAGAGACCTAGAACCCCGGAACCTGGCCCAAAGAAGGCCACTGGGATGGAAGGTGCTTCGGGCTTTTCCCAGACATCCGGCTCTCTCAGCTTCAGCTCTCCACAGTCCCTCCCACAGAGAGGTCCATGGTCATTGATCACGTAGGAGTAGCACCATCATGCAGATGAGGCATTCCCAAGCTCTCAGGCCAAACCAATAGGGGTTACCTGCTGCCAGACCTTAACCCCACCCCAAAACTGTATATATAGGCCAAGTTCAAAAGTAAAGGTGTGCAAGATTCTTCCGGGTGTCTGAGAGCTTCTTTTGCCGTCCCTTCCCTCTTTGCCAACCAGCCAGTGCCTCCGAGGCACTTCAAAGAGCTGTAACACTTTTCAAAGAGCTGTAACACATTCCCCCTCTCCACTGCTGCTGAGATGCTGAGACATGGTTGGTGGCAGGGGCAGAAGTGGACTCTCCTGTCTGTGGCCCCCACCATCATCCTTCGAGGGCCGTCCGGGCTCTCCCAGGCCCAGCCGTCTGTGGGGCTCTCTCCGCTACAATTGTGGTTCCCAGGACTGCTGAGCCACGCTGCTGAGCCCCAGGGACCGCAAACTACACCGAGACTCCCCAGGAACTGAGTAGCCAAGTCCCGAGTTCTGCCGACTGAGCCGTGGTTCCCCCCGCCCGTGACCCCTGAGAGTTTTGAACCACACAAAACACTCTTATATCTAAGGCTAGTCAAACATTTTAGAAGAGGGAACAGGGGACTATAAGAGCCAGAAGATTAGGCATTTGCTGTGAGAATGTATCTCCTAGTAATATAGAAGTTACACCCATAGAGTCTGACCATCATGAGTTTCCATATGTGAGCTTAACAAACATGACAACAATGACCATACCAAACTGAGTGAAGAGAAACCCATAACTTATCAATCATATATACATAACAATAAGCAACAGAAGAAATCTGGGAATAGGAGAGGTGCCTTTCCCCAGGGAAGGGCATTCTAATTGATTGTCCTAAGTACTGAAAGCATATATATGGGTAACATACAGACTCAACAGGCTACGTTAGGATTTCTGTTGCCCTACTATAGGGTAACTCCATTTAAACACTTTATATATGTGTATCTATGTAGTGTAAGAAGCTTCTAGAGTTGCATGCTTCCGTATAGCTACATGTGGTAGAGAAGAGAGATCAGAATGAAGGAAGGAATACTAGGAGAAATAACTAAAACTAAATAAATTTTGAAAACACAATTTTGATTTTTTTATACCAGTTGAATAATATTTCACTGTATAAATGTACCACATTTTTATTATCTCTTTGTCAACTGATGGATGCCTCCTACTGTATTTCTACTTTCCGGCTATTTTGGATAGAGCAGCAACTAATATGGATGTAGTGGTTTGAATGAAAATGGCCCCCATAGATCATACGGAGTGGCACTATTCGGAGCTGTGGCCTTGTTTCAGAAAGCATTGCATTGTTTTAGGAAGTGTGTCGCTAGGGGTGGGCTTTGAGGCCTCAGAAGCTCAAGACAGGCCTCCTAGGTCACTGCCTTTTCCTGCTGCCTGTGGATCCAGATGTAGACCTCTTGGCTACCTCTCCAGCATCATTTCTGCCTGCATGGCACCATGCTTCCCACCTCTAAACTGTAAGTCAGTCCCTGTTAAATGTTTTCCATTATAAAAGTTACCTTTGTCACTGTTTATTTCTCACAGAAATAGAAACCCTAATTAAGAGAATCGATGAACAAGTATGTGTTAAGTAGGATAGCAGGTCCTTTGGGTATATGTGTAAAAGTGGTACAGCTTGATCATGTGGGAAATCTAGATCTAGCTTCTTGAGTGGCCTCCACATTGATTTTCACAATTGCTCTTCCAGTTTGTACCCCCAACAGCAGTAAATGGTTTTCATTTTCCACCTCTACACTGTTTACCATTAGTTCTGTTGGTTTCAGCAGCCATTGATTACCACTAGCAAGTAATCCAACAACTGATACTCTTTGAAATATTTTGAACCCTGTGAACATACAATATGGGTGTTGTTTAAGCAGTCCTATTGCTATTTTATGGCTACAGCTTCCCTATCATTCCAAGAAAAACACTCTCAAAACAGGTGTCCTGGTTCTTTAACTCTTAGTTTTCTGGGAATTTCACAGTCACATATTGTCTACAATTTTGATAGTTTGGGATCGTTACCATAGTTGTCTTCTGTAGGGTTAGTGGGGTCCCGCGTCTGTTCTGCCACAGGGTTCAGGCCACTCAGGGGAACAGGATGCAAGAAGTTTGACAGAGCTTACTCCACACGGTGTCAGGCTATTTGGTACTTCCAACATAATGGTGCCACTATTGTACCACTGAGGATATACATTTATTTTTATTGATTAATGTATTTATTCACTTTAAATAGCTACCACAGCTCCTCTCCCCTATTTTCTCCCATTCTTAGCCTCCTTTGCCATTCTTCCTTCCCCTTAGAGAAGGGTTGCAACCCCCCAGTTACAACCTGCCCTGGATCATCAAGTTGCATCAGGACTAAGTGCATCATCGTTCACTTTGGCCTGACAAATCAGTTCAGCTAGGGGAAAGAGATGCAAAGGTAGGCAAAGGAGACCAAGTCAGAGACAGCCCTACATCCAATTGTTAGGAGACCCACATGAAAACCAAGCTGCCCATCTGCTACAAATGAGTAGAAGAACTAGGTCAGGTCCAGAAATTCTCTTTGCTTGGTAGTTTGGTCTCTGTGAGCATCGTAGGTTCAGGTTAGTTAGTTCTGTATGTCTTTTGGTGTCATTCAAACCTATGACTCCCTCAATCTTTCCCCCAAGTCTTCCACAAGACTCTCTGAGCTCTTACTAATGTTTGAGTAACATACAAAAATATATAAAGAACTCAAGAAATTAGACATCAATGAAACAAATAATTCAATTTAAAAATGGGATACAGAGCTAAACAGAATATTTTCAACGGAGAAATCTCTAATGGCTGAGAAGCCCTTAAATGTATTCTTAGTCATCAGGGACATACAAATCAAAGTGACTCTAAGATTCCATCTTACACCTATTAGAATGGCTAAGATAAAAATCTCAAATGACAGCACATTTTGATAAAGATGTGGAGCCAAGGGAACATTCCTCCATTGCTGGTGGGGGTGCAAAGTTATACAACCTCTTTGGAAATCATTCTGGCAGTTTAGGAAAAATTCTACCTCAAGACCCAGATACTCACATCCTACATGGAGACATGTTCATAGCAGCTTTTTTTTTTTTCACAATAGCCAGAGACTGGAAATGACCTAGATGTCCTTCAACCAATGAGTAGATAAAGAAAATGCTGTGCATTTACACAATGGGATACTACTCAGCTATTAAAAATCAGGGACTTAAAGAAAATTTCAGGCAAATGGATAGAAGTATCATTAAGAAAATATCATCTTAAGTGAGGCTACCCAGATACTGAAAGAAACACATGGTATCTACCCTCTTATAAGTGGATATTGGGCATACATTACAGGATAACCAATCCACAATTTGCAGATCCAAAGGCTAAATAACAAAGAGGGCCCAAGGGAGGATGTTTGACTCTCAGTCAGAAGGGAAAATAAAATATACACTGGAAATAGATGGAGATAGGGAACTGAGTGAGAGAGAGAATATGCAAGAGAATTGTCTGGGGATCAGGTATGAGGAGAATAGGGAGTTGAGAGGTCTGGGAGAGAAAAGAAAAATCAGTTGGGGGAAGCATCTTTGGGACAAGCCAGAGACCTGGGTTGGGGTAGGCCCATGGGAGGATATGTAGATGACCTTGCTAAGACTCTTAGCAGCTGGGGATATGGAGATTGAAGTGGTTACCTCCTGTAGCCAGGTAGATTTTCATTGGTGAGAGGGTGATAACAAGTCACCCACAAAACTTCCAGCCCAAATTTGTCCTGTTTACAATATGAGCAGGGATAAAAGTGGAACATAGATTGAAGGAATAGCCAACTGATGACTGACCCAACTTGATATCTACTCCAAGGGAGAGAACTAACCCTGACACTATTAATGAAACTCAGCTGTGCTTGCAGACAGGAACTTAGCATAATTGGCATTTGAGAGGCTTCATCCAGCAGCTGATGGAAACAGATGCAGAGGCCAGCAACCACTGAGGATATCTTGCCAAGATACCTGTTATAATTCATATCCTCTACAGATAGGTAGTACTTTTGATGTGTTTCTCCCTTGATAACTTGCAAAGAACTTTGAATATTATGAATCTTCTGAATTCTAACTGGGGGAAGATGAGAAAACTTTCAAAGTAGGTTTTTTAATCTTTACTCATGTATATGGATACATGAGTTTTGTCTGTTATCCATGGAGATACAAAGAGGTCTATGATCCCCTGGAACTGGAGGCTCAAATGGTTGTATGCTACCATGGAGGTGCTGGAAATTAAACCCAGATCACCAGAAGAGCAATCGGTGTTCCTAATATTTAGCCGTCTCTCCAGCCCTCAAAATAGTTTTAACTTATATTTGTCTGATGTCTAAAGGTGTTGAACTTCTTTTTGAAAACACCATATCTCTGTCATTTTTTTTATTTTGTTTTGTTTTGTGAGATCTCTTTTTAGTCATATGTCCCAATTTTTGGTTGCTTTCTTACTGCATAGGTGTTTTATTATAGTTTGTGTGTGTGTGTGTGTGTGTGTGTGTGTGTGTGTGTACTTTATACAACAAGCCACTGTTAGATGCACAACTAGTAATGATTTACACATTCTGTAGGTGATGTTATTATAAAAATGGTGGTGTTATTTGTTCTACAGAATTTCTTATTTTATACATCTTTAGTTTTGTGAGGTCCCATTGATATTAATACTTGAGTTACTGGAATTCTGTTCTTTCCTGTGCCTACAAATTGAAGCAGTATCCCTACTTAATCAAATTCAGAGAATCTGGGTCATAAAGTTCAACTCCTTGGTTCTTTTAGAGTTGAGTTTTGTCCAGGGTGAAGCATAAGCTTCTAATTTCATTATTTTACATATAGCTATCCAATTTGACCAGCACCACTTTGTTGAAGATGTTATCTATCTTCTAATGTCTATTTTTGACCTCTGTTAAAAATCATGTAGTTGTAGGAGAGTAACCTTCTGTCTGGAATGTCAGCTTTCTTCAGTTATCAATAAGTCTGTTTTTTCCTGTGCTATGCTATTTTTATAATTATATCTCTATAGTATAACTGAAATAAGGACTGGTGATTCCTCCAACCATGTTTTTATTGTTCAAGATTTTTTTATATATACTTGGTCTTTTGTGTTTTCACTGGAATTTTAATATTTTTTATTTCAATTTTTGTGAAGAATTACAATGGAAGAATTGCATCAGAATTGCACTGATCAGTATATTGTTTCTACTAAGTTGGGCATTTTTGCAATACAAAGATCTACCAATATGGGCATTTTTTCTCTAATACTTTCTTAAATTATGTCTTCAGGTTTTAATTGCATAAGTATTTCACTTTCTGTGGTTAAATATATTCCATCTTTTTAAACTCTTATTTGCCTGACTTTGTGTTAGTATGTTTGTTATTGGTACATAAGGCTGGTCTTTTGTTGTTAATTTTGTATCCTTGCTTCATTGATGAAATTTTAGTTAGCTTTGTAATATTTCTAATGGCATCTTTAGATTTACAGATAGAATTAAATATTCTTTCCCTTATCATTTTAAAATTTTTATCCTGTTTGTCTCCCTTTTTATCTTCTTGATGTAGCTAACATTTCAAAAATGATATTAAAAGGAAATGTGGGAGTGGAATCCTTGTCTTGATCCTAATTTTAGTGGAAACATCATTTGTTTTCCATTTAATGTGATGTTGGCTGTGAGTTTATTTTTTATGGCCTTTATTGTATTGAGCTATGCCCCTGTATTCCTAGGTTCTCCCAGAGTTGGTCATAAAGTAATGTTGATTTTTTTCAGCAAGTAAACTAGTTTTATCATATATATATATATATATATATATATATATATATATATATAACACATATATAATATATATAAAATTTAAGCCAGTATGAATAGATTAAAATTTTCTTTGTAATCAATATTTAATACTTTTAATATTTTAATTATAAAAACATTAAACATTTTTGTGCTGAATGTTTCTGATTATGTATAGGTTTCATGGAATAGCACACCTTAATTCACATTAATTACACAACAGATAATCAGAAACATTTAGATACTTTTTAGTTAATGGAGATGTTCAGAGTTAGAAACATAACAAAATAAGACATGATTTGGTTTCTGGTAAAGAAGCGAATTATAAACAGATAGACATAAACCAATAAAAACATTTTAAAAATAATTTTAGTACCAGAACAATTTGACAGGATTATGATTCTTTGAGATGTAAATTGATCAGTGTGATTTTTCTAATAACTACCATTATTGCCTTCTAGTGAGATATTGAAGCTGATTGTTGCCATAGTAAATGCTAAGTACTACAAGTGTAATTTTTCCCCAGCCAACAGACTCTAATTAGATGGAATTTGCCTCTGCTAGACTGTGAACAATTATCCCTCCTGACACTGGGCTCAGAAACATTTAATTTATGAAAGTCTTTCTTCTGTCTTATTGGCCCATTTGTTAGCAAATTCATAAGAGTAAATTAAGACAAAGTTGAATGCTGGAGCCTATTGGTGTGACAATCATGTGAAATCTGAGTATCTCATGATTTAAATACTGGCAAATCCAGATTCAATTCAATCTCTTTCTGATAAAAATGTTTTCCTCTCTATTTAAATTGTTCTCTTAGTCATCTCTGATGTGTGGAGATAAGTTTCTAATTTTTTATTAAATGTTTCTGAGCCCAGTGATATTTGTTACATTTTGTTTAAGACCTTTTCTGCAGCTAATGAGATTATCATTTGGTTTCTATTGATTTAATCTGCTTATGTACTTGGTTACATTTATTGACTTACACATATTGAAACTTCTCTGTGGAATAAAACAGATCTGTCCATAGTGTATCATCTTTTTATGTGTTCTTGATGTCAGATTACAAATATATTATTGAGAATTTCTATCTGTGTTCATGAAGGAGATTGGCCTATAATTTTCACCTTTTTTTTTTTGCAAGTTGGGCTGGTTTGGATATTAAGGTAATGTTAGCTTTACAACAAGAATTTTGAAGTTCTCCTTCTTATTTTATACAATAACTCAAGTAGTACTGGTATTCTCTGAAGATTGAGAAAAATTCTTTGCTAAGTTCTCTGCTTGTGTTTATATGTTATTTTTTAAAATTTGGGTATCTTCATTTACACTTATTGATGTAGCTAACACTTCAGGTACTATGTAGAACAGGAATTATGAGGGTGGACATCCTTGTCTTGTTTCTGATTTGAGTGGAATGTGTACCATGTTTCAAATTTTTCTCTATTTAATGTGATGTTGACTGTGGGCTTATTGTATATTGCTTTTCTTGTGTTGAAATAATGCCCTTGTTTCCTTAGGTTTTCCAGGAGTTTTATCATGAAGTGATGTTTTATTTTGTTCAAGGTTTTCCTGCATCTAATGGAATGATCATTTGGTTTCTATTGTTTCGGTCTGTTTATGTAATGGGTCATGTTTATTGATTTACACATATTGAAACTTCCCTCTATCTGTAGAATGAAACATACCTGTTCATAGTAGATCACCCTTTTATCTGTTCGTAAGTTTAAATTATAAATATATTATTGAGAATTATCACCGTATTCATGGGGAAGTTTGGCCTAAAAATGTACCATTTTAGTTGAACATTTGTCTGAGTTGCTTATAAAGGCAATATGGGCTTCACAAAATTGTTTCAAGTTCTCTTTCCTGTTTTATACAATAATTTAAGTAATACTGGTGTTAATTCTTTGAAGATTGAAGAAAATTCTATGGTAAGTCCTCAGGATGTGCTGAGGATATTTTGTGTAGTTAGTTGGTTTGTTTTGATTTAATTGAGGTATATTTAATTACTGCTTATATTTTGTTGGTGATTATGATTCTGTTTAAATTCTTACTTCTTTTTATTTAAAATTGTTAGATCACATTTATCAATAAACTAAGCCATTTATTTATATTCTTCCAGGTGAGAGATTTTTTTTAAGTCACTGTATACACAAATTTATACCATCTTGACAGTATACACAAGACTGTACAAGACCAAGCCAGCAAAAATTCTACCATGGTTGAGTTGGGGGCTCCTGAAGCTCCACATTTAACTATATAGCTATTGGTAATTGATGCCTTCTGTTTTTTGAATGTCTTGTAAATGTCAGGTTGTTTATGAATATAATACCAACAAGACTTCTTGTGCTTCATTAGATATTGTCATGCCCCTACACACATCCATCACTAAATAGACACAGTAAGACAGAGAGAGGAGAGAGAGAGAGAGAGAGAGAGAGAGAGAGAGAGAGAGACAGAGAGAGAGACAGAGAGAGAGACAGAGAGAGAGACAGAGACAGAGAGAGACAGAGAGAGACAGAGAGACAGAGAGACAGAGAGAGAGACAGAGAGAGAGACAGAGAGAGACAGAAATGGACAGAGACAGAGGCAGAGAGAATGTGAAGTTAGGGGCAAATATTGGTGGGTGTCTAATTATTGTAGATTATTTGAGTAAGATGATCTTGAATTCAGTTTGGTAGCATTAGAAGTTTGCTTCTTTGTTCATCAAAAATATTGGCTTATAATTTTCTTTTCTTTGTTGGGCCTTTGCCTGATTTTGTTACCAGAGTTACATTGGATTCATAAAAGAAATTTGAAACTGCTTCTTTCTTTTCTAGTTTGTAAAGTAATTTGACAGATAGTCATATATTGGCTCTTCTTTGGAGGCCTGTTGAGATTTTGTGCTGAATCTGTCTAACCTTGGGTTTAAATTTTATAATAAGTGGAAGATTTTTAATTGCTTCTATCTTGCTGAGTGTTGTAGGTAGGTCTATTTGTGTTGTTTATTCTATCTTGCTTTACTTATTTTGGTGTTATATATCAATAAATCCATTCATTTACATTAGTTTTTTCGGTTTTTTTGGAATAGATGTATGGTACCACACTGGCTAGAAGAGAACCCACTCCTATTTTCTGATAAATTGACAAAGCTACAGAGATTAAGAGACTGAGAAATACTCAGCCTTAAATGAGACAGCTCTACCAATCTGCCTCCTCTCAAAGCTTATAGATCATTGAAGGAAAAAGTGGGGAGTGTAAGAGCCAGAGATGATAACACAAGGAAACAGTGTCTTCTGGACAGAGCAGGGCAGTTGCACATTGATCTCACAGTGCTCATAACAGTATATGAAAGACCTATGCAAGCTCAAGCCAGAACAAATCCCAGCAAGGAAAAGGAAGTTTTGTATGAAATTTCCCCTATATTTGAGGAGTCATTGACAACTTATACTGCTAAGAGAAAGAGAGGGAGTCTTTAAGAGTACAGTCCTTGGTAAGGCAACAATACTCAACATGGAAGAATGTACTTCCAAAACCACTTGATAGCACAATTTAGTCTTGATTGGTGTGCTGGTTAGATTTTGCAAACTTGACATGAACCAAGACATATCAGAGAAAAAGAATCTTAATTGGGAAAATGCCTCCATAAAATTGACCAATATATCTAAACAAGACTGTGTGCTACAGTCTTTGTTAATTATTGATGTGAGACTTGAGAACACTCTGGATTGTGAAAGCCTGGAGCATGTGATAAGAATTCAGGCTAAACAATTCATAAGAATCAAGCCAGGAAGCAGTCTTCCCTCTAAGGCTTCTGTTTTAGTTCCTGCCTCCAGGATCCCCCACTTCTTGAGTTCCTGTGTTTGTTTCCATCAAGATGAAATGTTGCAGTTTTTACTGTTTTCTTATTATTATTAATTTTTATATATGGAACACAAAGCTGATTAGGTAGTAAAGGAAAAAGGATCTAGGAAGAATTGGGGATGAATGTGATCAAACTACTTTGTATGAATATATCAAAAAACTAATAAATATATCTATAAACCTTTACATATGTACATACTTCACCTCTTACATACACATGGTATGTGAGCACATAGATATATAACATACTTGTACAGATATAATTGCATAACCACTGAACTAAACTTTTACCTATATGTGCACATGCATGTATAAGTATTTGCAATACTTTATAAACATGTATGTACTAATTCCTATATGCTTTCATGTTAATAGGTAGTCTATACATATATAAGTATGTCATCTATGTTAAACATTAATGTATGCATCTATATTTTAAAGTATGAGTGAATATACACATAAAATTTATGTATCATATAGGTTTCCTAAAGTTTCACAACTTCTCTTATTTCTTCCTGAAGCTCTCACCTTGTTCTTTCTCCCCAACCTTACTTCCTGTCAAGCTACTGAAAACTACTGGGACTATTGAATTTACTACTTTCTTTTGTGCCTTCAAGATATCATTGCTCTGTCACTCTGGGAAACTACTGTGATCTTTTGCTTAACTGGTCTTACTGGTTGTTCTGCTCTGAGGTTATTCTCATTTATTTACTATACGAAGCTTCCTTGAATGCTTCATTTGAACATAAGGATGTTTACTTGTATTTCTAAAATTCTCTTTTCTATGGACATGTCTTGCATTCAGAATTTATGATAACTTTTTATTCAGCACTCAGTGTATGATAGATATGGGTCAGATTTCATTTTGCTTCTTCTCCTGGGGTCGAAAGTTTTGCTAGTGATTGAGTAACACTAGATGCAATCACTGAGTTAAACAAAGATTTCATTTATGGGTTGATATGACCAACCCTGTAGGAACTTCCCAGGAAAAGAGACCTATCAGGCTTGCAGAATCATGTGGCCAGACTTTCAGGGTAGGAGTGGGGGTGTTGATAGTTAATTTCCCTGATCTCTGTCTAATTCTGACGTGCTTTTGGTTTCAGGAGAACTGCTCAAGTGTTATCATAAATTCATATGACTCAACTGATGCTTTCATAGGGAGAACAGAGAGCTGACGTGGGATCATCTGGCTTAGGTAAGTAAGGGGATTTAGTTTTACGACATGGTTCCATGAGGAGAGCAGCAATACCAACCAACCAATGCTCCCAGGGTTTAAACCACCAGCCTGGGAGCACTTAGGGAGGGATCCATGGCTTCATCTGTATAGGTAAGGGGGGAGGAACCTGTCGGGCATAGATGGGAGAAGAGATCCTTGGTCTCATGAAGGCTGGATGCCCCAGTGGGTGGGAATTTGAGGGTGGGGATGTGGAAGTGGGGGGTTAGGTAGGAGTACATCTGCAGAGAAGCAGAAGGAGGGGTGAGGGGATAGGGGGTCCCTGGGTGGCGGGGATGCGGTAAGGGGATAACATATGAAATGTAAATAAAACAAACATCCAATAAATAAAATAAAATGAAATAAAAGGATATGGTTCTACTTTCATAGATAAATTTTATTTCTTCTACTTTTTTTTTCTTCTTTGTACCTCCTGGGAGGAATACTGTGCCCTTAAAAACAAGTTTCAAGGACTTAGACACAAGTCTTGAGATTGGGGTAATGTGAGGGAAGCTAGAGGGAGGAATCGATGAGGGAAAATAATATAATTCTATTTCAAGTTTTAAAAAATTTAAAAATTGGTTTCATAATAGAGATCAGTATCATCATTACTAGACTTTAGAAAAGGGAAAGAGATGGAGAAAG
Source organism: Grammomys surdaster (assembly GCF_004785775.1). Classification (NCBI taxonomy): domain Eukaryota; kingdom Metazoa; phylum Chordata; class Mammalia; order Rodentia; family Muridae; genus Grammomys; species Grammomys surdaster. Next base: position 7,195,281 of record NW_021604579.1, on the reverse strand, counting down.
GAGTTATTAAATCTTTTGCAAATATACCATAATATAATTATCTAGGTGAAATAGTTTGAATGGAGCAAATCTAACTTAAAATTATTTACTGTATTTCTTAACACTGGAATATACTAGCAATAGGTTCTAACTTGAAAAGGTTACATATTGAAATATCACAGTGTAGCACATCAAATGCACAGTTATCATGCTTCAATTAATAGAGTGTTAAAGAAAATGAAAATTAGACTTTCTGAGTAGAATATTAAATTCTCCTTGAAAACATTTGAACTCATAGCAACTGTGATTATCTGCACAAGACCTGCACAGGATTAATTCTACCATTTGCCATTGTGGAAGTCAAAAAAATCACAAGACCTGGTTTTATATGAAGCTAATAACTGCTCAGTAGGGGGAGAGATGTTTTATAGTGATGTAGTCACAATGAGTCATTTTCTCATAAATACACATTTACCATAGCAATGGAGATGAATATAAAATATATTCATTCATTAAAATGTCATGATGGCATCCATTATGTATAATTTATATATTCTAATAAAATGTAAAAGAAAGAGGTGTGGTTAGTAGTTAAGAGTATGTGTTGCTCTTGCGCAGGATCCAGGTTCAGTTCAGACACCAATATGGTAGTTCACAACCATCTTTAAATTAAGTTCCAGATATCACAATCTCACCTGACCTCCAGAGGCACCAGGAATGAAACTCATATATGTACATCAGAGATTCTCAACCTGTGGATCATGACTCCTTTAGAAGTTGTCCAATATTTTTACAAAGGGTACATAAAACAATTGGAAAACACAGATATTTATATTATAATGTATAACAGTAGTAAAATTTCAGTTATGAAGTTCAAGCAAAAATAATTTGTTTAAGGGTCAAGTCAATATTAGGAAATTCATTAATGTGTTACACTATTAGGAAGTTTTAGAACTATTACCATACACATATATATGTAAAACACACATATAAATGAAATAATTTTTAAAAAGTTTGTAAAACATAAATATGTAGATAAAAACTTTATTTACACAATATACCATAAAATTTTTATATTTTGTAAAGCATATAGATGAAGGTATAGATCAGATTTATTTTAACTTTCCATTCAATTTAGCATTTATCTATAACCCTAGTATATAGCCTACTGTGTGTGACAGAATTAAAAAGCTATCACATTTGACTATTGAATAAAAGGCCAAAATACTCAGTAATGAATAAAAGGCCTTCACATTTGACTATGACAATTTTTTATCTTAAATAGTTATTAAATATTTGGCACCACAAACATGTCTCTACTTATAAGTTCTGCATAAGAATAAAAGTCAGAACAGTGAGTCCAAGAAAAAAAAAGTAATGTACCCTTGTAAAAGGCTACATGATTACTCTAATAATTGTAATGGTAAATCTGTTTCATATTCTTTCATGTAATTAAATGTAGTTAAATGTGATAGACACTTACACAACAGGGTCCTTGAGACTTGGATCTTTCTGGCAGTTCCATAACCTTTTAGAGTGAGGTGACCTAATAAAGTTGGCAAGCCCAGAAGACTTCATGCCTGGGAGAATGAGATCCTTTAATGGGGAATAAATATCTGGAATAATCTAGTCATTATATGGATGTAGCAGGAAATTTTCTCCACAAGTTGGGAAGAGCTAATGTGAGAGAAGTAAGGAGAGGAAGAGGAGGAGTAAGGTCAGGAAGAGAAGAAGAAAGAGGAGGAGCTAGAAGAGATGTAGGGGAATGGATGGCCACGCATATGTCGAGAGGAGTCCTGGGTAACAACATATCTACGTTAGTTAATTGGAAACACCTCCAATTGTGTGGACATTTTGTTATTTGAGCATTACATGATATATAAAGCTATTGGATTATCTTTAAACATTAGAGTCTCATTTCTGCCAGGTACCACGTGGATGGTGGGACAGTCTGGTCTCAGCCCAGCCTTGTGGAGACATTGTGGAAGATTGGCAGAGCCATCTCCTATGCTGGCATCTCATGGGTGGTAGGGCTGTTGTCTCTGGCCACTTGAGCCAGCAGCCTGAGCTAAGCAGCTGTGTGTTCCTGCCGCTGCTCATGGCCTCAGGCCTTGTCTAGTTGGGAAGACTAGGACCATCAGATTTAGTAAATACAAATTTAAGGATGCTATATACCATTGGATAAATGTGTGTTGTGCAGTTATTCACTGTCTGAAATTGTGGCCTAGCAATAACTCTACTTGGAAGCCAGTAGAAAAGTATGGAGGAATTTGATTTCTGTAACTTTTACTTGTGTTTTCATTGATCATTAACTTGTGTCTTATCACAGGTGTAATGGGAACTACAGGAGTACTTCTATCTGCACTCTGTGTTGTCTTGTACTTCCTCCAGATGGTAGCACTGAGTTCAGGTATGAATCTTTCACTTTCTCTTGAGTCTTAGAAAGGTCAATCATCCCAGGAATATCAAATTATGCTACAAATGAGAGAGTATTTAAACCATTGCTTCTAAAGTTTGGATGTAGTAATGAAGTGAAGACAGTAGCAAGAGTACCCAGCTTAGAGAAACAATTAATAATGTCTAATCAGCAAGTACTCTTTCTTTGAGTTTGTTTCAGCTTCTAGGAAGAAAGTACAATGAGAGAGATAAAATATTTGCCTTAAGGATCCAATATTCATATTAAATGCACAGGACATGCATAGCATTTTTACAGTAAGGAATTGTACAGGCTGCAGATACATATTAGACTCTATCTGAGTTAAGAATACAGTAGGGGAAAATAAGGGAAGATGAAACATGATAGGAGAGTGAGAATTGGACTTTGTAAGGACATTTTATACAAAGCACAAATAAATATAGATTTTTAGACATTTAAAAGAAAGAACTTAGAAAGCAAATGTCATAAAAAATGTAGATTATTCTAGCAATAGATGACTGTCCAATGATAAAATCTCACATTTACTTGTGTTCTACCCTGAATAGACTCATTCTTGGTACCACAAGCTACATTAGTGATGATAGATGTCCATTTCCACCTTTGTCTCCTGCATTACATTGTGATCTCATTTAGATTGCTTCATATATATATGTATATATATATATATATGAACATGCCATTAGCATAGGGACAAAGAACAACAAATAATAAATTGCACTTTATAAAAATGAATATGTTCTGGAATGAGAGTGTGTGTGTGTGTGTATGTGTGTGTGTGTAATTTTAGCAATCTCCTACTATATTAGGTTTCCATATGACCCGTGCTGTCTCTCCCTCTATGTTCTCTCTTGGCCCTCTTCACTCCACTTCCACTTTTGGTTCTCCCACTACATTGTTTGTCCATCCATAGCTACCTATATTATTTTTCATTTTTAGAGAGATCTATCTTAGTCTCTAAATTCTTATTTTATACCTAATCTTTGTGGTTATACAGATTGTAGCTTTCTTACTGAAGACTTAAAAGCTAACATCAACATAGTCCTTAATACATACCATACTTGTCTTTTTGCATCCAGGATAAATCACTTAGAATAATTTTTTTCCTCACTTCATCCATTTATCTGTGAATTTGATGATTTTATATTGTTATATGGCTGGGCAATAATATAATAATAATATAATATTATAATATAAAATAATATAATATAAAATAATATAATATATAATATAGTATATATAATAATATAATATTCCATCATATTATACAATAATTTCTTTATCCATTCATCCATTGGAAATCATCTAGGCTATTTCCAATTTTGAATATTATAAATAGGAGATCAATTAACATGATTGTACAAGTATCTCAGTATTGGGATAGAGCATCCTTTGGGTGTATGCTCAAGAGATGCATAGCTAGATCTTGAGATTGACCTGTTCTGGGCTTCCTAAGAAACTACCACACCTGTTTCTTTAGTGACTGAACAAGTTTGCAGTTAAACCACCAATGGATTGTGCATTTTACTTCACATTATCTCCAGCATAACCTACCATTTCTCATCTTGGCAAGTGTAATTGATGGATGTAAGATGAACTATAAATATAACTTTGATGCATTTCACTTGTGGTGAAGTATGTTGAACGTTTCTTCAAGATACGTTGAACGTTTCATAATCATCTAAGAATTTAGATTTATAGATTTTTAATTAGTCTTTATTTTCTTGATTATAGATTTTTGAATTTTTATATATTTTAGATATTAACCCTCTACTAAATATATACAGGTAAAATATTTTTCTAAATGTTAATGTTCTTTGTTGTGCAAACCATTTTCATTTTGATAAGGTCCAATTTATTATTTGAAGTAATTTCAGGCAGGAATCTAAATATTATGTTAGAACAAGGAAGTAAGCTTCAGGCATAAACATGACTTTGGGCTAGGACAGGGAAGTAGGCTCAGATATTTTGGTCATCCTGATAAGCCCTTAGAAACAGTGATCATGGGAGTGTTCATGAAACTTTATTGCCTTGCTTGTTCTTTGACTATTTGTATTGATTGTTTTGCTAACAAGACTATTTGTATCTATTGTATTGCTAGTTCCTTAACCTAGAACTGACCTTAATACTCTCACAGGTAATTAAAATGGTATAAAAGCAAAAAGGAGGAGGGGGGTGGGATAGGGAATTTCTAGGGAGGGGAAATGGGGAAAGGGGATGTCATCTAAAATGTAAATAAGTAAAAAAAATAACAAAAAGAAAGAAAAAGTTTTGTAGTCGGTGACAAAAATGGATTTATTTGCATTTGTCTACATGCAGCCATTCAGTTTGAACAGTACTGTTGTTAAAGATGTTTTTTGTCAGTGCGTATTTTTGGCTTCTTTATCAAAAAAAGAAAGAAAGAAAGAAACCATCAAAAACAAAATAAAAAAACAGGTGTCCATAAGTGTATGAATTAATTATATCTGGCTCCTCAAATTGATTGCAATAATAATTCTGTCTGGTTTATTTTCTAATACTATGCTGGTTTTGTTATTATAGCTCCATATTATAATTTGAGCTGTAGAGTGAGGATATCTCCAGCAGTTCTTTGACAATCCAAGAATTTTAGAGCTATCCTCGATTTTTGTTTTGCCATATGTAGATGAAAATTGCCCTTTCAAGATCTGTGAAGAAGTGGTTTGGAATTTTGTTGGGTATTTCACTGAATCTGTGGAAAGCTTTAAGTAAAGTAACCATTTTTTACTATGTTAATACTACTAACCCATGAGCACAGGAGTTCTTTCCATCTTCTGATATATTTTTCTGTGTCTTTCTCCTATGTATTAAAGCTTTTATCATACAAGTGTTTAATCTCCTTGTCTATAGTTATGACAAGATATTTTTGATTTGAGGCTACTAAGGAAAATATCCTTATTTCTTTCTCATTCCATGTGCTATTTGCATATACAGGGGCTGATAATTTTTGTTAGTTAATGGCTTATCCCGCTGCTTTGCAGAATGTGCTTACCAGATGCAGGGATTTCTTAGTTGAATTTTTAGTGTCACTTATTTATACTATCATACTATACCATAAAGTACTTTAACTTCTTCCCTTTTTATTTGTGTCTTTACTCTATACATTTGTTGTTTGATTATTACGTGGTGTGGGGAATTTCTTTTCTGGTCCAGTCTATTTGATGTTCTGTATGCTCCTTGTACCTGATATACTCTCTATTTTTAGGTCAAAGGAATTTTCTGCCATGATTTTGTTGAAATTATTTTCTGTGCCCTTGGCCTAGGTTTATGCCCCCTCTTCTTCTACAATTCATAGAATTTCTATAATTCATGAAATTTATTTTTTATTATAATATTCAAACTCTCTTGGATTCTTTCCTGAATGTTATTAGATCCCACATTTTCTGTGACCAAAGTTTCCCTCTCTTCTATCTTCTCTTCAATGCCTAAAACTGTCTTCTATCTTGTATATTCTGCTGATGAGTCTTTCCTCTAAGGCTCTTGTTTAAGTTCCTAAATTTTCACTTCCATTTTTTCCTCAGTTTAGGTGTTTCCATGTTTTATGGTTTGAACTATTTTCTTCATTTCTTTCCATTGTTTGATTCATAGATTTCATTAATGGATTTCTTCATTTCCTCTCTAAAGAGCGTGAATATATTCGTAGTAGCTATTTTGAAGTTGTTGTCTTGTGCTTCAACTGTATTACATTTTAATACCCTATATAGTAGGATCGCTGGACTCTAGTGGAAACATATTATCTTGAATCTTACTGATTATGTTTATATGCTGATACGTAGGCATGGGATTAGGATGATCATAATTCTAGATGCTGATATATGGTTTGTCTTTGTTGAGTGCATCTGTGTTCCATTCCTTGCTTTCTGCTGCCTCTCTGGTTTTTAGAAGAGTGTGGTAGCTGTGAGTTGGGTATTGGGAATATTTCTGAGATCCTCCCATGTATGGTCACTGGGGGTCCTAGGTAGAAAGTGTTTTTTAGTTATTGGGACCTGACACTTAGGAGTGGAAATGGGGTGAAGGATAAAAGGTGAAAGTATCAAAGGAGGGAGAAAATCTGGACATGTTGCTAAGATCTTCATAGACCCTCTTTCTGTAACAAGTGGTCTGCTACAGAGCATTGAGTAAGGCTGGAACATTGTAATTGGAAAATAAGAGGGAGACCAGACATTGACTACCTGATTTCCTGTCATCATGTCCAGTTGAGATTAAAGGATGGAGTGGCAGAGGTAGGCTATAGGAGAAGATATGCATGAGCTACCGGGGAAGGGAAGAACGGAAAGCCACATCAAGTGGTCTGCTATAGTGATGAGGGTGATGATGGATGATTGGAATTAGAAAAACTGGGAGATTGAAGGCTCCTACTTGATTTTCTGGCAATTGGGTTTCCAGGGCATTCATAAGGGAGTTGGTGACTGAAAAAAAAAAAAAGGATTTTTTTCCTTAGCTTTAAGCTTTAACTTTCAACATTTTTTTTTACATTTGACTTTTATATTAATGAGTAAGTTTGAGTATCTCAAAAAAGCTTGCCCCTCCAGCACTCAGCTTAAATCTTTATTTTCTTTTTATTGCTAGTCATTTCTTCATGTCTCTTTTATTCACTAAATATCTTTTATGATGCCTGTGTATAATGCATTCTTGTTAGTCTCCTCAACCTTATCTTGTTGCCATCCCACCCTTGGCAATTCCCCCTCTTATTGTAGGTCTCTTTCCCATGTTCATGTTTTTTTTTTTTTTTTTGTCTGTTTGTTTGTTTGCTTGCTTGCTTGCTTGGTTTGGTTTGTTTTTCCTTGTTTTGTGGCTTATTAAAGTTTCTGCCACTCACACACTCTGGGACGATGCTGGGCCTGCATAGCAGCAGGCTTTTATTATATTGAATCTTATTGTACATTGCAGTGTGCCACCATCACTTATTAAATTGTGGCTCAGTAGAGTTCAATCAGGGTCATTTGCATGATATTAAGTATGAAACTATTCAGGAGAGCTTGGTGAACTCATCAATGGGTACACATCTGCCTATAATAACTCCTCCATTTCAAGAATCTTTAAATAGTCAATAGTTCAAGAGGGGTTAGAGGAAAGGGCCACCTGAATCTCTCCTGTATCTATTGGACATCAGCTGTTGGCTGGTGAAGTCTTATATTGATATAGAATAGGCAAATTTAATTACAATGACTAGGTTGTATCCAGATAATAATATTTTACCACTCTTTGTCTTCTAGTCCTTACATTTTTCCTATCCTTTCTTCTACAACATTCCCTGAAATTAGAGAGGTATTTTAGAAACACTGATTAATGTATTTCTTTAGGGCATAAACTTTAATGTTTGGGAATAAGTTTGACATCATGACATTAATTTAGCTATATAACAGGAGTAAATTACTTCCTAAGGGACCTGACCTCCCAACCTCCCACCCTGGGATATCAAGTCTCTGACAGGCTAGGTGCTTCTCCATTGATGCCAGACAAGGCACCAGAGCTAGGAGAACATATCCCCATATAGGTAACAGCTTTTGGGATCGCTTCCTCTCCATTTGTGCAGGACTCACATGAAGATTGTCTTAAGGTTTTGTTGCTGTGTACAGACACCATAACCAAGGCATATCTTATAAGGACAACATCTAAATGGAACTGGATGACAGATTCAGAGGTTCAGTCATTTATTATCAAGGCAGAAGCATGGCAGTCTCCAGGCAGGCATGGTGCAGGAGAAACTGAGAGTTCTACATCTTCATCTGAAGGTCACTAGGAGAAGACTAGCTTCCAGATAGCTAAGACAAGGATATTAAAGCCCATGCCCACAGTGACACACCACTAATAAGGCCAATCCCACTAATAGTGCTACTACCTGCACCAAGCCTATACAAACCATCACAAAGACTAAGCTGCACATCTGTTATATATGTGTGGGGAGATCTAGGTCCAGCCATGTATGTTCTTAGGTTAGTGGTTCAGTATGGAGAGCCCCAAGTGTCCAAGTTAATTGATTCTGTTGATCTTCCTGTGGCGTTCCATTCCCTTAGGGGCTGCAATCCTTCCTGCAATGGTAAAGCATCAATCCCTGACACTATTAATGGTATTCTGTTATGTTTGCAGACAGTAGTTTAGCATGGCTGTCCTCTGAGAGGCTTGACTGAACAATTGACTCAGGCATACACCCACAGACAAACAGTGGACAGAGCTTGGGGACTCCTCTCCTTATCTTTATCTGCTTTAATCTGATTTTTCTTAAAGAGGATATAAAAATTGCATTCTTACCAAATATATCATAACCAATTCCATGTTAATATTCAAAACAAAACTAAATAAGCTCCAAATTCCCCCTACCATTGTGTTCTTTATTTTAAAACTGAGAAAATCATTGTTTTTTTAATCTCTAACTCTCTCCGTCCTTCAGAGACCTCACTTTATTATTTTCAAAATTAATATTTCTGTCTCTACCAGAGTTTCTCTAAACTTTAATTACTGCAGAATTGCCCATAAGCATACATTACCAGCTCAGCTTACCCATAAGCATACATTACCAGTTCAGCTTGTTTGTTCTCTGGACTTCAACTTCTCAGCTTCCTATGTGTCTAAGAGCCACATCCTCTATCTGGCTACTGGGGCTGTACTTCTGTATGCCATGAGCAGCAAGGGCCTGCCTGCTGTGGAGATCCTCACAAGCCCCACTCACCCACAGGTACCATTTACTTGTGTGGCTAATGGAACCCCAACCATTCCAAAGTTTCTGTCACTCACCCACTCTGGGAAGATGCTGGGCCTGCATAGCAACAGGCTTTTATTAGGCTGAATCTTATTGTACATTGCAGTGTGCCACCATCACTTGTCCCAGAGCATGTGCTGCTATGTTGGATTAGCAACCCAGCAAAGCCTGCTCTCAGCTTCTCTGAAGTTATGGTCTTAGCTGCTCACAGAATGAGGTATGGTTGCTAAGGAATAGCATCTGGCTCCCATGTCCTGAGCTTTTGCCCTAATCTTAAATCTCATGTTCTAAATTTGGATTTCTTTCCTACAATGGTGTACCAAATATAGCAAGCCTTTCTGGACCTGCCATCAGTTAAATAAAGAGACAGATTTATTAATATTTATTATAGCATTGATGTTTAGCTAGACAGATTCTCAGCTACTCTAAGTCAACTAATCCTGGCTTTATGGCCTACCACATGGCCACCTCTACCTCTTTCCTGATGTTTACCTATATTCACTCCATGTCCAGTGTCTGCTTCTTAATCATACATGAAAAGAAAATAATACCTATATGGTAGATAAGGAACATCTGAGTACATGGTCATATCAAGAATATATCATAAAACCCATGCATGTTATTGAGCACACAAGACCAGCCCATTTATCTGTATCACATAAAGAGTAGAGATTTAACACAAAGGGGCGGCAGTACCTGCCACATTCTTATTTAAAAACATTGTGCATGTATCACAAGATCCATGGCTGATGATTCTCTACTGTCCCTAAAGCCTCTATTCATCAAAACCCCTCACTACATGACATTGCCTACTCATAGGGACATTTTCTCTGACTCTGTCTGCCCATTGCCTTGATTTATGTTAAATCCATTCTGCCTTGAAGTAGCTCAGTACTTCCAATGGTTCCTTAAAATTTTTCTCTCACCATTTCTAGTAATATTTTATGCTTCTGCCAATTAATTAATTAGTAACTAAAATGCCTTCAGAATAAAGAAAGTAATCTGAGTGAAATACATGTAGATATTTGAGAAGGGAAGGGAAAAAAGAAGTGAGATAAATAGAATGATTTTACAAATGATGTGAACATGTTTACTAATTCACGCTCTTTTCTTTTGATTATTGTAATCCTTTACAGAACAATTCATAGTGACTGGCTTACAGAAGCCAGTCTTGGCACCATTGGGTGGAAATGTTGAACTGAGTTGTCAGTTGTTTCCACCACAAGAAGCACAGCATATGGAGATTCGTTGGTTCCGGAATCGCTATACAGAGCCTGTGTATCTGTACAGGAATGGTAAAGATCTGCATGGAGAAACTATCTCCAAGTATGTGGAGCGAACTGAACTCCTGAAAGATGCCATTGAAGAGGGGAAAGTGACCCTCAGGATTTTTAAACTGACAGCTGATGATGATGGGTCATACCACTGTGTCTTCAAAGTTGGAGAGTTCTATGAAGAGCACATCACAGAGGTCAAGTTCACAGGTAGGCATATATTCCTCTCAGATTGCTGTGAATCCAAAGCTTATCTAGGCTTGAGCACTTTGAAAATTCTTAGTGTTTAACTCTTATTGAACATTTCAATTAGCAAGCTGAATTCTATGAATTTAGTTTCTAAACTGGATGTTTTGAAAGATCAAAATTAGAAGGTGACCATGTAGGAGGACTAGCAGTCTCAATTAACCCAGATCACTGCGATCTCTGAAACACTGGACCACCAACCAGGCACCATACACCAGCTGATATGAGGCCCCCAACACATATACAGCAGAGGACTCCTGGATCTGGGTTTAGTCAGAGAAGATGTACTTAACCGTTAAGAGACTGGAGGCTCTAGTGAGTTTATAGGTTCAGTGGGGTAGTGGTGGAGGGTGGAGACATCCTCGTGGAGACAGGGGTCCAGGGAGGAGGTATGGGATGTGGAACAGTTGAAGGGTGGACAGAGAGAAGAATAAAATTTGGAGTTAAAATTAATTAATTAATTTAAAAAATACTAAAGTGCAGAAATTGGTCCCATCAATATTTTCCTGTTATGTCAACATGTGATGTTAGATTTCCAAGACATCATCAGATACATTTAAGGTTTAGATACATTTAAGGATATTTTTTATTGTTTTCAAATAATTCTGACAACCCTTTAGTGATTTTTCTAATGAACAGAATTTTAATAATGTGCTCTTTACTATAAAATTGGGTGTGTAGGGAGGTCAAAATGATCTGGTAGGAGATGTGGAGGGGTAAGCAATCAAATGCATTGTGTGAAAAAGTTTTAATTAAAGAAAGGAAAACATTCTTTTTGGATAATATTTATTTCCATTTATCTCCAAATCAATTCACTGACTATTTAGTGACAAATTAATTTTCCTTAATCTTTTTAAAAGGATTTTAAGTACAAACATTACTATACACAGATATAGTACTCAATGTGACCTATAGAGAACTGTATGGCCTTTATACTATTTTACTCTGAATTATTCTAAATAAAAATATGTGGAAGGAAAGTAGTGAGTTTAAAGGAAGATAGAAAAAATCCATAAATTTATGTACATATGTATAGGACTCTAGACAAAGATGATTAATATTTTTCTAGATGTTTTATCATACTCAACTCTGTAGTCTATAGCCAAGCTAATCAATATAGCTTGTAGACATCTTTAGCAGTCTTATGGAGCAAACACCTACTATGGTGGCACAGATATAAAATGCTTTTGCCATTCCAAGGACATTTTAATAGATACATTTTGGTACAGTATTTGAAATCTTCATGCATTATTTCTTTGCATATATATTATCCAAGCTTTAATATGATCCTGAAAGGTTTCTCTCAATGATCATTTTTCTCTAAATTAATATGTACTTTTCATGCTATTAGTACATTATCTTTTTAACATGATACATATTTTATGAAAATTTATACTATTGAAATATACAAAGTGTCAACCTAAGCTAATGTTCCTCAGTAGTGTTGAAAATAAAATTCATATTTATAATCTACTTATCATGGCTGAAAAGTAGCTAGTGACAATGACAAAATTTATTATATAATATGTAATATATATATTTATTATATATAATATATATTATATAATATGTAATATATAATGTAATATATATATTTCAGACATGATGCTGACAGTATTATCATTTCCACCTGGCTCAAGATATTTTTGTGCATTTCTTATGGCAACCTGGATCCTGTAGACTTTTGATTATTAATTTGTCTTTTGAAACTATGATTAAACCTGAGAAGGGCTTTTATGATTCTGTTGTTTACTCTTACACTTATACCTAATAATATTGTTATCCTTTGTTTCAATCAGCTACAAGCTCAGACATACAGATTCTCATGCATCCGCCTAATATTAAAGGTGTGATGTTGGAGTGTCATTCAGGAGGTTGGTTCCCACAGCCTCATATAGAATGGAGAGACAGCAAGGGAAAGGTCATTCCAGCTACATCAAAAGCCCATTCACAGGATGAAACCAAATTGTTCAACATGACAATCACCCTTCTTATTGAAGCCAGCTTCCACAGAAATGTCACTTGCTATCTTCAAAACCTTCTAACTCACCAAGAAGAAAGCATAAGTATTGTCCTATCAGGTAAAATGTGTGTAACAGTATCAGTAACAGTCATTGTCATATGTGCTTCTTATTAGATTCTTCCTTGACTTGATTTCTAAAGACAAGATTTTTTTCTAGATCTTACTCCCCACTTAGTTTGTTGTCTCCTACTTTCTTTGGTGTATTTATTTTCCGACTCTATATCCTTGACTATTATAATTTTTGCATTTCTGTTGTGATAAAGCATCATGATCATATCAAGTTGGGATAGAAGAGTCTACTTGGCTTATACTGTTATATCATAGTTCATCACCAAGGGAGGCCAAGATAGGAGCTCAAAGTAAAACTTGGAGGCAGAAACTAAAGTAGAGACCTTAGAAGAACACTGCTCACTGGCTTTCTCTCCAGGGATTTCTCAGTTTTCCTTCTGAAATAACTCAGGATCGCCTGCCCAAGGATGACATCCACATACTCCCAGTGCCTAGACCCTACCACAACAATCTTAAATCAAGAAAATGTTCTCCATACATGGTCAAAGGCCAATCTGATGAGGGCAACTCCTCAGTTCAAATTTCTTTTTCCTATATAACTCTTGTTTGTGTCAAGTCAACAAAACTAACTGGTACACTGACTTTAAGCGTTACAAGGCAAAATTTTTGAGATCTTACTCTCTTCTGATTTCCTTTTTAGCTCATGGCTTTAAGTCTTAGCAGAATTCTAAGGTTTGTTCAAGTTATAACTCCTTTCTCTTCTGTTCTTATCTGAAAACTCAAAAGGCAATCCAAAAGTCTAATAATTATCATAAAATAAGCATATCAATAACTTGTGGCTAATCTCAAGCTAGCTTAATGCTTATGCTTTGTGGTAGAATTTCATATTATCAGTTTCTCATAACCAAACCATTAAAGTCACACTTGACTTCCATTTATTATCATATTCACATATACAGAGAAATAATGGTAAGCCTACATTTAAAACATATACAAAATCTTGTTGTTACTGGATTTCCAAGACAGATGTATGAATAAAGTTCCCAGACACTATTGGTGGTATCAACGACTTAGATTTGGTCACAAATTGTAGAGGAATTTTAATCTAGTAATATGGCTGCTTTGGGAACAGTTAACATCCAAAGATGTTCTAAATATGTATGATTTGACTGAAATGACTCACTTTTAATTTCTCTGACTGGAATATAGACATACCCTTAGCACAATCTCAAGCAATGGAGGTAAAGTTAATTTGTAGAAAGAAAGTAGCCATGTTTTAAAGAGATGGATAATTCATGGGTGAACAAAGTGATACATAAGAGAACGATTTGAGAGTATGAGCCAGAGGTAGCAGATTCCCAACTCTCACAAGAAGAGACATTAAAGAGAGGTGACTTAAGGAGCAGCACATAGGAAGAGATTAAGTTCTACTGAGTTCATGCAGTTCCATTCAGTATCATTCAGTATCTGCAATCAGTGAAGTTCAGTTCATGGAATTCAGAGGCAGTTTTTCAAAAACAGAGCAATTCAGTGAGAAACTGAATCAAACAGCTTGGAGAGGAGTTTTGAGCCAGAATAGCTGAATTAAACCCACCAGCCAGAATTAAAACAAACAAACAAACAAACAAACAAACTAGAAAAAGTGAGGTTATTCAAGAGTAAGCCTCCAAGATGACAATTACATCAGGAAAGTAAAATATAATTTTACAACATACTCCAAAAGGAAAAATAGGTATGAAACCTGATGATAAAAGTAGAAACAAAAAATTTAGTTTCATGCTGATCATACTGATAGAACATGTATAAAGATGTTCTCCAAGTGAAAATATAGGCCTTAATACTATATAGACGTGAATAAACAAAAGCTAGAGTTGAGAGGTTTTGCACAGCACACTGAATCTTCTTTATACCAAGCATTTCCCTGTATATTAGGGTCTGAGGTCACTCTATGTGTGGCATAGACCTGCAATCATGGAAATTAAGGAATCCAGCAATTTAGAAGGAAGGAGCCAGAGAAACAATATCATCAGGTTAATAACTGGATTCTCCTTCCTCATCACTTTTTTGCCATCTTTTAATTGCTATATAAGTCTGAATTATGGCTATGACTAAATTATGATTTAGAAATACCACCACAACTCTCATTTCTAACCTCCTTAATGATGGTATATTCTGAACATAAAGATAGAATGACTTACTGAAAATATCATCTGTGTTAAATATCCTGAAATTGCTCCCTGTTTAGATATAATTAAACATCTTCCCTTTTTGTTATCTGTATTGCTGTTACCTTCATGGTTTCACCTCCTCATGTTCTCCTTCTCTATCACATGTACTCAGACATCCATGTAATACCCTCTGCCTTCTGATTTTTCCACTAGCTGTCTTTTTTCTAGCATATTGTAAGTTCAATTAACTTTCCTTATCTCTTTTGATTCTATATTCAAATCTCACTTCTTAACAAGTATTACCTTGACAGCCTGAGGTGGATATTGCACCTCTACCCATGCACCTGGGAATATCTGTCTCCTTACCCTTTTAACTCTGCTTCCTTTTTATTAGTACTTTATATTTTACCTATTATGCAAATGTAATATTATGCTATGCTTTTATATCTCTATCCTTTCCTAAATATAAATCCTCAGTGACTTTAATGCTAACATATCCAACTTCTTCAAATACTGCATGCCTCAATGTAATTAAAGAAACAAAAGTTGATACTTTAAAGGAATTAAATAAAACCAAAAGGATGTGTTGTAAGTATGAATCAGTATTGGTATGTATCCATGAACTTAGCCATCTACTTTCTAGAAGAGACTTAAAGAAATACCTAAAGCCACAGATTTGGTAAAAAGATATATGTTTGCATGTATATGTTGTGTGTGTGTGTATGTGTGTGTATTCCATTGCATACATATATTTATATATAAATGAGAAAAGAAAAAAATGAAGTATTTGCTAAATTATTTACAATCTCATTGAGTAAAAATACATTTTATGATATAATATTTTTATTAAATATTTATGGGCTCTAAAGGATATGTTTAAAATAACTGTAATTATCACAAATGCTAAAGATTGTAGTTTTAGGAAACATTTAGGCATATGTTCCATTCACTGAACATAATGAGGAATCAAGTAGTATGACAAAGAAAAGATCATGATCAAATTTAATCACGTAGGAATTCATTACTGACTGGCTGGCTGGCCAACTATCTAAATTCCAGTTCGAGCTCACTGGCTAGCAGGCCTCAGAGTTTATCTGGGAAAGGTACAGATTCCTGTGAACTATATGTGTGAACGTAACTGCTAAATACAGGTTTATTCCACAACAAACACATATTCAAAATGATGTAGAAGAATTCTTGGTAGTCCTCAAAACAACCTCCTGATAAACATAATGACTTCTTTTAGAAAGTGTAAAATTTTTTTATCTTGGAAGAAAGATATGAAAATTCATATGAATATCATAAAAGGAAAACTTACACAAACCTTAGTATCTAGATATATTCAGTATTTGTATCATCAGATTCGATGAGCACATTAAATTCAGACGCTGTTGTGGATGCCAGGAAATGCATGCTGACAGGTGCTTGCTATAGCTATCTCCTTAGAGGTCTGCCAGAGCCTGTAATATACAGAGGCAGGTGCTCACAGATAACCATTAAACTGATCATGGGGTTCCCAATGGAGGAGTTAGAGAGAAGACTGAAAGAGCTGAGTGGTTTGCAGCCCCATGGGGAGAGCAACAATACCAACCAACCTGAGCACCCAGAGTCTAAAACACCAGCCTGGAAGAACATAGGGAGGGACCCATGGCTCCAGCTGTATATGTAGGGGAGGATGGCCTTGAAGGATATAAGTGAGAGAGGAGGTCCTTGGTCCTGTGAGGGCTGGATGCCCCAGTGTGGGGGAATTCAAGGGTGGTGTGGTGGGAGTGGTTGGGTGGGTAAGGGCACATCCTCATAGAAGCAGGAGTGGGGGGTGGGATAGGAGGTTTCTGGGGGGGAATGGAGAAAGGGGATAACATCTGAAATGCAAATAAAATATCCAATAAAAATTAATTTAATAACAAAACAAAAAAGAAAAAGAAAAAAATTTAGACAGTACACATATGGTGATACTTAAGACATGAGTACTACAGCACTGAATGAGACTGACTTTATAATAACACTTGGAAGCCTACATCTGAGCATTAGAGAAGATTTAGGTCTTGATAACCTCAAAAGAGTCGAAAAGCCTCTTCCTTTCCACTCAGGAAGCTTGCAAGTCAGGATAGATGGGAAAAACGAGGGATATGACCTCCACGTACTTTTGTATAAGCATCACTATAAATCTTACCTGTTTTATTTTCTCTCTGCTCATGCCCTGCTCCTTATTCTCCCCATTGAAACTGCTTCTCCATACTTGCCTAGACCTGATATTCTAGAATGGTAGGCTCTTAAATTATAACAAGCTTCAAACGAATTACCATTCCTATCTAGGTATGTCCAAGCCAAGTTTTCTCAGTAGTAAGATTTATGACTCACTGTTTCAGGTGAATTGTTTTCATGCAAACGTGTTTGGATAACGATTCTGACTACAATAGGATTTATGCTGATAGTCTCCTGCGTGACTTACTGTGTTCAGCAACATCTCATATATGGTAAGTAGGTTTGAGTGTGAGGAGAACAAGTGGAAGACAGGGAAGTTGCTAAAGCTAATCAATCATTACTTCCCAAGCCAGGTTTTTCAGGAAGTTCAAAACTCTTGGGTCACATGTTATATATGTTCTTACCAATGTTTTCATCCTACATCCTCTGCTTTTGCTGATGGAGCTTCTGACAATACTGTTTACAAAAGCTGGCATTGCCATTACTTTAATCAAATTGAAACCACTTTTACCTGTGGTGATCAGAGAGCTGTAAAAAGTGACTTGGATATCTCATCACCCATGCTGGAATGAAACCTTCAGCAACATAGCTATTTATCTTTGAATTATAAAGGATAAAGTAAGTAACCTGTCATTCAGGATATTGTAAGTAATCCCAGATAAGCTTATTGGTTCACTAACATAGACTTACATAGAGTCATTGATCCTTCTTCATGGGTGTACTGTTGAAGTGATAAACTACTTCTTATTTTGTTTTTTTTTTGTCTTGGTTTTCATATTGGTTGTTTTGTTTTGTTTTGTCTAACCAGAAAAAGTTGGGGAAGAGTGGAATTATGAGTCTATTTTCTTTAGTTAGACTTTGGGATGAGATTTAAATTATGCAACCAAGACTGAGCTATCTGAGAGTTGATAATCATTTGGAAAGAATAGCCTTAGTGTGTAAATTTTTCTTTACATTGCATCAGGTAAAATGCCTCATTGGTAAATGTGCTGTGTTTCATTGGTTTATGGATATGAACCGCAAATGCCTGGTTGGCTATATATTGCATTCCCTAAAAGTATCTGATATTATGGAAAATCATAAGGAAGCTCTGTCAGCAATCACTTGTCTATTCTTTGTGTGATGATGCATGAAACTGAGGCTTATCTGCCTACCTAGAAAGAATTTTCCCACATGAATGGAGGATGATGATATAAAAAGACAGGGAAGTTGCTATCCTTCACACTACTCTCATATTTGACAGGAAAAGAGAAATAAAAGAAAGATGAGAAGAGATCTCAACTTGCAATTTCCCACAGCTGGTGGGAGTGAACTAGTTAGATATTTGGAAAGGAGACCTCCCTTATAATAGAAAACTTAGAACCCATTTTTCTAAGTTATATATACATATATGTACACCTACATATACACGAGAGAGAGAGAGAGAGAGAGAGAGAGAGAGAGAGAGAGAGAGAGAGAGAGAGAG
>NW_021604579.1:7171929-7176750 GCF_004785775.1 Grammomys surdaster | reverse complement strand
GAGAGAGAGAGAGAGAGAGAGAGAGAGAGAGAGAGAGAGAGAGAGAGGGGAAGTACATGAGGTAATTGTGATAGAATGTACCCATCAAGCATGATTTTTCATATCAGGAAAAGATAGGCAATGATAGGCATTGAAGCAATATTTAGGGAGTATTCTTAATCTGGACTGTTTAAAACTGGGGAGATTTTAAGATAAACAGTGAATTTCTCAAGACATGGATTGTGAGATTGGATCATGGGAACAGCTGGGAAAATGTGGGTATCGCAGAACAGGAAAAACAGTTATTTAACTGTTAATCCTGCATAACCCGAGCCAATACAAGACAGCAGTCTGGATGGACTGACTCCTGAGAGACACTTTATACACTTAACTATCTCCAGCCAAGATTCTCATAATTATTAGTGATAGGAAGAAAATAGAAAAAGAATAGTCATCATCAAGAAATTTTTTAAAACAAGATGTGGTCAGTGCCCAGTTTTGCAGGATGGCTAGAATCTGTTTATAGAAAATCAAGGGAAAAAATTAATTCAGTTCTTGATATGGTACTTTTGTAGCATTCCTGAGCCCTATGGTGGGATGTGACCTTTGTGAAGTAGAGGATTTGAATGAGTAGCATTGTTATTTAGATTGTATTGTTAAAAATGGAACGAAATCAAGATAGGATAAACAAAGGGCAAAGTAGATTTAAAAAAAAAGGTCTGCTAGGTTCACTCAGAGCTGTTTGCAACAACTGGGATGCCATGGGACCTTTTCACCAAAATACAAAATGTTATATATCAGTAAGCTTCTAACAGGTTTTAACACCTTAGAAACAGTTTATTGAAGACATAAATGATAAAAACAACATAAAAAAGTTATTGAGCTTTTTCTAGAAATAGGTAGTTATCCCCTACCAGAGTATATGATGTATGTTTCTTCCCTGCAAATAAGTACACTGGAAGAAAAGATTTTCATCCATCATCTTTCAATAACCAGATATAGCTAATGAAGAAAAGAGGTTTTGATGTTGACTCAGAGCTGGTCAGAACCACAGAGCCAGCTGTAGTGGTAGGCACAGCAGGCTACATATTACCCTGCTCCTCTTTAGGTCTGAGCCAGGATAAGCAGCTCAATATGACACAGCCTGAGGGACATAGCATCCCAGAATGTGGAGGCCGGATGGATTATGGAATATGATTGGACTGTAGATGGCTACGTGAATAGTCTCTCATACTCATGCACTTGTACCAATACGGAGTTATAATCATATAATTGATATAAAGAATGAGGGCTTTTCATGCAGTACTCATTCTTGTTCATGATTCTCTACTAGTGTTCTTTCACCCCTCCAAAATCAATTGACTCTTGCTTGAAGTCTATAGTATTGAACCTTCAAAGATCCTGTCCACCTCATGTAAATACACTTCAGTATGTAAGGCTAACTCTTAGGTGTCTTTTAGATTTGAAAGTATCTGTGAAAACAATTAGGGGGTGTTTGTGAAGCCAACATGTGTAAGTAAAAACCAACAAGAACATCACTGCAAGGATCTAAAAGGATGTTAGATGAAATTATAAATGAATAGGGGCACTACCTCCCTAGAAAGTTCCTGAGGCCAAGGAAGCCCCAAGATAGCACAAACCACAAGGCTACCTCTGCTTCTGTTAGTTATGCCAAAACTAGATGATAAATACATGTTGGTAAATACATTGCACCCTTTGGCTACATAATATGAAAAAATCAGGATAGGATAAAACTCAAAGTTCCCTCCCTGAATGCTGGTTTTCATAGTGCCAGAAGATGCAATATAGACTACTTTTGTTTAGATAAACAGTTTTAGAGTGTTCAACAAATCATACTTAAAACACTTGTATTTCTACCCGTAGAGTACTTCTGCTACTAGAATGTAGAGGGAAATCTGACTTTTTCAGTCTCTTTGGAGATTGCAAGCAGTCCAAGCTCCTGAACAAAAGTGACTTTTGTTATAGCATAGTGACTCAATTCTTAGATAGAAAGTGAACATAGTATACATCTACACAACTCTCTCCAACATTTAAAAATGTCTTCAAAATGAATCAAAGGAATATGAGAACCGGGTGAAAGGGTGCAGGGTTGTGTAGTTCTTTCCTTTAAATAGAAACATTCCTCCATAGAGAGCGAAGGAAGACTCAGAACATTTAGGGAGCTAAGGAAACTTAAAGAATCAGGAAGATAGTGCAACTTAGATATCTGTGATTCTCACTCTCAATATTGTTTATAAAACCAGTAAAAGTGCTTCTGAGGAGAAGATTATTTCAGTGGAAGTTATATGTTGAGCACAGAGCTCCAAGACAGCAAGTTTCATGAGTCACCATTTACACTGGGAAGGATCTTTTAGTTATGAAGTTATCCTTGAGTTATGCACATTTTCCAAGTAAGTTCAAGGAACTTATTGGTCCACCAAACTGGACTTGGGTGGAATCTATTGTAGATGTTGTATCTGAGATTATATGTTCATATCTTCCCATGACAAAACATACAAAAATGTCTATCAAAAACCTAAAATTAGAAATTTTAAGAATTAGAATTCTTAAATTAAGAATAGATAATTAAATTAGAATTGATATATCTAGTGTTACTAGTACTGGGCGGATACTCCCAAAGACTCCAAGTCAGTATGTAACAGATAACTGTATATCCTGATCTACTGAGGCACTCCTTAAAACAGCCAAACAACTGTGAGATAAGTTTTGATGCCTATAAACAGAGGAGTAGATAAAAATATATAAAAATGTGATATACATTGATGGTGAAGTTTTACCCAGCTATCAGAAATAAAATTGTCATTTGTAAGGAATAAAGTGAATATGACGAGGTAATTAATATTTTAACTGATAAACTCAGAAATATAGATATCGTCATTTTCCTTATTTGTGGATGGTACAGTTTACATAGATACAAAACACTGTTAAAGTATGTATGATGTTAATGCTAAAGCAACATTCTCTGGGAGGTAAAGGGATCATGAATAAAAAGGAGACAAGCAAATTTTCTAGGGGTGGCAATATGGCTAATGATTAATGTATATCTGAATGAAGATATGTTAAATATACTCACCACTAAGTGTTATGATATGTGGGGATGAATATGTACCAATAAAATTAGTATTCTCAAACTCCTGTATATTTTCCCTATAGTTCTTCTTTCTAGAACACATTTAGACCCACTAGATCTCCTCCAATGAATGGAGTATGGACTCCCCCTAATGATCTGGAAACGAATGTTTCTGCTTTTCTCTGAAATTTCTGGATTTCCTCCTTTATGTGTCTAATTCCTCTTCTGAACATTGCTATATGACTGAAACAGCTGCCATTTTCAACCTCTGCTGTGGGGCATAGTGTGTTTTCACACTTTTCAAAGCCACAATTTCACAACTTTATGCTAGATAATACCCTGTAAAGATAAACTTTCCAGAGATTTTCTTTATATTGATATTATCCAAGATTTTTATGTACGTATTTGCAATCAAGAGACACACATGCATACACACACACACACACACACACACACACACACACACACACAGAAAGAGAGGGAGAGATATGGAGAGACAGAGGCAGAGGCAGAAACACAGAGAGAGACAGAGACAGACTGGAAATGGAGGAAATCTTTTGAAACCTCGGAGGAGCCCAGTGAAATATCTCCTCAGTCAACAACACACCTTTTAATACTTCCCCCCAAATTCCAACTGAAGACCAATAAGTATGAGCCTATAAGGGCCATTTTCCTTCAAACAACCACAGTGACTAAAGTTTTGTAGCTGAAGGATGCAAACTACCTATGGCAGTAAATTCTCACATTATATAAATTAGGGCCTATTAGGCAGTTTAGAGGTCTTCAGAACTATCCTCTTTTCTGTATCTTTAAAACCTAGAAAAAAATAATAAGTAAGACATGACTCTGTCTCTTCACTCTTAATAATGTCTACTCATGACAAGTGAGATGGAATAAAGGAAACTTTAGCTACTTTCTACTGGACCAGCTTAATCTCAATCCCAAATGTGCAACACCTTAAAAACATGTATCCCTTTTGTTCCTGTCCTCTTATATTCTAACACTAAATCTATCCTTCTTCTATGAATATAAGAAGATAGCATAAAAAAGTAGCCCTTACACTTGTACCCTGATAATGTATTCTACACACACACACACACACACACACACACACACACATGCACACACACACACAATATTGATTTCTTGATGTATTTCTTCCAATGTAGAGTACTTTTGTACAAATATCACATGATTGTAACGTTATTTTTTTTTCTGTAGGTAGCTTCTCTGAGGCAATATGTCATTGCTTAAAGGGTGCAATGGTACTCGTGATTTCAGTGCTAGCAATTATAGGAACCATGCTCATTTTGCTACTATTTCAAAGAGGTACGTATGAAACAGGTAGATGCCATTCTGTTAAAATATTCTCCCAACTGCACAGTAAGACATTTAGAAAAGAACAAGATTGTTTTTTGAACTTCAGAGTCACTAAGCCACTAGAACATAGCCACAATGTCTAGACTCCAGAGCCCTGAATTTTATAAGATTAATAGTAGATTTAGCTAATTATTCTGTTCTAAGAAAAAGACTTTTTCAAATTCATAGTGTTTTTCTCACGAATTCAGTATTCATAATTACCTAACAGATTGTTCTGAATGTTTTATACATTTAATGTAAAAGAGATAATAGTTCACGCATTTAATTTCTTTTTTATTTTTTTATTGGATGTTTTATTTATATTTCATATGTTATACCCTTACTCCATCCCCCACCCACCCAGGAACCCCCTATCCACTCACCCCTCCTCC
>NW_021604579.1:7170135-7171829 GCF_004785775.1 Grammomys surdaster | reverse complement strand
CCCCCTATCCACTCACCCCTCCTCCTGCTTTTCTGCAGATGTACCCCTACCTACCCCCCCCCACTCTCCTCCCCACCCTCAAATTCCCACCCACTGGAGCATCCAGCCTTCATAAGACCAAGGATCTCTTCTCCCACCTATGCCCAGCAGGGCCCTCAACCCTTACATATACAGCTGAAGCCATGGATCTCTCCCTAAGTGCTCCCAGACTGGTGGTTTAGACCCTGGGAGCTCTTGTTGATTGGTATTGTTGCTCTCCTCACGGGGCCGCAAACACTTTCAACTCCAACAGGCTTCACTCTAACTCCTCCACTGGGAACCCCATGATCAGTTCAATGGCTAGCTGTGAGCATCTGCCTCTGAATATGTCAGACTCTTGCAGACCTCTGAGGAGACAGCTATATCAGACTCTTCTCAGCATGCACTTCCTGACTTCCACATCAGCATCTACCTTTGGTGACTGCACATGGGATGGGTACTCAGGTGGAATGATCCTCAGACGGCCACTCCTTCAGTTTCTGTCCCTCACTTTGTCTCCATATTTGCTCCCTTGAGTATTTTGTTGCTCCTTCTAAGAAGGACCAAATCACCCCCACTTGGTCTTCCTTCTTCATGGTCTTCATGTGGTCTGTGAGTTGAATCTTGGGTATTTCAAGGTTCTGGGCTAATATCCAATAATCAGTGAGTTAATACCATGTGTGTTCTTTTGTGATTGGCTTACCTCACTCAGGATGATATTTTCTAGTTCCATCCATTTACCTAGGAATTTCTCAAATTCATTGTTTTTAATAGCTGAGTAATAGGTGCATAGGTTTTTTTGTTCTTAATGATAGAGCCCTGGGTCTTTGTTCTAAATAATGCTCTATCATTAAGAACATTAATGACATATATACTATTCATAGGATAGTCTTTATACCTTTATATCATAGGATATTCTTTATACCCTATGAATCTATTTCCTGCAGTTTCATCTCAGATCTAGTGACAAGCTTGAGAAGGGACCAAAAAACTACTCCCCACCTGAAGTTTTTCAGAAAGATGCACTGAATGATCTCTGTACCCTTCATTGGAGGGCACATCTGTGGGAGGATGGAGAGTTATCAAACTTTCCTCTTCACAATCATCTACACTGTCAATGAGTTTGTCTTGAGCAGACACCCTTGGAGAGAGTGGGTGATTTGTTACAGATGAGGTTGGGGGAAGATGTATAGCAGTTAGAATGAGAAGACAGAAAGGAAAATGAGGATGGAGAGAGAATGTTTCACAGGGAATATGATGCTTGAGAAGTAGAAGACCTCTTCCATTACAGAGATCTTGATCATCTCAGAATATTCTGTTTAACTATACTCTACAAGGACCAGAATTCCTGAGGAACCTCAGCACTAAATAAACACACTTATGTGATCTTCATACAGACTAGTAAGAACGAGAGTCATGCTGCTTGAGGAGAAAAGGTACCTTCTCATAGCCTCTTTTAGGCTTTCCACAAACAGGTTCATCTCCAAGTAGAAAGTATGGAACAACAGGAACCAGAAAAGCAAGCCTACCTTCAATGTGTAATCTACAGTTCCCCTATTGTCTGCAACTATCCTGAGTCTTTTCTCTTTTCCCAGTCCCAGCTTCAGATCAACATTTTGAGTTGGACGCTTTGTGGCTTGAAGATATTAGTGTGATCCTGTTTTTGCTGATAGTGT
>NW_021604579.1:7140645-7170125 GCF_004785775.1 Grammomys surdaster | reverse complement strand
TCGGGAGGTAAATATGACGGCTATGTGGCAACTCAGAAAATCTGTTTCATGTGACTAATGCACAGATGTCCAGATGGTGACCATTCTGGTCCTTTTGCACCAGTAACTAAGAAAAACTAAATGAAGAACTGTGTTGAATAAAGGCTGGTAGATTGTAACTTCTATTTTGGGAATATTGGGGCTTTCGGGGGGTATTGGTGTGGATGTCTCTCAAATTAATATCTATCCCAGCTCTTATTGTAAAATTATGGTAACACTCATATATAGGTAGGCAGTTACTTAATCTACACATCCTGGAAAGCCTCTGTATATTGAGCTGTTTGCTGCTTTTAAAAATTTGACCAATGACATTTTAGACTAAAAATTTAAAGGCTACGATCATTAATTAAAACATTTTTTAGACCAAGTTGCATATCTGTTACATATGTGTGGGGAGACCTAAGTCCAGACTATGTGAATTCTTTGGTTGGTGGTTCAGTCTCTGAGAGCCACAAAGATCCAGGTTAGTTGACTCTGTGGGTCTTCCTGTGGAGTTCATATCCCCTCAGGCCTGCAATCTTACCTCCTATCCTTCCATAAGAGTCCCTGAGCTCCATCCTCTGTTTGGCTGTAGGTGTCTACATTTGTCTGAGTTACTGCTTAGTGGAGTCTCACAGAGGACAACCATGCTAGACTTGTGTCTGCAAGCATAACAATAGTATCATTAATAGTGCCAGGGATAGGTGCTTGCCCATGGGATGGGTTTCAAATTGGGCCTGTCATTGGTTGGCTGTTCCTCACATCTCTGCTCCATCATCTGACCTTGCATTTCTTGTTGATTTTGGGTTGAAAGTTTTGTGGGTAGGTTGGTGCCACTATCACTCCAGTAGGATTCATGCCTGGCTATAGGAGATGGCCTCTTCAGGGTTGATATCCCCAGTGCTGTGAGTCATAGCTAAAGTCACCCCGAAAGATAAAGCCTTCATGGACACAAGTTTATAAAAGTTGCTGTTCTGGCCTTTAGGAGTATGTGGATGATTTTAAAAGATAAACTGTGATAATTTTATCATCAGCTTTCCCAGGTTCTTATCTTGTGCCTAACTATCTCAGTCAATCTATACCACTGTCTTTCCTGAGACCAGGATTCCTTAGTTAATGTATAGAACCTATCTTCATAGAAAATGTCTCTTGAATATTGCAAGAATTTTGATGTAATTATGTCTTAGGCTTAGTTGTGCACATGGGATATATTATCTCTAGGAAACTTTTTTCCAAATTGAACTGTTCTTACACATGCATAAAATAAGCTACCTGGGGTCAGACAAAGTTTGAACCAACATCGACTACTCAGTCGTGTTGAACCAATCCGCATTCTTATCTCATACAAATCATCAGTCTTCTGGCCTGGGTGTTAGTAGAGACCTCTCACATCTGGTACCCAGTATGAGGGCCTGGACCCTCAGAGGAGGTAAGAAAATTCCATTGAACAGAAGAAATGGGTAGGAGTTACTTCCTCTCACCCAAGGGATCACAATCGTAAGTGAGAGAGTAAAATAAACATAGTTTCTCCTCAGTTCTTTTAGACAAGCATTTTATACAGTTATTGAAATGTCTGCTAAGACTTAGAGGAGCAAAATTATCAGAGCAACAGTTCTACAGCTTTGTATAAGTTGCTATTAAATTAAATCACTGTTTTTCTAAACAAGGAACTATAGTTGTTGATAATTGAAAGGAAAATAGAGGGAATGTGAAGAGAACACATGAAAGGTGAGATAAAATTTCTGTCAATTATTTTGCAAGCTGGAATACAGTAATGTATTGCTTGGATCTTCTCAGAAGGATCATTTTAAAAGAGAGATAGAAAAAGAAAACTTTCTTGCAGACATATCTTAGCATGTCTTGGTAGCCTGGCCCTTTCTTCTTTTTTTTTTCTTTTTTTTAATTTATTTTTTCTCAAATCATAATTCATTCACACAGGGGTTATAAACACAGAAAGGCAGAATGTGGGGATGGGGATGACACTGGAGCGTGGGTGTTCAGGGGGAATACAGATATCATCAGAACTGGGTATTGGCTGGGTGAAGGTTCAGGGGACAAGTCACTATGACTCTGCCTATGACTATCTTGTCCTTTTCTAAGTTGGTATTGTCTGCCCAGGCTACCTATTTACAAGGTCTATGACTACTCAGGCTTGTAAATTTCCACAAAAGCTGCCTGTTTACATTAGCTTATAGCCATCTGTTTCAATGTTTTTCCACTGAGACCCAAGACTTGGTGTTAGTATACATGTATGACAGGCCTATTGCTGATTTTAGGCCTATGGCTGATTTTAGGCCTTCAGTGTGTAAGCAGGGCTGCCCCTGACATCTCCTCCCTTCTCTAAGTATAGAAGGGCTGTGGCAATTCTAAACTTGCAAAGGCGGGGATAGAGGCCTGACCTCCAGTATTTGAAGGGGATCTTGTAATGGCTCCAGTCCCCCTGTCGTTGTCCAGTGAGGCATGAGGGCCATACCCATCCCGATGTCTTTTTCCTGGAGAGGGGATACTTTTGACATCAACCCCTATGCAGTCAGGCATGTCCCTCAGGGAACCCAGATTTCCAGTCTGGGCCCAAGCATAGAGTAGGTCACAGGTGGCAGCTCAGCACCCAACACCAGAAAACCGAGAGAAAGAGGGACTCCCAGGAGCTTTAACTCAGGCAGCATCCCAGGTAAGGAAAAAGCAACACTTGCCCCAAACAGGGAGCAACCGGGACCCTCTGGGACCCAGGAATTCACTCCTGGCCCTTAGCGCAGGCTCCATCCGGTCTGGGCCTGAGCACTCGGCAGATCCCAGGAGGCAGCTCTGCACCCAGTCTCACAGAAACCAGAGGAAGCGGGGCTCTGAGGAGCTCTAATCCAAGCAGTATCTTAGGCTAGGAGGTGGCAGTACTGGCTCTTTCTTCTAACTGTTCAGGTCCAGCCAGGTCAGCATCTGTTGCAACACTTTAGTTCTAGGGAATGGTCAGTTCTAGAGTCAGGCTCTATAACCTGTACTTACGTTTCAGGGAGCAGCTCACCCAGCACACAGCTTTTTGTTTTCCCACATAGCAGCAACATTGCAGAATAGATTGATCAAAAGTCCTTACATGGAAAAATGTTGAAACAGAGTTTAATTCTATTATACGAATAATTGAAACTAGGACATACAGAATCTCCAATTAGTTCTTGAAATTTTCCTATTTTTGTAATTCATAAAAAGATAAAGAATAAGTTTTTCCTTACTACATGATTTCAGGGACATAAATACTCTATGAAAACAATGGAGAAAATCTGGACAGGCTCTCTGCTCCTATTATGACTTCTCAAGGAATTAAAAGACTACATTTTCTCTATTTCTTTATATGCTGTTGGTAAGGAATATTTTTCATTCTCTGTTCTCTCCTTAAACAATCAATAACCTTATTTATATCAGTAGAAAGTTTTACCATAGAAGAAGAAAAAGAGCACAAATGTTTATAAATATTTATATATAAAATATTTAATCTAGTGCTGAATGAATTTCTTGAGGTATTGAATGGCATTTTCCTCTCCTGGTTGTTTAATCAATACATAAATAAGTGCTTAACTTTCATGGTAAGCAAACTAAAAGAGCAAAATTTATATATAGCTCCAGATTAAGTACAATTAATTATTTATTCACCTTATTATTATTTAGGTTTTACTATTACTTTAAAAAAAAACCCAAATACTTTGTTATCCTTTAAGCTTAAAACTCCACAGTGTACCCTCAATTATTTACAAAAGTTTTGGTCTGTGTCAACTGGGTACTTTTTTTAATTGGATATTTTCTTTATTTACATTTCAGATGTTATCCCTTTCCCCATTTCCACCCAAGAAACCCCCTATACCATTCCCCCTCCTTTTGCTTCTAAGGAAGTGTGTCCCCACCCACCTCCCTGCCCTCAAATTCCCAAACCCTAGGGCATCCAGATGGGACCAAGGACTTCCTCTCCAACCTATGCCCTACAAGACCATCATCCCCTACATATACAGCTTGAGCCTTGCATCCCACCCTGTGTAGTCCCAGGCTGGTGGATTAGACCCTGGGAGCTCTGGTTGGTTGGTACTGTTGCTCTCCCCATGGAGCTGCAAACCCTTCAGTCTTCTCTCTAACTCCTCCATTGGAAACCCTGTGATCAGTTCAATGGTTAGCTGTGAGCCTTTGTATATGTCAGGCTCTGGCAGAGCCTCTAAGGAGACAGCTATATCAGGCTCCTGTCAGCATGCACTTCTTGGCATCCACAACAGTTTGACTTTGGTGACTACACATAGGATGGATACCCAGGTAGGGCAGGCTCCAGATGGGCCCTCCTTCAGTTCCTGTCCCACACTTTGTCTCCATATTTGCTTCCATGAATATTTTGTTACTCCTTCTAAGAAAGACCAAAGCACCCACATTTTGGTCTTCCTTCTTCATGAGCTTCATGTGGTCTGTGAGTTGTATCTTCGATATTTGGAGCTTTTGGGATAATATCTAATTATCAGTGAGTGCATACATGTGTGTTCTTTTGGGATAGAGTTATATCACTCAGGTTGATGTTCTAGTTCCATCCATTTGCCTAAGAATTTCATAAATTCATTGTTTTAATAACTGAATAATACTCCATTGTGTAAATGTATCACATTTTCTGTATCCATTCCTCTCTGAAGAACATCTGGGTTCTTTCCAGTTTCTGGCTATTAGAGATAAGACTGCTGTTAACATAGTAGAGCATGTGTCCTTGTTGTATGTTGGAGCGTCTTTTGGGTATATGCCCAGGAGTGGTATAGCTGGGTCCTTAGGTAATGCTATGACCAATTTTCTGAGGAATCACCAGACTGATTTCCAGAGTGGTTGTATCAGCTTGAATCCTATCAAAAATAGAGGAGTGTTCCTCTTTCTCCACATCCTCACCAGCATCTGCTGTCACCTGAGTTTTTGATCTTAGCTATTCTGACTGGTGTGAGGTGGAATCTTAGGGTTGTTTTGATTTGCATTTACCTGATGACTAAGGATGTTGAACACTTATTTATGTGCTTCTCGGCCATTAAAGTTTCCTCAGTTGAGAATTCTTTGTTTAACTCTGTATCCCATTTTTAATAGGGTTATTTGATTGTCTGAAGTCTAATTTCTTGAGTTCTTTGTGTATGGATATTAGCCCTTTATTGGATGTAGGATTGGTAAAGATCTTTTTCCAATCTATTGCATGCCATTTTGTCCTATTGACAGTGTTCTTTGTTTTACAGAAGCTTTGCAATTTTATGAGGTTCCATTTGTCAATTCTTGATCTTACAGCATAAATCATTGGTGTTTTCTTCAGGAACTTTTCCCCTGTGCCCAAGTATTTGAGGATTTCCCACTTTCCCTTCTATTAGATTCAGTGTATCTGGTTTTATGTGAAGGTCCTTGATCCACTTGGATTTGAGCTTTGTACACAGAGATAAAAATGGACGAATTTGCATTTTTCTACATGCTGACCTCCAGTTGAACCAGCACCATTTGTTGAACATGCTATCCTTTTCCACAGCTTCATTGTCAAAGATCAAGTGACCATAAGTGTCATTTCTGGACTTCACTTCTATTACAGTGATATTTCTACCTGTCTCTGTTTCAAAACCAAGCAGTTTTATTTTGTTTTTGTTTGTTTGTTTGTTTGTTTTTTTTACCACTACTGCTCTGTAGTACAGCTTGAATTCAGGGAAGGTAATTCCCCCAGAAGTTCCTTTATTGTTGAGAAAAGTTTTTCTTTTCTTTTTTTTTTCTTACAAGATTAAATTATATAATTTTCTTTTCTTTTTTTATAATTTATTTTTTCTCAAATAGTAATTCATTCACACAGGAGTTATAAACACAGAAAGGCAGGATGTGGGGAAGGGAATGACATTGGAGTGTGGGTATTTAGGGGGAATAAAGATATCTTCAGAACCAGGTATCGGCTGGGTGAAGGTTCAGGGGACAAGTCACTATGACTCTGCTTATGACTATCTTGTCCTTATCTAAGTTGGTATTGTCTGCCAAGGCTACCTATTTACAAGGTCTATGACTACTCAGGCTTGTAAATTTCCACAAAAGCTGCCTGTTTACATTAGCTTATAGCCATCTGTTCCAATGTTTTTCCACAGAGACCCAAGACTTGGTGTTAGTATACATGTTTGACAGGCCTATTGCTGATTTTAGGCCTATGGTTGATTTTAGGCCTTCAGTGTGTAAGCAGGGCTGTCCTTGACATCTCCTCCCTTCTCTAAGTATAGAAGAGCTGTGGCGATTCTAATCTTGGGAAGGCGGGGATAGAGGCCTGACCTCCAGTAATTGAAGGGGACCTTGTAATGGTTCCAGTCCCCCTGTCGTTGTCCAGTGAGGCATGAGGGTCATACCCATCCCGATGTCTTTTTCCTGGAGAGGGGATACTTTTGACATCAACCCCTATGCAGCCAGGCTTGTCCCTCAGGGAACCCAGAGAGATATTTTTATCTTTTATTTATATTCCCTTGCAGTACTTAGCCTCACAGCCTAAGCAAGAATTCAGATCGCCTGTCAGAGGGGGTTCTGGGTGGCCCCTCTCTGCTTGGTCTAGGGGCAGAAGTCCCCCCTTTTAGGTTGAGTGGAGATGGGTTTTGGAAACACCCTGTATAAAATAACAACCTCATCTTGAGTCTTGTGGTCCTCCATAGCTAACTTATGATAATGTATCTGAATAGATTTTGCTACCAAATTATTTATCTGTTGTATCACAGAGTTACTCCACCTATTTGAGGGCCAGGGACCAGCAGAAATAAGCAAAAATAACCCAAAGAATGGTCCCAAGAAGGGAGGAAGTAGGATTGACAACCTTGGAGAGGCTGAAAACCAATTCTTATACCAGCATTCATCTGTCTCTTTCTCTCTCTGATTTTTCTCAGGGCCTTCACTGACCTATTTCATGCTCTCTTTAACCATCCTTGTCTTGTCTATGTAAAGGCAACATTCTTCTTTAAGGGCAGTACACAATCAAGAGCTGTACACAGCCTTTTCTATTGTGATAAAGTAAATTGAGTCCCATAAGGATCTTTGCAATTTTAGGAAGTCTCTTCAGACAGTGAAACGAGGGATTTCGAGAAAAGTTTTCAATATCCTGGGTTTTTTTGTTATTCCAAATGAATTTGAGAATTGCTCTTTCTAGCTTTATGAAGAATTGAATTGGAATTTTGATGGGGATTGCATTGAATCTGTAGACTGCTTTTGGCAAGATGGCCATTTTTACTATATTAATCCTGCCAATCCATGAGCATGGGAGATCTTTTCATCTTCTGAGATAATCTTCACTTTCTTTCTTCAGAAAAGTAAAGTTCCTGTCATACAGATTTTTCACTTGCTGGTTTAAATTCACAGCAAAGTATTTTATTCTATTTGTGACTATTGTGAAGGGTGTCATTTCCCTAATTTCTTTCTTAGCCTTTTTATCCTTTGAGTAGAAAAAGATTACTGATTTGTTTGAGTTAATTTTATAACCAGCCACTTTGCTGAAGTTGGTTATCAGGTTTAGAAGTTCTCTGGTATAAGTTCTGGGGTCACTTAAGTATACTATCATAACATCTGCAAATAGTGATATTTTAACTTCTTCCTTTCCTATTTGTATCCCTTTGACTTCCTATTGTTATCTAATTGCTTTGGCTAGGACTTCTAGTACTATATTGAGTAGGTAGGGCGAGAGTGGGCAGCCTTGTTTTGTCCTTGATTTTAGTGGGATTGCTTCCAGTTTCTCTCCATTTAGTTTGATGTTGGCTACAGGTTTGCTGCGTATTGTTTTTACTATGTTTAAGTATGGGCCTTGAGTTCTTGATGGTTCCAGAACTTTTATCATAAAGGGATATTGAATTTTGTCAAATGCTTGCTCAGCATCTAATGAGATGATCATGTTTGTTTGTTTGTTTTTGAGTTTGTTTATATAGTGGATTACATTGATGGATTCCCGAATATTGAACCATCCCTACATACCTGGGATAAAGCCTACTGTATCATGATGGATGATTGTTTTGATGTGTTCTTGGATTCAGTTTGTGAGAATTTTATTGAGTATTTTTGCATCGGTATTCATAAGGGAGATTGGGTTGAATTTCTCTTTCTTTGATGTGTCTATGTGTGGTTTAGTTATGAGCAAAATTGAGGCTTTACAGAATGAATTGGGTAGTGTTCCTTCTGTTTCTATTTTGTGGATTAATTTGAAGAGAATTGGTATTAGAACTTCCTTGAATGTCTGATAGATTTCTGCACTAAAACCATCTGGTCCTGGGTTTGTTTCTTTTTTGGTAGGGAGACTTGGAATGCCTGCTTCTATTTCTTTAGGGGTTATGGGACTGTTTAGATGGTTTATCTGCTCCTGATTTAGATTGGGTACCTGATATCTGTCTAGAAAATTGTCCATTTCATCCAGATTTTCCAGTTTTGTTGACTATAGGCTTTTGTAGTAGCATCTGATGATTTTTTTTTAATTTTCTCAGTTTCTGTTGTTATGTCTCCCTTTTCAGTTCTGATTTTATTATTATGGATACTGTCTATGTGCCCTCTGGCTAGTCTGGCTAAGGGTTTATCTATCTTGTTGATTTTCTCAAAGAACCAGGTCCTGGATTTGCTGATACTCTGTATACTTCTTTTTGTTTCTACTTGATTGATTTAGCCCTGAGTTTGATTATTTCCTGCTGTCTACTTCTCTTGGGTGTATTAGCTTCTTTTTTCTAGAGCTTTCAGGTGTGTTGTCAAGCTGCTAGTGTCTGCTCTCTCCAGTTTCTTTTTGTATGCACTCAGAGCTATGTGTTTTCCTCATAGCACTGCTTACATTGTGTTATCTTCCCATCATTACTGAGGATTTGGCTCAACTTTTTAAGTTGCTTTCTAGAGATTCCCACTAAAACAACAGTAAAACAGAGCAGATTTTTAGCTTATTCAATAATGCATTGTACCTGTTGGAAAAGGCTGATATATAGAATCAGTCAAATATTTACTTTCCTGCTTGGATAATAAAAAGAACCCAATTGTTTTCTCCTTCAGGATTTTCTGGGATTATTTCTCAGACATTTCTGAATATTCTTTTACCTAGTAGGAAATATTTTTGAGCTCAAAATTTAATTTTCCTAAACTTTGAAGACCCTAAACATTATATAAATGCTTTAGACTTAGATCTTTAAAGATTAATGACCATAGTTAATTAAGTTGGATTTATTTATTTATTTATTTGTTTACTTAAGTTTTGTGCTTTCTCTATCTCTGACAAGAACAAATAAGATGCTGGCAAAGGAAAAATTTAGAGGAGACTCACAAGAGCCTATTCTATGAATATTCACAAGGCATATTTTACAAAGGATTTCAAGCTTTTATTGGATAATTAATGGGTGGTTCTCACATTATATCTGGAACTATGGCTGTCTATGTCTGGGGACTTCTCAACTGTCAGGTGTGTAGAGATCTGTGCTTGGAATGCACTAAAGGCGTGCATAGTGCCACTTCCTAACTAATAAACTACATAGCAGTGCCCCAGGCTTACCATGGCAATGGAGTCTCCAGGAAAATACTATTGTGTCACATGTGAAACTTAACTTTGCCAAATAGTTCTTTATGTATCACTTTTCTAAGGCTCTCATTACAACTAAATACAGAAAATGGTCCTGTTTGTACTAACAAATGCTCTAAAACATTTTACAATATACAAAATTCTACTCATGTTACTGAAACCCCTTATATTTCAGAGGATCATGCTGTTGTGGAATGGTACCATCAAACACTTAACAACATGTTTTAAAAATAGAAACATGTATGTATGGTCACCTAAATCCCTACATGTTATGCTACATTTGACTATGTTAATTTTAATTGTTTTCACTTTAAAGGATAATATATTTTCTGCTGCCCCAAAGCATTTTTCCTGAGGGAGATACACCCTTAAGTTAAATGAACAACTCTAAAGCTAATCAATGGAAAAGGGCTGCTGTTTTTGAAACATCAGGGTAAGGTTATACTTTTGTCTTTCCAGAAAATGAATGAAGTCCCAATTGGCTCCTGCTTCAATGCATCCAACCAAGGGAACATTCCAGAGACAACCAGACAAATGAAGAACATGAATTAACATTAACGTCAAGTTAATGAATTAACAACAAGTTCATGTAGAAGAGAGATTTCATATAGAGGAAGCCAATAACTTTAGGAGACATTAAGACTTTAGCTCATTAAGCCAAGTCCTTGGGGAAACAATGAAGACACAATAAAATGGCGTTTCCTTTTCCTTGGTCCTCTGTTAACTATTCTTTTATTATTATTATTAATTATTTTATTAATTTACATTTAAAATGATATCCCCTTCCTAATTACCCCTCCACAATTCCCCCATCCTATCCCCTCTCCTTCCCTCCCCTGTGTCTTTATGAGTGTGCTTCTCCACCCACTCACCCACCCCTACCTCACTGCTCTAGCATCCCCCTACACTGGGGCATCAAGCCTCCACAGGACCAAGGGCCTCCCCTTTCATTTATGTCAGATAAGGGTATCCTTTGTTATGTATGGAACTTAAAAAAAAAAACCTTAACATTTCTTAACATTTGGAACTTTCCTTTTTTTCAGTTTTTTTTTAATTGGATAATTTGTGTATTTACATTTCAAATGTTATCCCCTTTCTTTGTTTCCTATCTGGACACCCCCCATCCCATCCCCCTCCCCCTGCTTCTATGAGAGTGCTCTCCCTCCCATTCAGCCATTCCCACCTCACAGCCCTGGCATTCCCCTACACTGGAGAATCTAGCCTTCACAAGACCAAGAGCCTCTCCTCCTATTGATGTCAGACAATGCCATCCTCGGCTACATATGCGGCTGGAGCCATGGGTCCCTCCATATGTACTCTTTGGTTGGTGATTTAGTCCCTGGGAACTTTCAAGACCATAGTCTTACTAAATGTGTGAGAGGAGAAGTTCGCGTAAACTTTTAAAGATAACATGTATTTTTGCATTAACATAAGTACAGAATGTTCAGTGTGCACAAATCAGCTAAAGATTTTATGATTTTCTGCTCTATATTTGAGGAAAGAAAGGAATCAAAGTTTACCAGTCCTTTTGAACTGTTCTGAGGACCTGATAGCCAACAAGATTTACTGGCTTCAGCTGGGATATGGCTGTTCCCATGTAAAGGGAACAGCATTTATGTCACCTGTTTTGTTGTTATTCTGAATCTCTTCTTCCATGTTTGGAATCAAGATTTTCAGGCACTTTTCCCTTGTCAAATCTAATGTTTATTATTATTGAAGGAATCAACAGCTTTTCACCTCCATTTGAAACAAGAACAAGTCATCTCCCACAATGCAACACATTTCCTGATATCATTCTGCAGTTGCAACCAACATCCT
The DNA here is from genome assembly GCF_004785775.1 of Grammomys surdaster. NCBI lineage: Eukaryota > Metazoa > Chordata > Mammalia > Rodentia > Muridae > Grammomys > Grammomys surdaster. The sequence continues at coordinate 7,158,763 of NW_021604579.1, read as the reverse complement.
TATAATATATGGCTTGATTTAATTCAATGATACTTTCTACAGTCCAGTGTTTTTCAGTGGTTGTGCTACCTGTCTCATCGACATTTGCAAACTTAAAGTCAATGGATCATTATGCAATCTATCTCTCAGAGATCTCTTAACCCCTCTCTATTTTAGGAACATTTCTTGTAAAATACAGTTAGATATTTCTACAATTGCTAGATCTGTAGGATTTGTAAAGTATAGCAGTAACATGTTTTATATTATAATATTTAAAGAAATTTTGCCTTTTACTGGATACATATGTCAGAGCATTATCAGTTTTAATCTGTAAAGTATCCCTAAGATAAGAATTATTTCTAATAAAAGTACAATGACATAATTGTCCTTTTCAGAGCTCAAGGCAGAAGATATCTAAAATCCTGAATAGGAATCAATTGTATGATACATATAAATTAAATTTTTCAAACACTGCAAAATGAAACACAACCATCCGCCAAATTTCATTTCTTTGGTAACCTTTAGGGTTACTTGAGTATATAAAGAATAGGTAGGACAATATTTTTATACTTTCTTTGGTTTATCACCAAGTTATAGAAATATTTTATTTTTCTATTTCAAAGATCACTTTCTCTTTTTACTTATTTATTCACTTTACATTCTATTCATTGCCCCCTTCCAGTCACCTCTTCTCACAAACCTTCACCCATCCTTTTCTTCTCTGAGCAGGTAGGTGCCCCTTGGGCATTCCCCAAACCTGGAACATCGAGTCTCTTGGAGGCTACATGTATCCTTTCTCACTGAGGGCAGACAAGGTAGCCCAGCTAGAAGTATATATCCCATGGTCAGGCAACAGCTTTTGAGTGTATGTCCAGGAGTACTATAGCTGGATCTTGAGGTAGAACTATCCCCAATTTTCTGAAATACCACCAAATTGATTTCCAAACTATTAAAGTCACTTTTGCACTTTCTCTTCCATTAGATTTAGTGTATCCAGTTTTATTTTGAAGTCTGTGATCTTTTTGGACTTGAGTTATGTGCAAGGTGTTAAATATGTATCTAATTGCATTCTTCTACGAGAAGACATCCAGTTAGTCCTACACCATTTGTTGAAGACATCTTATTTTTTTCCACTGTATGGTTTTGATTTCCTAGTAAAAATTCAAATATCCATAGATATGTGTGTTTATTTCTGGGTCTTTTATTCATTTGATTCCGTTGATCAAATTATTTCTTTCCATGCCAATACCATTCAGTTTTTATCACTATTGCTCTGTAGCAGGATGTATGATCCAAATGGCCTATATAGCAATTAAAATTACAAGGACTTACCCATTACCAATGCTAAAAGAGCTACATTTAGAAACTGTTATTAAGGCTAAACCTAACAAGGATAAAGCTAGGAAATTCTAATCTTATAAAATGTTATTAACTTACTGTAAATTGGACAGTTATTCTACTCTGCCACCATCCCCATGGCTTCACTGGGAGCAGAGTACATGGGGCAGCATCAGTCTTCAGTAGCCAGGGACATGTGTAAAAGATTTACCTTTAGAGGAGGAATTTGGTGTACTGACAATACTTTGTTGGGGAAAAATAGGACAATCAACTTTCCAGTGTCTTTCTTGTTCACAATTTGGTCAGAGTCCTGGTGGCAGGCAAGGCATTGTGGCAGTTATTCCAAATGGATAGCATTACCACAATCCAGGTGGAATCATTGGTGTTCCATCTATCCTTCTGGAGACCTTGAGGTCACAAGTAGAATTTGATGATTCCATTTATCATAACCTTTAAATATGATATTCACTAGATCCATAACAAGATTGAGGACCATTATTTATTAAGTATAAATAAGATAAACAAATTTTGCTTGTTTTTAGTTATTTGTTTTAGGCTTAAAGGCACACATATAGAAGGCTAAAGCATTTTCCTGTAATGAATTCAATTAGTATTTAGCATAGCAACAAGTATAGTTTTGAATACATTAAAGAATTTGTTCATTTATAAGGTGACTGACCATTAACTTGCATGTCTTAATCATCTCTAACAATTTACAGTAAGTTAATAGTATTTTATAAGATTAGAATTTCCTAGCTTTATCCTTGTTAGGGTTGGCCTTAAATAATAAATTTCTGAATGTAGCTCTTTTAGTATTAAAATAAATTGTTTAATAATAAATATGTCCATAGGAAGACTGGAAATTTTCTCAAGGTGTGCTGGAAAGAGCCAGGAAACACTTGGGAGTCAGGAAACTTGCTCTGACTCATTGCTGGGACATATAAATTAACTCCAAATAAAACAGCAGCAAGGGGTGGGGGTGAGGTCAGGGCTGTGAGCACAGTCCCTGAGCTGGATAGAACACAAGGCTGATGGAGACAACTGAAGCTGCTGCCAACCACAAGTCCCTAATCAGAGGCTTGGCATGATCTGGAAAATGGGGAACCAGCCCAGGTTGCCACTTGGGCCTAGAGAAAATCATATGGAGGAGAGCCAGTCTAAAGCTTAAGTCACACAGGAAGCATAACTGCCTCTCTCTATATATAAAAGGCCAAGGTTATAGCCAGTGACAGCTTGGGAATCAGAAGCCAGATACAGAGAGATGCAGAAGAAATCCAAATGCAGCCAAACTTCTGATAAAGAAAAAAAATGTTTAAAAATATACTTTAATGCTAAAGAAAAAAGACAGTGGATATAAAACATTACAGACAGATAAAAATTGTTTAAAATTAATAAAATGAAGTCCTTAAAAGGAAAATTAAATAATATTAAAAACTTTTTCCAGAGGAAAGAGTTTAGAGAAAATTGTATACAGAAAAAGATATTAAATTTAGAAAACAGTAAGAGAGAAATAAAATACACACATAGAAAGTAGTCTCCAACAAAGGAAAGAGAATACCAAAGGGAAATCTCTAGAAATACAAGGGAGAAAGGAAAATAGGGTAGACGCTCCAAAGAAAGGAGAGAGAAGGAAAACTAAAGTGAAATTGCCAAACAAAGGGGGAAGTTAGAGAGATTAAAAAGAAAATATTGTCCACATTAAAAAATGGAAAACACTGTAGAAAAAGATATTTGGATCTCATATAGTTTGTTTGGACTGTCAACATAAGAATAATAATATGTTCAATAATGATTACAATTTTGTATATCCTCTGTAAGAATGGTCAGAATAAGCAAGCTTGGATAAGGAAAGGATTGAAAGATAGGATGCTAAATTAGAGGGCATAGAGCAAAGATTAGAAGATTCTTTAAATCAGAATACACAATCTTCAGAAGAATCCAATCTGGAACCTACAGCAACAACAGAAATGGTAGTTCCAGGTGAGAAAAATCCACAGACGTGAGGAATTAGAAAGGCAATGCAATATTCTGAGTTAAAAATCCAGATTTGGTTCCTTCTGGTCTGCACCCAAGCACTGAGCAGATCTTGAGCTTCAGCTCTGCACCAAATTCCACAAAACCCAGAGAAGGCGGGTCTCCCTGGAGCTCTATCCCTAGCAGCAACATCCACCTCAAACAGTTCTGACACAACGATGATAACAGGAAAGACAGGCTCCAGTCAGAGTGAGCACAGGTAGCACTAAAGATAACCAGATGGCAAAAGGCAAGCACAAGAACATAAGCATCAGCAACCCAGGGTACTTGGCATTATCAGAAACTAGTTATCCCACAATAGAAAGTCCTCAATACCCCCATCATACCAGGAAAGCAAGATTCAGATTTAAAATCACTTCCAATGATGATGATAGAGGACTTTAAGAAGGACGTAAATAACACTCTCAAAGAAATTGAGAAGAACACAGGAAAACAGGTAGAAGCCCTTAAAGAGGAAACACAAAATCCCTTAAAGAATTACAAGAAAACACAAACAAACAGGTAAAGGAATTGAGCAAAAACATCCAGGACATAAAAATGGAAATAGAAACAATAAAAAAATGTCAAAGGGAGACTACCTTGGAGATAGAAAACCTAGGAAAGAGATCAGGAGTCATAGATATAAGTATCACCAACAGAATACAAGAGATAGGAGAGAGAATCTCAGGTGCAGAAGATACCATAGAAAACATTGGCACAACTGTCAAAGAAAGTGCAAAAAGTTTCTAACCTGAGACATCCAGGAAATCCAGGACACAATGAGAAGATCAAACCTAAGGAAAATAGGTATAGAAGAGAATGAAGATTCCCAACTTAAAGGGCCAATAATTATCTTCAACAAAATTATAGAAGAAAACTTCCCTAACCCAAAGAACAAGATGCCCATAAACATAGAAGAAGCCTACAGAACTCCAAATAGACTAGACGAGAAAGGAAATACCTCCTGTCACATAATAATCAAAACACAAAATACATAAAACAAAGAAAGAATATTAAAAGCAGTAAGGGGAAATGGTCAAGTAACATATGAAGGAAGATCTATCAGAATTACACCAGACTTCTCACCAGATGCTATCCTGGTAAGATCCTGGACAGATGTTATACAGACCCTAAGAGAACACAAATGCCAGTCCATACTACTAAACCCAGCAAAACTTTGAATTACCATAGATGGAGAAACCAAGATTTTCCACGATGAAACCAAATTTACACAATCTCTTCCCACAAACTCAGCACTACAAAGGATAATAAAGGGAAAACTCAAATACAAGGAGGGAAATTATACCCTAGAAAGAGCAAGAAAGTAATCTTCCAACAAATCCAAAAGAAAATAGCCACACAAACATAATGCCACTGCTAATAACAAAAATAATAGGAAGCAACAATCTCCTTTCAATAATATCTCTTATCATAAATGGACTCAATTCCCCAATAAAAGGATATAGACTAAAGGACTGGATAAGTAAATAGGACCCAGCATTTTACTGCATAGAGGAAACACACCTCAGTGACAAAGAGAGACACTACCTCAGAGTCAAAGGCTGCAAAACAATTTTTCAAGCAAATGTTCCTAAGAAAAAAGCTGTAGTAGTCATTCTAATATAGAATAAAATCGACTTTTATCTTAAAGCTATCATAAATGATAAGAAAGGATACTTCATACTCATCAAAGGAAAAATCAACCAAGATGAACTCTCAATTCTGAACAACTATGCACCAAATGCAAGAGCACAAACTTTCATAAAAGAAACTTCACTATAGCTCAAAGCACACATTGCACCTCACACAATAATAGTGGGAGACTTCAAAACCCTACTCTCAGCAGTGGACAGATTATGGAAACAGAAACTAAACAGAGACACAGTGAAACTAATGGAAGTTATGAACCAAATGGATTTACCAGATGTCTATAGAAGATTTGATCCTAAAACAAAAGAATATACCTTTTTCTCAGCACCTCATGGTACCTTCTCCAAAATAGACCACATAATTGGTCACAAAACAGGCCTCAACAGATACAAAAAAATGAAATAATCCCATGTATCCTACCAGATCACCATGGACTAAGGATGGTCTTCAATAACGACAAAAACAATGGAAATCCCACATTCACATGGAAACTGAACAATGCTCTACTCAATGATAACTTGGTCAGGGAAAAAATAAAGAAACAAATTAATGACTTTTTAGAATTTAATGAAAATGAAGACACATTATACCAAAACTTATGGGATACAATGAAAGCAGTGCTGAGAGGAAAACTCATAGCTCTAAGTGCCTACGAAAAGAAACTGGAGTGAGCATACACTAGCAGCTTGACAACACACCTGAAAGCTCTAAAACAAAAAGAAGCAAACACACCAAAGAGGAGTAGACAGCAGGAAATCATCAAACTCAGGGCTGAAATCAACCAATTAAAACAGAAAGAACTATAAAAAGAATCAATAAAACCAGGACCTAGTTCTTTGAGAAAATCAACAAGATAGATAAACCCTTAGCCAGACTAACCAGAGGGCACAGAGACAGTATCCATAATAATAAAATCAGAACTGAAAAGGGTGATATAACAACAGAAACCGAGGAAATTAAAAAACAATCATCAGACCCTACTACAAAAGCCTATAATCAATAAAACTGGAAAATCTGGATGAAATGGACAATTTTCTAGACAGATACCAGGTATCAAAGGTAAATCAGGCCCAGATAAATCATCTAAACAGTCCCTAAATCCCGAAAGAAGTAGAAGTAGGCATTAAAATCTCCCCATAAAAAAAAAAAAGCCCAGGACAAGATGGTTCTAGTGCAGAGTTCTATCAGACTTTCAAAGAAGACCTAATACCAATTCTCTATAAACTGTTTCACAAAATAGAAACAAAAGATACACTACCCAATCCATCCTAAGCCACAATTATGCTCATACCTAAACCACACAAAGACCCAACAAAGAAATAGAACTTGTGACCAATCTCCCTTATGAATACCAATGCAAAAATACTCAATAAAATTCTCACAAACTGAATCCAAGAACACATCAAAACAATCATCCATCATGATACAGTAGGCTTTATCCCAGGTATGCAGGGATGGTTCAATATATGGAAATCCATCAATGTAATCCACTATATAAACAAACTCAAAAAAAAAAAAAAACAGTAGATGCTGAGCAAGCGTTTGACAAAATTCAACACCCTTATATGGTAAAAGTCTTGGAAAGATCACAAATCCAAGGCCCATACCCAAACATAGTAAAAGCAATATACAGCAAACCTGCAGCCAAAATCAAACTAAATGGAAAGAAACTTGAAGCAATACCACAAAAATCAGGGACTAGGCAAGGCAGCCCACTCTCTCACAGCCTATTTAATATAGTACTGGAAGTCCTAGCCAGAGCAATTAGTCAAAAAAGAAAAAAAAAGCAAAGTTCAAAGGGATACAAATTGGAAAGAAAGAAGTCAAAATATCACCATTTGCAGATGAAATGATAGTATACTTAAGTGATCCCAGAACTTCTACCAGAGAATTTCTAAACCTGATAAACAACTTCAGCAAAGTGGATGGGTATAAAAATAACCAAACAAATTATTAGTCTTCCTCTACTCAAAGGATAAACAGGCTGAGAAAGAAATTAGGGAGATGACACCCTTCACAATACTCACAAATAGAATAAAATACCTTGGTGTGAATCTATCCAAGCAAGTAAAAGATTTGTATGACAAGAACTTCAAGTCTCTGAAGAAAGAAATTGAAGCAAATCTCAGAAGATGGAAAGATCGCTCATGCTCATGGATTGGTAGGATTAATATAGTAAAAAATAGCTATCTTGCTAAAAGCAATCTACAGATTTAATACAATCTCCATCAAAATTCCAACTCAATTCTTCATAGCAATTTGCAATTTCATTTGGAGTAACAAAAAAAACAGGATAGTGAAAACTATTCTCAATAACAAAAGAACTTCTGGAGGAAACACCATCCCTGACCTCAAGCTGTACTATAGAGCAGTAGTGACAAAAACTGCATGGTATTGGTACAGAAACAGACAAGCAGATCAATGGAATAGAATGGAAGGCCTAGAAATGAACCAACATACCTATGGTCACTTGATCTTTGACAAAGGAGCTAAAACCACCCAGTGGAAAAAAGACACCATTTTCAACAAATGGTGCTGGTTCAACTGGAGGTCAGCATGTGTATAAGAATACAAATTGATCCATACTTATCTCCTTGTACAAAGCTCAAGTCCAAGTGGATCAAGAACCTCCACATAAAACTAGATACACTGAAACTAATAGAAGAGAAAGTTGGGAAGAACCTTGAACACATGGGCACAGGGGGAAAGTTCCTGAATAGGACACCAAGGGCTTATGCTCTAAGATCTAGAATTGACAAATGGGACCTCATAAAACTACAAAGCTTCTGTAAAGCAAAGGACACTGTCAATAGGACAAAGCGCCAACCAACAGATTGGAAAAGGATCTTTACCAATACTACATCTGATAGAGAGCTAATATCCAAAGTATACGAAGAACTGAAGAAATTAGACTCTAGACAATCAAATAACCTGATTAAATAATGGGGTACAAAGCTAGACAAAGAATTTTGAACTGAGAAAATTCGAATGGTCGAGAAGCACATAAAGAAGTGTTCAACATCCTTAGTTATCAGGTAAATGCAAATCAAAACAAACCTGAGATTCCATCTCACACCAGTCAGAATGGCTAAGATCAAAAACTCAGGTGACAGCATATGCTGGCGAGAATCTGGAGAAAGAGGAACACTCCTCCATTGTTGGTGGAATTGTAAGCTGGTACAACCACTCTGGAAAGCAGTCTGGTGGTTCCTCAGAAAATTGAACATAGTATTACCTAAGGATCCAGCTATACCATTCCTGGGTATATACCCAAAAGATGCTTCAACATACAACAGGGACACATGCTCCACTATGTTTATAGCAGCCTTATTTATAATAGCCAGAAGCTGAAAAGTGCCCAGATGTCCTTCAAGAGAGGAATGGATACAGAAATTGTGGTACATTTACACAATGGAGCACAACTATTAAAAACAATGAATTCATGAAATTCTTAGGCAAATGTATAGAACTGGAAAATATCATCCTGAGTGAGGTAACCCAATCACAAAAGATCACACATGTTATGTACTCACTGATAGTGGATATTAGCTCAAAAGCTCAGAATACCTAAGATACAATGTATAGACTACATGAAGCTCAAGAAGAAGAAGGAAGACCAAAGTATGGGTGCTTTGGTCCTTCTTAGAAGGAGTAACAAATACTCAACCAGAGTTCCCATGGTCTAATCCTCCAGCCTAGAAACACAAAGGGAGGGACTCATGGCTCCGCCTGTATAGGTAGTTGAGAATGGCCTTGTCAGGCATCAGTGGAAAAGGGGGGCCTTGGACCTGAAAGTCTGGATGCTCTAGTGTTGGGGAATTCAAGAGTAGGGAGATGGGAACTGGTGCATGGGTGGGGATACAACCTCATAGAAAGAGGAGGAGGAGGGGGATGGGATAAGCGGTCTTGGGGGGAATGGGAGAGGGGATAACATTTGAAAGGTAAATAAATAAAATATTCAATTTTTAAAAAACAGATAATGGATCTGGCAATTGTAAAATAAAACAAAAAAGATCCAGATTCTACTTAGTGATGCTGTCTTAGAATAATGTTATACAAAAAGCTTATGATTTCGTTTTGTAAAATTAAAAGATCTAACATACATACATGTGTTGATACATTATACTACTGATACATATTCAGAGTTCCAATGGGATTCTACCTTGAATTATGTAAAAGATGATTCTGAAATTGCATATTTATTAAAGGTGATGGCTATCTTAGAAATGCCTTTACCGATTGAAGCTGATGATGCTTGCATATGGATTTGTGTATGGATTTCAGCTTCAATGCCTTATTAAACAGGCATTCTTTAAAAATCCTATCTTTTATAAACTTTATTTTGGGGGCAGCAAATATCATACAGGAATCCAACCTAATCCAAAATATATTGGTAATTTGTTATTGTCTGCTTGGTTGGTCTACACCATATAGTGACCTTTAATCAAGATGGCAGTGAAGACACATGACATTTACCCTCTCTAACACTCAAAAACTTGGCTGCTAGCCATGTGGCTGCCTAAAGATGGAAGCAAGACGCATGTTTATATCCCCAGATGGTGCTCTGCTACATGCTTCCTTTAAAATTAACTATGTAGTATTCAACCTGTATTCAACCCTGTATTACATGTTTCAAGTTAACTTTTTTCACACATCTGGAAGACTTTTAATCAGAGATAATAAACTTACAAGACTTGAGGATCAGAAAGTTCACTTAATAGTTTTACAGCTCTTGAGATAAGATTTAAATGTAGCAAAGGTTTTAACCAGTTAAGTGAAACCAAGAGTACAAATTTTTGACTGTCCTTCTTTGCTGTCTTGTTCAATTTTATAACATCAGGTGTCTTTCTTGACCACAGACACAGATACTTTAAAACCCTGCCTGGGTCTGAAAATAAGAGATTCCCAACTCAATTGCAAAGCCATTTTTTTTTCAATAAAGGAGAATAGAATAAAACAACGTTAACATTATCCACAACCAGAAGACATTTGAACCTATAATGAGCTAACTGAACCTAGTGCCTAGAATGTTCAGAGAAAAATTATCAGCCCTTGTCATCAAAGCAGCCATGACACCCATAGGGGCTGATAGCTGGCAGCAGCAGAGACAGGAAACATAAAACCAAGAAACACAGAACATAGAAATGCCATACACTCAAAGAAAAACAGTCAAAAAATATTCAGTGGTCACTACACATTCATACATTCAACTAAACCTAAACCATTTTTGCCTTAGTTCCATGTTTTCAACAAAAGTATCGGACGCACCAGAAAACATAGACCTATGCGCACACACAAAACGAACAGAAAATAACTCTCCACACCAAAACACACACATAAAGCTTTTCAGCCAACAAGAACTAGGTGGGCAGGCAATGTCTCACTATTTGCCCTGAATGTGAGAATATTACAGTACCACTGAAGTCCTCCTACATCCCAGTTTGGGACCCTATAGAATAGTACCAGGCTATGAATCAACAAAGGTTTCCATAGATGCTTGATGTTTTCTCAGCATGAAAGTTTGTTCAGATAGTTTGAGAAATTGAAGGCACACCTTGCCTTCGGAGGTAGCCCCCAGCCCCTGGATTCCAGAGTGAAGGTCCATCTTTAGACTTTTGGTGGGTGGTGTAAGGGGGAGCAGCTACCTGGAAGTTAGTACAGAAAACACTCAAGACACCAAATTCTCAGCACAAAGGACCTTTATTACTCTGAAAAGGCAAGTAGTAGTGGGGTATTAGAGGGTGCTCCAAAAGCAGTCATCAAGCAGCAGCAGCAACAAAGGCGGCAGCAGGAGCAGCAGGAACAGTAGCAGCAGCAGGAGCAACAACAGACAGAAGCAGCAGCAGTAGAAGGAACAATAGCAAGCAGGAAGCAAGCAGCAAGCATTTTATGAAGGAGTAGGTTTGTAAGGAGAAAAGGGAGTCTGGACTGGGATGAGTTGTTAAATCCTGATTGAACATTTAAGTCAAATAATGGATTTTGATTGTTGGACCTTGGTGTTCATTTTCAGGAATGAGTCAGAGGCCAAATCAAAGAATAGATTTTGGATGATGTCTTAGTTAAGGTTTCTATTGCTGCAATGAAACACCATGACTAAAAGGCAGGCTGAACAGGAAATCATTTATTAGGTTATGCTTCCACAGATAGTTCATCATTGAATGAAGTCAGGACAGGAACTCAAACAGGAAAAGAACGTTATAGCAGGAGCTGATGCAGAGAGCATGGAGGTGTGCTGCTCACTGGCTTGCTCAATCTGGATTTCTCAGCCTGTTTTCCTATAGAATCCAGGACCAAAAGCTTAGGGATGGCCTCACCCACAATGGACTTGACCCTCTTCCATTGATCACTAATTGAAAAACTGCCTTACAACTAGATCTCATTGAGGCATTTCCTCAACTAAGGCTCATTTCTCTCTGATGATTCTAATCTGTGTCAAGCTGACACAGAAAACCTACCAGTATAGGGAGCTAGCTTTAGAGATACAATCTAATGAATTTTAGAAAGGAGGGAAATGATAAATGTTAAAACTTGTCAGTACCATATTTGCTTGTTAGAAAGCCTTTCATCACCACCTTTTTGTTTTATTATTTGGTTACTGGATGTTGACTAACTGGACAACATTCTCTCTGTTTGCATCTTGCATATTGGGGAATCATAGTTAGTGACCCAAGGAAGCTGGAATGTTCTTCAAGGTCTGGAACAGAAGGCTGTTTCAGTGACTGCCCAGGTTCTCTGGGACCACCTGGTATTACAGAAGTCAAGGTAGCACTGGATTTTTTCATGAAATCAGACCATTTATGGCTAGTTGCTTTGGAGGTGTCTAGGCTATAGATTTTAAGATAACACCTGGGGCTGGCAAGTTGCTGGATCAGTTTGTAGTTAATTTGAAATCTGTTGGGAAAGAAAGACTAGGGACAGAAGGTAAAATTAAGGAGTTTAGGGGAAATTTTATCTTGAGTGTACATTTGAAATGTTTAGGATCATAGTACTGGTAGGTATGGCAAAGAAGTACCAAGATCAGGGAAAGGAGGAGAAATTACACCCTCAGTTATGAATAAGTGGGGACAGTTATGCTCTTGGCTGACAGGAGTACTTATCTGGAGTCCATTTGACCTGTGATGGGTGGAGTTAAGCTTGAAGTTTCTTGAAACTTATTACTGAAATCAATATTGTACAAAGAACACTGGACTCATGCCTTTGAGTCATAGTAAATGCTTGGAGAACCACAGAGAGAAGGAAAAAATCTGAAACAACTTTTCATATGCCTTAACTTACTTTCTCAGACCAAAAATCACTTTCTCAGTCCTTCATAACTTAAGTTCTCCTATATTTAGAAACATAAAACATTTTTCTTATAATTTGCATTTACAAACATTAGTAATTAAGATTTTACACTCTCAGACCTTTATAACTTATATTTACATACCTTAAAATAATTTTTGAACTATCATAACATTATATACATGCTTATATAATTTGAAAGCTTTGAGAAGAATGTGAGTCATACAATTCATATGTATAATGTGTATAGCCATGCATAGAAACAAAAATTACTGAAAATATTGATGAAAATTTGGCAACTGGAAAATTGTGTAAGCTGGAAAGGATTCATCAAGATGATAGAAGTTTATCTATGAATTTCCTGCCTCTAGTTACTGGCATTGATCCATCTGCTGCAAGGAAGTTTATAGATGAAAAAATTAAAACATTTCAAAATCAGAAAAAAATAAACATTGAACCATCATCAATGGATTGAGGGAAATATTTTGAGGACTTTGAAAATAGAATTCCTCATGAAGAGATAGATATAAGATGCTGTATTTAGTGAAATCAAAACAGTAGATCCTGAATACATTGCTACAGTCTGTAGCAATTGCAGAAGATGTGGAAAGTCCAGTGGAAACATAACCAACCACCCAAAATTCACATCAGAATTTAAACAAACAGCAAATGTTGTTACATCATGGTATGGAATAGTTACAAAATATCTTTTTTATTACAGATATTCTGTCAAAAGGTGAAACAAAGTCCAGCATCCCAGAAAAAAAAAACGATGAAAATGAATATCCACACAGAAGAATTGATATTATTTTGATCTCCAAAGATCAACATTACTGTGAGGATCTCTACTTCACTGGGTATGTAATAGGAATATGAAAGTTTATGCCCCAGAAAAGGGCTTCACAATCAAAATATCTGCCATCTGACCCCTTGAGGTCACTGGAGCCACTGGGGAATCCCTTATAGTAGACAGTGAACAGGTCTTTTTTGATTCCATCCAGTGGTGCTAACTGGAGCTGAAGGATAGAAGTGAATGATACCTCTACCACTCTTCCCCCTCTAGGTGTATCGCACTAGGAGTCCTAACTTAGTTCTTAATTTTTGTATGTAATGGTTTTTGGTGCTTTTAAGTGATTGCATCTTCTCCCTGCTTACCATGTACAGAGGTCAATAAACCTCTTGAGTTATTATTCAATAATTAAAACATGCAAAAATGTTACATATTGAAAGAATGTTAGGTATGTTGTTATCTGGGTGATGTGGTAGAGTAGCCTGGAGAGAATTTGGGTGAGTTATAAGGGATGAAATGTCAGCTTGAGAGACTGTCATCTCATAATGATTATTTTTTCACAGATAAGAAATGAAACTATTACATTTTGATTAGAGAAGTTTGGAAGTTCAGAGTTGAAGATGGTGGCAGGGATTGGAGGAATGACTGATGAGGAGGGTGAGGGATATGCATGACAACAGGGCCATAAAGAATATTCCAGTTCCTGATGAGAGAAACCTAGAGAGAAATGAGAATGTAAAGGAAAAGCTTGGAGCATTGATTAGAATCAATCAGAGAAGCAGGCAGGGACAGGTGGATAGAGGAAACCAGGAGGGAATGGTGAGGAGTACATCTCTTTCCATTGGTCCCTAAAATTGTAGACTGTCTTTTTTCTCTAAGGCGGGACTTTTCTGTGTAGCCCTGGCTGCCTTGGCTTCCTTGGAACTTGCTCTGTAGACAAGGATGGTCTTGACTTCACAGAGATCTGTCTGCCTCTGCCTCTTAAGTGCTGGGATTAAAGACATCCAGCCCATTTACTTCAGTGTTAGGATGCATCAGCAATGTTGGGTCTATTTTGGAGTTCTTGGTTGGGATAGATTGAACAGTTCCCTTTGTTAGTGGTGGCCAGGAGCCAGAGTTGAAAGCCAAGGAATCTGAAACCAGTCAATCCTCGCACACCTTCTTGCCAGGGGGTTCTCACCCAAGAGCTCTGCCCCTGTGGATCTCAGACTGAGATCTCCCCATGCCCAGAGTGGAGCTCGGTGGCTTCTCATAGCCTGGCGGATGGTGGAGTAAACTCAGTCAAATTCGCACACTTCTGCCTCCCTGAGCCATGGCAGACACATGGGACCCACTACTCAGCCCAACAGAAACCACGACCATGCATAAACTACAGCACCACAGGAGCTGGCACCAGATTTCAGCAGAGACAACAAAGGTAAAAATGAAACTACCAATGAAACCAAAGTGTGGCTAATATCTATCCAAGGGAGTCCACCTCCCTGTGGCTACTGAATGCCATGGATGGATATCTTCTGCCCACCCCAAAAATACAGAATGGAAATATCAAATACTCAACAGTCATCACTCAGTGTCTTGGAGAATGTTTAGGATAGGTTATTAAGGAAAAATTCACCAATTGAATTGAACAAGCACCAACTGATCTCGAAAAATTGATAACTAGATTCAGGGTAGACCTATAGACCTACTCAAGAAATGATTCATGTCACTGCACCAATGTAAGGGAAGAAAGCCTTTTTGGAGTCAGTATAAAATACACACAAACACCAAATACTCAGCACAAAGGAGATATATTACCTCAGAGAGACAAGAAGCATGAGTAGTAGGAGACTTCAAAGGAAAACATCAAGCCGAAGTAGCAATAGCAATAGCAAGAAGCAAGTGTATTTTTCAGGATATGATTTTTAAGGAGAAAAAGAGGGAGTCTGTACTAAGGTAACTGTCAGAAGCCATCTAGCAAAAGCTATGGCAAACACTTCTGGAGTTGGCCCATCACTTTGGATGGCTGGGATGAGTCCTTTCTGAGATGCAGAGTCCTCAGAGCCTTCTTTCCAGGATTGCTTCTCACTGCTAATAGCCCCTTTGTGCCACTATTTTATAGTCTAATGATTCCTGGGCATTAGCCCATCCTATTTGGCAAATTTCTTGCAGAATTAATATGAATATGTGCTTTCATGTTAATGCTTTATAGACAAATTGATGACTTCATAATTCTTGATAATGATTTTATAGAACTACTAAATTGATACAAGTAATCCCAAGCCCCCTGTAGAATAAAAGCTGCAGCTAGAGCTCTGGAAATCATCATGTGCCACTGTGCATCGCACTAGCAAAGGAAAACAGTCTTGGAACAAATTTACAGTTGAGGAAAACCTTCTTGCTAGGTTAGGAATGAGACCAATATCTGATAACTAAAGGTCCTAAACTGGGAATCAGCATTTACTGTAGGGGCAAAAACAAAAGAAATGATGGATTTTTAAAACATATACAAGACATAAAAATACTAAGACACAAGGCAGGTGATTTGTCTCATGACAAAACTGTGCTAACTTATGACATAAAGACTATTGCTTTAGAGACTGGAGGAGGTGCCATTCGGAGACTGCTCTACCTGGGGATCCATCCCATGTGCAATCACCAAATACAGACACTTTTGTGGATGCCATGAAGTGTATGCTGACAGGAGCCTAATATACCTGTCTCCTGAGAGGCTTTGCCAGAGCCTGACATATACAGGGACAGGTGCTTGCAGCTAGCCATTGAACTGATCACGGGGTCCCCAATGGAGGAGTTAGAAGACTGAAGAAGCTGAAGGGGTTTGCGGCCCAATGTGGACAGCAACAATACCAACCAACCTGAGCGTCTAGGGTCTAACCTGCCAGCCTGAGAACAAGCCTGAGAAGACCCATGGCTCCAGCTGTATATGTAGTGGAAGATGGCCTTGTCAGGCATCAATGAAAGAGGAGGTCCTTTGTCTCAAGAAGGCTGGATGCCCCAATGTGGGGGAATTCAAGAGCCAGGAGGTGTGAGTGGGTGGATGAGTTGGGGGCACACTCTCATAGAAACAGGAGGAGGGGCAATGAGATAAGGGGTTTCTGGGGGAGAATGGGGAAAGAGGATAACATCTGAAGTGTAAATAAATAAAATATCCAATAAACTGAAAAAAAGGGAAAAAATGCAAGCTCAGAAAGAAAAATTGTTGCTTTAAATTGATAATGCTTTTACTGTGGCTAAAAAACAGATGATAAATGTTTAGTCAGGTACCGGTCTTAATAGAAAGACATGTAAACAATTCTGCTGTATCTCCTTAAGCCTTAGCAACCTATCACATGAATTATTGCCTTAAACTTGCAATAAACTTATGGAAGGTAAAAGGCCTTAGAAAACCATGTGATCAAATATCCTGAAAAGGTTTAAAAACTAAGAGCAATGAAGTGTCAGGGTAGCCATTTTCAACTTCATCTAACATACATGTGTCTATGTCTGCCTGACTTTCATCCTTTGTTTGTTTGTTTCTCCCTTTCTTTCTGTTCCTTTTCTTGTCTTTCTGGCTCAAGAAAAGTCCAGGAACTCTGAGCCTCTCACCTCACCAGAGAGACTTTGATCCCTGAGTCAAAGAGCAAAGAACCCAAGTAACTGAGTTTCTCCTGCTGCTATCAGCAAGAGTTAATTCCAGCAGGTATCAGCTTTCAGGCCCTGAATATCTAGTGTTAAATTTCCAAAGTCATCAGCATTTGGCCCCAGTCACTGATGCTACTCACTGCTACCTCCCTTGAAAATCTCACTGTCAAGGCAGGACCCTGGCGGGTGAATTTATGAATCCTGATTTTACATATTACTCATCTAATGAATTTATACTTGAATTTATTGTGTACCATTTAAAGGCTGTCTTTGAATTATTCAAATGCTTATTTCTATACCAGCAAAAATATAATTAGAGAATGGACTTTGTTGTTGTTATACTTATGGCTGTATCATATCTTGTAAATACTACCTACAATATCTTATGATTGGTTTAATAAAGAATTACTGGCCTATTAAACAGAGGTAGAAATTCTGACAAAGAGTCGTATGTGGGAGGATTCATCAGCCAGATGTAGAGTAAGAGGCAGTGCCAGTACAAAGAGGCTCACAAGCCTTGTGGCAGAATGTAGATTAATATAAATGGGCTAAAAGTATAATAGCTATTGGATCAAGCCTAAACTAAGGCCAAGTTTTCATAATTAATAAAATGTCTCTATGTTATTACTTGGTAAACTGGCTGGTTAGTAAAGTAAATTTTGATGGATGGACCTCAGTGTTTTGTCTCAGGAATGAGTCCATGGCTATATAAGGGACCAGGTCTGGAGGGACCAGCTTTAGGAATGTAATATAATGGTTCTTAGTAGGGGGAATAGTAAAAGAAATATCTGTCAGTGCCATGTTTGCTATATTCCAGTCTTATAGAGAGACATTCAGGTGGTCTGAATCTCACTGGGGACTCTAGAAAATGTTAATCTCACCATTTGAGAATAAGACTACATTCATAATTTTGACCCAAAGTTAAAGCAAGCTTTAGTTAAATACTCGTCAGGGTGATGGACTCTGGCTAGTCCAGAAAATATTCACAGGTCACATTTTGCAGAGGGTTTTAAAGTCAAATTCATGGACATGTATTTCCCACCAGGTCCAATCAGGGGAAGCATATATCCTGAAATCCTCACCGCCTGAATACTCCTGTCTATATGTGACCAAGCACATCCCATGTAGTTGGCTCAAACAAATTTGTTTAGGGTGGGAAAAACATGTGGCTTATTATCTTGCATAAATAATATCTCCAGCACTTCAGGAAGTATCTGTCCTTCAGCAAGGGGCTTACAGGTTAGAGGAATGATAGTTTTATGTATCTCTTAGGCACAGTAAACTTAAAACAAAACTTTGATTCTCACAGTAACCCTAACATTTAGTGCTTCCTTCTCCTCCTCCTCCTCCTACTACTACTCTTCTTCTTCTTCTTCTTCTTCTTCTTCTTCTTCTTCTTCTTCTTCTTCTTCTTCTTCTCCTTCTCCTTCTCCTTCTCCTTCTCCT
>NW_021604579.1:7091984-7140545 GCF_004785775.1 Grammomys surdaster | reverse complement strand
CCTCCTCCTTCTCCTTCTCCTTCTTCTTCTCCTTCTTCTTCCTCTATTTGGAATGCCAATCATTCCATTTCCAGACGGTTTGAAGGACTAGCTCTTGAGATCTACCCACTACATTCTGGTATGCCTCTAGCTACTTAGTTTGGTCAGATCAAATGCAGGTATAGTCCTATTTTTCTCCCAACCATAGTCATAATATATCCCCAGGAGTTGATTCATTAGGATAGTCTTTATTTATGTTCTTCCACATCTTTTATCAGGATGTAAAACAACACTGCATTTTATTAAAGTTTTCTTAGCCTGATGTCAGAATCACAAATATTTCCTGTATTCTATGTTAAGTTCAAATTTAGTCCTATGTGCCTAATTCTCAAGTTTAAGACTGCTTCGGTTATATTGTTTTTATGCCTTGAGTGATGGCTCTAGCACTCTAAACAGTTTGTTTTGCTGTAGTTGCTTTGCTTTAAGGAGAATAGTTATTTTCTTTGTATACAATAGTAATTCTTCACTTGATTACTGAAATAATATTGTCCTACTCTTTCTACTACTATAGTAATAGTTGTTCTGTAAGGGAAAGATCTTCTGGTGGTCTTTTCTTCTTCTACAGAAGATACGTCTGCCCTCTCTCATACATTCATAACTATGAACTTTTTTTGAAGTTTCTAGTTATTTTAATAGAATCCAAGAATGATCCACAATAAAATTTATGCAAGTGATTATAAGCTTTCTTAGTGTTAGCATATTATAGGGATTTATTTACTATGATAATATAAACTTGATTTTCTCTAGATGAATGGGATAGAGGGATGGCTCAGAAGTTAACCTGGGTTCTATTCTTATCAACCACATCTGTGGAGCGGTGGGCTGTGAGAAGCAGCTGGGTGCCTGGTCAAGCATAGACCTAGAACCCTGGACCCTTATTGGAGGGCAGGTGTTTGGTTCTTTTCATTTAGCTTCAGCACTCCACAGCCCCTCCCACAGAGAGGTCTATGGCCATTAGTCACCAGGAACAGTGTCTCAGGCTCTCCCACATGTAGATGAGGTATCTCCCAAGCTCTCAGACCAAGCCAATAGGCATTATCTGCTGCTAGACCATAACCCATCCCGAAACTATATATAAGGGCTCTATTCAGGAGAAGTAAAGGTGTGTGAGAATCATCCCAGTGTCGAGAGTTTCTATCACAAGAGCTATAACACTTGGGAAGAGATCTGCTCTCCTGGAACCTGCCTGGGACACTAAGCTGCCTCCTTACCAGCTAGCCAGCTTCTTACCAACTCAGCCAGGGCCAGCTCAGTGTGGAGAGACAGGTGCAGCACCTGGGAGTGACCGGGCTGTGAGAGGGGAGACATGAGAAAAGGCAGCAGCGGAGGCAGGCAATCTTCCCTCCCTGCTTGCACTCTGTCCCCTTGGTCCAGACCCCCACACCAGGCTTGGCCAGAGATCATTTTGGGATGCCCTCTGGAGCAGGGGACCCACACACATCCAGCTCATAACCACCTGTAACTCCAGCCTCATAGGATCCAATACTCTCTTCTGCCATCTAACTACACTGTGCACCCATGGTCCATAGATGTGTATTCAGCACAAATACCCAGATATATGTACATGCGTACATGTATGTACGCATGTGCATGTATGTCTATGTGTACGTGTGTGTGTATATGTGTTTTTATTTAAATCAAATCTTAAAATTGTAGCTAAATTATTCCTACAAGTTGTATGGTGGCTTTTCTTCTTTGAATTTTCTGTCACAAGAAACTTCATGCTTGGCCTCAACTATTTAGAGTCTTCAAGTTGTTTCCCTCAAAAGTTGCAAGAAAAATATGATTTTGTTGAATATCCAGCTTTTACTTGTTCTTAATTTGGGATATCATTTCAGACTTTGTGAAAAAATCAGTAATCTTTACAATTGTCTTAGAATTGGTAGTTATTTAAGTTTTGGGTAAAACTATCTTTTAAAAAATCAATTAGCATTATTCTAAAATGATCTACAAACTTTCTAAAGTCATATGAACATTCATAGTCTAATTAGAACAGGGTTTTCCTGTCTCAGATTCTAATTAGCATCTAACTGATAATCAAACTGAATAATAAGAAGCTATGTGAAAATATTTTCATCATCCTATTCAACACTTGGAGATAACAAGTCATTAAGTTACCTCTTGTTTACATGTTTAAGCAAGTTTGTCACCAGACAGAAGTCTCACATACATAAATTTAGAACAAGAAAAATCGTGTAACATTAGAGCTAGTAGATTTACAATTGATTCTTAACATCCAAATTAGTAAAAATATCATTATTACAAATTTTTAATTTTTCCTCTTACTACAAACCTCAACATTATCAAGGAAAATAAATACACACTACCTATAGATGGATGGCTTTTGATCTAAATCACAATATGATGCACTGGGTGTCTTTTTAAAATATGAATGGCACACCCTGTTCCACCATACTTCTCAAGTTTCCCACATGAAATTTAAAAGAGGAGGAACACTAATATAGTGAGATGCACAACCATGGCAAAAGAACAAGATTAATAGTCAAGATTAAGAAAGAAATATGAGACAAACATTTCATAAGAATAGCAATCTTAATCATTTAAAATGTTTTTTATTCTTTTCTTAGAGTCAAAGTCTTCTAGTAGAGCCTAGTGTTAGGTTCAAAGCCTCCACCCCTAATAGCTGTGATTATAAGTGACTTCAATACATCATTTACATAAATAAATGGATCATACATACAATTTATTCTCCACAGTACATGAGTTTCCCCCTCCAAATTTACTATAAATTTGTATACAAAATAAAATATTACCCTTAATTACATTTGACCTCAGAGGAATAAGGCTAGATATCAGCAACAATATACATTGAAATGGCAAAGAGTGTACAAACTCATGGAAGCTTAACAACACACTACTAAATAAAAACTGAAATCAAGGCTGGAATCAAGGAGAAAAAACAACTTTCTAGTATTGAGTAAAAATGAAAACCTAACATTTCTCCTGCAATAGCACAAAGAGGAACTTCTAGCGTAATGAATGCAGTCAGGAGGAGTGAGACATCTAGCTGAGTACAAGCTCAATTTCTGCATGTTTTAAAGATGTAAGTATTTTCTTCCTGTTTGGGAGAGCAACAAAATAGCCTGGGCAATAAATTACAATCTTTCAGTGGTTCCTTGAGACCCTTTTGGATGAGAAAAAAAATAATTCTTCCAGAGTGAAGCAACACAGACTCAAAATGATAACTATTATATCTTTTCTCTTACACATGAATGTTAGCTTTTAGACTTTCAACATGTGTGCTACGATCTGAATAACCGTAGTGATTATTTGCCTAGTAAGAAACCAGGTGGAGGAGAACATACTCAAGAAAGAGAATATAGAATATAATGTTACTGAAAGATAAAGGAGAAAGAAGAATAAGAGGAGTAAATGGAGAAGAAATTTGGAGAGAACAGTAAAGGAAAGGGTGAAGGGGAAGAACACCAAAGTCCTTGTAAAAAATATATGGAAACTTACTACCATAGAGACTTCCTAAAATATATACATATGTGTGAGAGAAATTTAAATAGAGTTATCATGTAATAGGGAGACAATACCCCACTAAGTATTTTATGCCAGCAAATATAGCTCCCAGTACCAGAAATAGGTTATATTTGTTTAATTATTAGGCAATAGGATCCAATAGACCTCCCAATATTTCAAGCTACAGCTAATGCTATTGGTTACCCTCCAGTGCTTGACAGTACTACACTATTGCTGAAACCATCAAAAATTTATATCATAGAACATGGAAAAACTCTGATACTCACCTAGAACTTCCATCCCTACTTGCAGGCATTCATAGGGTTGGAAGGTGCTCTACATGCAACCAGAAAAGGAAAGAAACCATTATTCTCATCCAGTTATGACCCCTGTGAGCAATAATGACTGTAGTGCTTTGAATAAGAATTGTCCCTAGAAACTCACATAGTTCAATGTTTAGTCACCATGAAGTGGGACTCTTTGAAAGTATTAGAAAGCTTAGGAGGTGTGGCACTGAAGGAAGAAGAGTGTCACTGAGTTTTCAAAAGCCCATGCCAACCCCAGTGTCTCTTCTCTGCCTACATATCAGGATGTTCCTCGTAACTACTTCCCCAGCACCATGTATACCATGCCTTCTGCCATGCTCCCTGCCATGAAGGAAATAGACTAAACTTCTGAAACTGTAAGAAATTCCTCAATTAAATGTTTTCTTTTTATAAGAGTTGCCTATAAGAGATATTAGCAACTGAACCTGCAGGGAGAAGGGAAGTCAGTTGAAGGACATCTGGGTTGTTTCACGTGTCTGGTTATTACAAAAAAGGCTGTGATGAACAGTGAAGCACATGTCCTTGTGATACAGAGGAACATTTTTTTGTGTGTATATACTCAGGAATGGTATGGCTGGGTCTTCAGGTGGAACTATTTCCAGTTTTCTGAGGAACAACCAGATTGAATTCCAGACTGTTTGTACAAGTTTACAATCCCACCAGCAATGAAGGAGTGTTGCTCTTTCTCCACATCCTCATACGCTGTTCCTTGAGTTTTTTATCTTATCCATTCTGACTGCTGTAAGGTAGAATCTCAGGGTTGTTTTGATTTCCTGGTGAACCTTAAAGAAGCTTGAACATTTCTTTTAAAGTGCTTCTCAGTCATTTGAGATTCTTCTGTTGAAAGTTCTCTTTTTAGCTCTGTACACTGTTTGTTAGTTGAGTTATTTGGTTTTGTGGAGTCTAATTTCATGGTTTCTTTATATTTTATAGATATTAGCCCTCTATTGGATGTAGGGTTAGTGAAGATCTATTCCCAATCTGCAGGTTGGTGTTTTGTCCTATTGTTGGTGTCCATTGACTTATAGCTTTTCAGTTATAGGAGGTTTCATTTGTCAATTTTTGACCTTAGAGCCTGAGCTGTTGTTGTTCTCTTCAGGAAAATTCCCCTTTTACCATGCATTCAAGTCTCTTTCCCATCTTCTCTTCTATTAGATTCCGGGTTCTATGTTGAGGTCCTTGATACACTTGGACTTGAGCTTTGTGCAAGGTGATAAGTATGGATGAATTTGCATTCCTCTACATGCAGACATCCAGTTAGACCAGCACCATTTGTTGAAACTTTCTTTTTTCCACTGTTTGGGTTTAGCTTCATTGTTAAAGATAAAGTGTACATAGGTGTGTAGGTTTATTTCTAGGTCTTTGACACTATACAATTGACCAACATGTCTGTCTCTGTACTGATACCGTGTGGTTTTCATCACTATTGCTCTATTGTACAGCTTGAAGTCAGGGATGGTGATTCTCCAAGAAGCTATTTTATTGTACAGAATTGTTTTTCCTATCATGGTTTTTTTTTTGTTTTGTTGTTGTTGTTCTTTTTTTCATATGAAGTTGAGAATTGCTCTTTCCATGCCTGTGAAATATTGCATTGGAGTTTTGATGGGAATTGCATTGACTCTGTAATTGTTCTGGTAAGATGGCCATTTTTACTATGTTAATTTTATATATTCAAGAGCATGGGAGATCTTTTCATTTTCTGAGGTTTTTATTGATTTCTTTCTTCTGGGACTTGAGGTTCTTTTCATACAGATTTTTCACTTGCTTCAGTAGAGTTATAATATTTTATATTATTTTCGGCAATTGTGAAGGGTACTGATTCCCTAATTTCTTTCTCAGCCTGTTTATCCATTGTATAAAGGAAGGCTACTGATTGAATATTGAATAATCAGTGAACAGTTTAGAATCATGGACTTTCTCTCTCATCAAGAACTAGCATGGGGAACATGGACTCTTCCTCTACAGAGCCTTGCCATCTAAGCCTCCTGCAGAAGGCCCCTCCTAGACAATAGCAGCTAAGCTAAGGACAATCCCTGAGATGCTAAGCCAGAGTTCCCCATGCCCCTTGGTCTTGGGCTACTCAGCCTGCAGACCCAACTCGGTTCCCAATTCCCTGTGACACAGCTTGTGTATGTTCAGGAATTTGAGAGCCTCTGGCCCCAGACCCCTCATCGAAGGCTCGTGGACCCCTGACTCCTCCATTCTGGACTCCTCTGCTCTGTTTCCAGTGGTGACTGAATGTTATAAAGTTAAGGAACCCCAGTTTTGGCCTCTCACATGTTAGGCTGCATTTCCCCACCCCCTGAGTGGTGTATTGGAGATTCCCTTGAGCCCAGCACCTGACAGAGAGTGGTGCAGGGTAAATACAATCTAGTGTCTCCATATTTAACCTGTCCAAGCACCACTGTGCAGCAGCAAGGCAAAACTTGAAACCACATAGTCCCACATAGAATTTAGAGAGGGAGACACATAGACAGAAAGACAGCAAGTATCTTTGTCTCTTTTTCTTAGTACACTATTTACTCTAATTTCAAAAGGAATATTCAAATCCAGTTAGGCTCTTTTCTAAGAAGCCTATTTTACTTGCAAATTTCTCCCTAGGTGTATTTTCCTCTCACTGATTTTCATGGAGCTCAAGTTAATCAATGACCAAACAAAAATGGTTGCTTTTGTCTTTGTAAAATATCTCTGCTATGTTATAGGACATCAGTATGGAATCACACGTGTTCTTGAGTATCTTTTCTTTTAGTAAGACTTGAATCAACAGTATCTACATTAAACATTATTCTCTTGATAAATTGCTACAAAAGTTAAGGGACTAAAATTGTATCTGATTTCTAGCTTGGATTTGTGGTTACAGAGACTACAGTACTAAGATCCCCAAATAAAATATGGTTTTATAATTTTGGACATGCCTAGATGATTATAGATAACAAAGAAAACTTGACATTCAAATTTTCAGTCCATTGTTAGGTCTTGGGTAAATAAATCATTTTAATTTAAGTAAAAAGGTAGAAATCTAATCAGAATATGAGTCACAGAACAGTAAAAAATGGAACTAAGAAATCACATGACAACAGACATAATTATTTGAAAATAGAAACCATTTTAAGTCAGTGATAAAATAAAGTATTTGTCTAATAAAACATGGTAAAGAAACATATTAATTCAAACAAATCTATTTCCAAGCAAGAAAGAGAAAAATTCAGCCTCTTTTTCTGAGTCTATTGAGACAAGTATGACCTTCAGTAAGACTTTCAAGAAGAGCAGAATAGATTAGCGATCAGTTAAGACAGAGAAATACATTAAGAAGTTTTACAAAGAGCCTGGTGATATTGTAAAGGAATTAGCTCTGCTTCTGCTATAACAGGAGAGAGTAACTCCTGCTTAAACAAGCTGTGCTGTGTGTGTGTGTGTGTGTGTGTGTGTGTGTATGCATGTGTATCTGTGTGTGTGTATATGTATGTGTTATATACATGTGTATTATCTGTTTGTGATAAGTATGAGTGTACATGTGTTAATGTGTGAATGTATCTATTACATATGTATGTATTATGTGTTTTATGATATGTACGTGTTATGTGTCTTATGCATGTGCTTACATGTGTTATGGATATGGATATGCACATGTTTATAGATACAAGATGTCAGTGTCAAGCATCATTTTCAATCCTTCTCTGCCTTATATTTTCAAACAAGATCTCTTGATGAAATTGGAATTCTCTCATTCTGCAAGATTGGCTTCCCAGAAAATAATAGAGTCTTCCTATCTCTACCTCTCCAGTACCAGGATTATGAGTTTTGGGCTCTTTTTTATTTTAATTTTTAATATTGATAGTATCAAATGTAGGTAGTCACAGCTGCACAGTCAGCTTCACATGTGTATAGATATCACTGTTATCTTTTGACGTGATTAGAGAAGAGTCCAAACCTCTCGGCATATAAAATTATTACTGGTTGAAAAGATGTAAAAGCTTATAACCTTGGTTTAATTATTACATGTTATATACAGACACTGAATTACTATAGTATGACTCATAAACATATACAGATGTTATTTAATAAGAATAAGAAATTATTCTCAAATATTTAATGTTTAGAAGAGACTTAATGCATAATAATAAAATAGCTTCAAAACAGAGTTTCAAAAATAAAAGCTGTACAAGTGGTGGTTTATTGAGAATGTCCACACTAAAAGGATAAGTACCATATTCCCTAGCTATAGCAGTACCGAGCATATGCAGAAAGCATTCTACATCCTGCTACAAAGATACTTGCACATTTGTATTTTTCAGTCAGCCTAGACATTCACCCAAACATCAATGTATAATGAAAATGTGATCCATATACAAATAAAGATTTTATTCAGAAAACTTAAACCGAAATTTGCAGAGAAATGATGTATCTATAAACTAGTGTGTTATGCAAAATAACACTAGCTCTGAAAGGCAAGTATCATGCCTTCTTTTCTATTCAGCTCCTGGATTCTGTTATTATGTGCATTTTGGTGGGGACATGTGTGGATAGAGACCAGAAAATAGAAAGGAAAATATGAAACTCAAAAAAATATTGCTTTAAGTGAGGGGTTGAATAATAGAGCACATTTGATATGAAAATGGGGAGGAAAATCGAAATATTGAGAAGAGTACAGTGCAAATATGTGCAGAAGATAGGATGAAAAATGGACATGGGAGAATCATACAGAACTAAGCATTTGTGAATATGTCACATTAAACCAGTTCCTTAGTAGGCTAATTAAAATATAAAAAATTAAAATACTTCATGCTTTCCAAAGCTATATATATATAATAGACCAAATTTAGCAAAACAAGATAATATAGAGGAACTAATGGTAATAAACAATAAGACAATAAATAAAAATAAGATAAGAATCTCATGAAAACTTTCTAAAAGTTGTTGAATAGTATGTGTGCCATCACATGCACAAAGTTAAGTTGAACAGTAATGATATAAATTTGAAATATTAAAATTAGTATTCAAATTCATGTTTTGGCTATATCAAATATGTAAAAATATTTTCTATATCCTAACTTAATATTGTTAAAATATTTCCAATTTTAGCATTTATTTATTTTATTCTGTGTGTGAGTGTTTTGCTTGAGTGTATGACTGTGTATCACTCATGTCTGATGACCTCAAAGGTAAAAGAGAGCGTCAGTTCCTTGAATCTGGACTTATACACGGTTTTGAGTCACCATGTGGGTGCAGAACTGAACAGGGTTTTCTGCAAGAGCAACAAGTGCTCTTAATCCGAGCCATCTCTCTAGCTCCTATTTTTCCCATTTTATGTAACCTGCTTTACTTGTATGCCACGATGATGCTTGTGTTCTGCCTATTGAATGACTTTAATAGATTATGTCTTATTATTAATATTTTGGATGTGTGTAGGCATAGATATCTTACTTTTAATAAGGGTTCTCAAATGCTTAGATTCCCCCTTCTAGCCCACCATCCAAAGGTAGGAGAGAAAAGGTGGTAAATAAGACAAGAATATGTGGACCTGTTAAAAAGTAGTTTATGAGATAATTTTAATCTCCATGTTTCAGGACACCAGAAGTCCAGTTTAGTAGTGTCAGGATACCAAACACGAATTAGCAGCTCTGGTACAATTAAGAAGAAACCACCAGGCCTTCTCAGGTCAGTGGGAGTAACCAGGTCCATATAACCCCTAGGAGAATTTTTCTTCCATGCCTTGGTCAACAAAGTGAAGATCATCAAAATGGAAGGTTCTAGACCAACATAGCACTGCAAGGCTGGCTATGTAAGCATGCTGTCACAGTCTCTTGAGTCCTATTTATTCTCTCTCCAAACATGACATGCCCTCCCATGGGCTTGCCTCAGCAAAACAACACGTAAGTCTGCCTTAGCAAAACACCATGTGAGTGCATCACATGACATATCCAGAAACTTTAACTTCAGTATGTATATTCTTGTATAATGAGGTTTTAGTCAATGCAAGATTGATGCTTTGTGTTTTTAACATTATAAAACTGGTTTGAATTATGCTTTTTAGTAATCTACATCTTATTTACCTTCTTATAACCAATATTTTGTTTTATTTTTTCAAGTATTTTCTAGTTTCTATTACTTCTCCACTTTACATATTTAGTTCTCCATGATATGTCATCACTAGATGTTGTAGTAATTATATAAAACTGGACTCTGGTTCATCCGACTATCTAAGCTGCAGCGGCTCTGCCTAGCCCAGCTGCCATGTTTTTCGGCCTGAGGCCATGTGTGCGCTGCAGCTAGGACCAGCCCAACAGAAACACCAGCCCTGCCACTTACTAGATTCCAGCATGAGAGATGGCTCTGCCACTCTTCCACACTGTCTCTACAAGGCAGGGCTTTGCCCAGACCATTCCGACATCCATGCGGGTCCAGTAAGAGAACTAGACTCTAATTCTTATAGATTAATCAAAGACTTTATATGTTTGGTAAAGCTCAAAAACAATATTCCCATTACAAAGAGAGTTGTTTCCCAATTAGCTAACTTAAATAAAAATTATTAACCACGACCGCTTTCCATACTGCATGGCTTTCCATCCTCCTACATCTTTGCCCTCTCTAGCTCCTCTTCTTCCTTTTTTCTCTTCCTCTCCCAACTCCTCCTCTTCCTCTCCTTACTCCTCCCACCTTAGCTCCTCCTACACTTGTCCTTATACTAACTTTGGTAATTTGTTCTTATCTTTCAGCTCCTTCTCATTCTCTGGCCCATTCTGTCTTCACCTGTGTCTAACTTGTTCTATCTCTGCAAACTGTATCTGTAAACCTGTCCTGGTAAAACTCTCTCCTCCTTTTCTTTCTCTGCAATGCTCTCTGTTAAGGAGCCTCTCTTTTCTCTGTTCTCAGGAGAGATGAGTATATTCTATTCTGTTAAATCTTTCTCTGATTCACTATTTTGTCTGTCACTCAATTAGATATCACTTCAAACATGAATGCTTCTTTCTACAAACTAAATTTACCTTCACTGTTTAGAATAAAAGATGTGTACTAAAGGCCTGTCTATATTCCAGCCAGAGAGAGTAAAGGTTTACTGTGCCACATCACACCTAGAAACAGATTTTTTTTCCAATAAACAACACAATCTTGGAGTTCACATTGTGACCAATTGGACTGCACCATTAAAAATTTTACATGTTAAGACTATTTGTTAATATTTCATTTAAATTTGGAAAGAATGTGAAACTCATAACATGCTGAAGCTCTAATAATTGTCCTTATTTAGTGTATTATCTAATAACACCCCACTTTTATGTAATTTTTTGGTTGTTATTTCTTTTGTACCCATGTTTAATCAAATAGTTATCATAAAAGCAGTAAAGGAGAGTTAATATGGATAAAATACATTATATATAAATTTGAAAATAGTCTAATCCCATTATTTTACATATTTCATACATACCGCTAAGATTTTAATACTGATAGATGGTCTTTTCAATACACTCTAAGTATGAAGATGGATCATGGCTCAATAAAATTAATGTGCTTTTTGTTTTTATTATTTTGTATTAATTGGAAATTTTTAGGTATATATTTTCTTTAGTTTGTTCAAAAACTTAACTCTTGTACTCTGTTAAGGATTGTCTTAGTTAGGCTTTTACTGCTGTAAACAGACATTATGACCAAGGCAACTCTTATAAGGACAACATTTAATTGGGGCTGGTTTACAGGTTCAAAGGTTCAGTTCATAATCATCAAGGCAGGATCATGGCAGCATCCAGGCAGCTATGGTGCAGGAGAAGTTGAGTTCTACATCTTCATTTGAAGTCTGCTAGCAGAATACTGATTTCCAGGCAGCTATGATGAGGGTCATAAAGCCTCAGTGACGCATCTAATCCAACAGGATCACACCTTCTAATTGTGCCACTCCCTGTGCTGAGCATATACAAACCATCACAAGGATCTACTCAGATATTTGATGGCTTAAAACTAATTGTGTAAGTAATAAAAAGACTGAAAAATATGCTAATTTTGTCCATTCTTTAATGATATATGTATTATTTTTCTTTTCTATATTAGTTTCCATCTGACATGTTTCATGAATAACAAAAAGTCATTATTTTATAGTAACCATAAAATATTTTCATTATTTGATATTTCAAATACATTATCTATACATAGTTAAGTTGAAATATTACACTGAAAAGGTATTTGTATGTTTAATATGAATGGAATTCCAATTTTCTCCTCTATGTTTAAATGCTCTGTGTTATCAGTCTTGTAATTGTTCTTCTCTCTCTGATCCAGTTACTATAATATTTGGCACATGTAGTTTCTGAAGTTGTTGTGTAGACATGTTTATTTTAACTCATTTAAAAGCATGTACATTTTAAAACAAATAATTTAAAGTATTTTGTTTCTTCAGCCTTAGAAACAATGAGAAATAACAAATGATGAATAGTAGCCATTGCTAGCCTTCTACCCAGCCAGGACTTAGAACTATGTAGAGCCATGGATGGCCACCAGTAAGTGAAAAAATAAGATCACCAGGTCATATGCTCACTGAAGTGTCAAATGCTCATAATGGAATGCCTTCACTTTTTTTTGTTGAACCTAGTGTCCATCCTTCTGCGCTCTGTGTTGAACTCACCTGGAATGGACCACTGAAATATAAAATTCATTTGAACAGAAGAAACTTTATTTGCTGAAATTATTTCTCTGGCAAAAAGCAGTATTTCCACAAGAAGACAAAGCTGAATTGTCATGACTTCACTTTGAGTGAACAGCCAAGAGAGACAGAGGTACTCCAGAGATTCCAGTGGTTGAGATTGGTCTAGTGAGTGGATAAGTATCCAAATACAAGGATGCTTATAGAACTATCCTCCACTCATTTCCTCTTTCCAGGCCCTTTCTCTCTCAAAATGTTATTTCTTCATTTTATTGAAAATAAATTTTTTACTCATATATTATATCCTGATTATAGTTTCCCTTCCCCATACTCCTCCTAGTTTTTCACATCCAGTTCAGTCTCCTTTCTGTCTTTCATTGAAAAACAGCCTTCTCCTGACATTCCTTTTTGTTATCATGTGATATGGTGCTCATTATTCCATTTCTTATTTTTATTACTATGTTTAATGCTAATGTAATTAGTCTGTCTCTTATATACTCTTTTAAGGAGGCCACACTAATTTCTCAATATAGACATATCAGAAACTTTAGCATATGATTACAATTCTGTTCCAGAGTTTTTCTTAATACCAACAAACTTGCTCATTCTGTTTGTTACATAATTATTCACATTTTTGAAGATGTGAAATCAGCCTATGTATGAAAACTGTGGTTGGCATAAATGGTAGAGTATTGCTCTAGCAGACATGAATTCTCTTATTTACAGCAAAATAGATGAATTAAGAAACAGAAAGACAACTATGCTTTTATATTTTCCTATATGTAAGACTCCAAACAAAAGTAGAATAATGATTATATTACTAGATTTCATTTCTAAAAATTGTACTTATATATCAGATACAGGAGAGTGGTTCTTAATTACAATATTCATGAATATGTCATGTCATGAATATGAATATGTCATGTTACACTTCCATGTTGCTGTCTTTTACTGTTGCTTTGACTGTGTTTGATAAGACAGAGTATGATGAAAGAGAAACAGGGAGAAAAAATGGGTAGGAGAGATTACTTGTGGAGTAAGGCTAAAATATTCATTCTGAGAGAAATGGAAGTGTCTGATTTTATGTTTTATATTTTTTTAATTCACTTTGTGTCCAGATATCAGCATCTCTCCCTCTTCCCCTCCAAGACACATCATTAAAAATTCCTCCCCCCATTTGCCCTTTCCCCAGAGAAGAGGAAGAAGACCTTGGATACCACCCTACTCTTAGACATCTATTCCCAGAAGGGGTTAGCACAACCTATCCTATTGAGGCTCAACCAGGCAGTGCAGTTGGTGAAGAGGATGCAAGGGCAGCAACAGAGTCAGAGAGAGCCACCAATCCAATACTTAGGGGACCTATATGAAGGTCAAGTTGCACATCTGCTACAAATGTGTAGGGGATATAGATCCAGTCTCTGCATGCTTCTTGGTGATTATACATTTTAAAATATTCAAAATATGATTACTCTTCATTGTAACAAAATAAATGACACATATTATTAAATAAGCTTTCTATTTTTCTTAATCTATTTCAATTTCCATAAAAAAAGGAAAACTAAAAAATGTAGTTAGTTGACAAAGACAAACACTACCTCAGAATAAAAGGTTGGAAAACAATTTTCCAAGCAAATGATCCCAAGAAACAAACTGGAGTAGCCATTCTAATATCAGATAAAATTGACTTTCAACCGAAAGTTATCAAGAAAGATAAGGACATTTCATACTCCTCAAAGGAAAATTCAACCAAGATGAAATCTCAGTTCTGAATATCTATGCTTCAAATGCAAAGACACTCACATTCATAAAAGAAACTTTACCAAAACTTAAAACACACATAGAACCTCACACAATAATAGTGGGGGGGGGGACTTCAACACCCAACTCTCATCAATTTATTGACAGACTGTGGAAACAGAAACTAAGCAGAACACAGGGGAAAAAAACAGAAGTTACAAACCAAATGGATTTAGCAGATATAGAATGGATTTATAGATATAGAACATTGCATCCAAAAACAAAAGAATGTACCTTCTTCTCAGTACTTGATGGTACCTTCTCCAAAATTGACCATATAATTGGTCACAAAACAGGCCTCAACAGATAAAAGAAGATTGAAATAATCCCACTCATCCTATCAGATCTCCACGGATTAAGGCTGGTCTTTGATAACCATAAAATCAATGGAAAGCCCACATACATATGGAAACTGAACAATGCTCTACTCAATGATAACTTGGTCAGGGAAGAAAGAAAGAAAGAAAGAAAGAAAGAAAGAAAGAAAGAAAGAAAGAAGGAAGGAAGGAAGGAAGGAAGGAAGGAATAAACTAAAGACTTTTTAGAATTTAATGAAAATAAAGGCACATCATACCAAAACTTATGAGACACAATGAAAGCAGTGCTAAGAGGAAAACTGATAACTCTAAGTGCCTCCAAAAAGAATCTGGAGAGAGCATACATTAGCAGCTTGACAGCACACATGAAAGCGCTAGAACAAAAAGAAACACACCCAAGAGGAATAGACAGCAGAAAATGATCAATTCCAGGGCTAAAATCAACCTAGTAAAATCAAAAAGAATTATACAAAGAATCAACAAAGCCAGGAGCTAGTTCTTTGAAAAACTCAACAAGATAGATAAACCCTTAGACAGACTAACAAGGGCACAGAGACAGTATCTAAATTAAGAAAATCAGAACTGAAAAGGGAGATAAAACAACAGAAACTGAGGAAATTCAAGAAATCATCAGATCCTACTACAAAAGCATATACTGAACAAACCTGGAAAATCTGGATGAAATAGACAATTTTCTAGACAGATACCAGGTACCAAAATTAAATCAGTATCAGATAAACCATCTAAATAGTCCAATAACCCCTAAAGAAATAGCAGCAGTCATTAAAAGTTTCCCTACCAAAACAAGAACAAAAAACACCCAAGCCCAGGAACAAATGGTTTTAGTGCAGAATTCTATCAGACTTTCAAAGAAGACCTAATACCAATTCTCTATAAACTATTCCACAAAGTAGAAACAGAAGGAACACAACACAATTCGTTCTATGAATCCAGAGTTACACTCATACCTAAACCACACAAAGACCCAACAAAGAAAGAGAACTTGTGACCAATCTTCCTTATGAATATCAATGCAAAAATACTCAATAAAATTCTTGCAAACAGAATCCAAGAACACATCAAAACAATCATCCATCATGATCAAGTAGGCTTAATCCAAGGTATACAGGGATGGTTCAATATTCAGAAATCCATCATCATAATTCACTATATAAAGAAATTCAAAGAAAAAAGCCAAATGATCATCTCACTAGATGCTGAGAAAGCATATGACTAAATTCAACACCCCTTCATGGTAAAAGTCTTGGAAAGATCAGGAATTCAAGGCCTAAACATAGTAAAACCAATATCCAGCAAACCAGTAGACAGCATCAAACTAAGTGGAAAGAAACTTGAAGCAATTCCACTCAAATCAGGGATTAGACAAGGCTGCCCACTCTCTCCATATCAATATCCTAATCAATATACTACTCAAAGTCCTAGCCAGAGCAATTAGACAACAAAAGGAGGTCAAAGGGATACAAATAGAAAAGGAAGAAGTCAAAATATCACTATTTGCAGATGATATTATAGTATACTTAAGTGACCTCAAAACTTCCACCAGAGAACTCCTAAACCTGATAAACAACTTCAGCAAAGTGGCTGGATATAAAACAAACTCTAACAAATCAATAGCCTTCCTCTACTTAAAGGATAAACAGGCTGAGAAAGAAATTAGGGAAATTACACAGTTCACAATAGTCACAAATAATATAAAATACCATGATGTGAATCTAATCAAGCAAGTGACAGATCTTTACAACAAGAAGTTAAGGTCCCTGAAGAAAGAAATTGAAGAAGGTCTCAGAAGATAGAAAGATCTCCCATGCTCATGGATTGGCAGGATTAATATAATAAAAATGGCCATCTTGCTGAAAGCGATCTACAGAGTCACTGCAAGCCCCATCAAGATTCCAACTCAATTCTTCACAGAGTTAGAAAAAGCAGTTCTCAAATTCATTTGGAATAAAAAACCCAGGATAGATAAAACTATTCTCAACAATAAAAGATCTTCTGGAGGAATTACAATCCCTGACCTCAAGCTGTACTTCAGAGCAATAGTGAAAAGAACTGCATGGTATTGTTTCAAAGATAGGCAAGAATATCAATGCAATAGAATTGAAGATCCAGACATGGACCCACATAGCTATGGTCACTTTAACTTTGACAAAGTACCTAAAAGGATTCAGTGGAAAAAAGACAGCATTTTCAACAATTGGTGCTGGGTGAAATGGAGATCATCATTTAGAAAAATGCAAATTGAGCCTTTCTTATCTCCTTGTACAAAACTCAAGTCCAAGTGGATCAAGGACCTTCACATAAAACCAGATACACTGAAACTAATAGAAGAGAAAGTGGGGAAGAACCTTGAACACATGGGCACAGTGGAAAAGTTCCTGAACAGGATGACACCAATGGCTTATGCTCTAAGATCAAGAATTGACAAATGGGATCTCATAAAATTGCAAACCTACTGTAAGGCAAAGACCACTGTCAATAGGACAATTTGGAACATATTTGGAAAAGATCTTTATCAATCCTACATTTGATAGATGGCTAATATCCAAAATATACAAAGAGCTCAAGAAATTAGACTCCAGACAATCAAATAACCTGATTAAAAAATGGATTACAAAGCTCAACAAAGAATTTTCATCTGAGGAATATCGAATGGTGGAGAAGCACCTAAAGAAATGTTCAACATCTTAAGTCACCAGGGAAATACAAATCAAAACAACGCTGAGATTCTACCTCACATCAGTCAAAATAGCCAAGGTTAAAAACTCGGATGAAGGCAAATGCTGACAAGGATGTGGAGAAAGAGAAACACTCCTCCATTGTTGGTGGAATTGTAAGCTGATACAACCACTCTGGAAATCAGTCTGGTGGTTCCTCAGAAAATTGGACATAGTATTACCTGAGGATCCAGTTATACCACTCCTGTGCATATATCCAAAAGATGCTCTAACATATAACAAGGACACATGCTCCACTATGTTCATAGCAGTCTTATTTATAATAGCCAGAAGCTGGAAAGAATCCAGATGTCCTTCAACAGAGGAATGGATACGGAAAATGTGGTATATTTACACAATGGAATACTATTCATCTATTAAAATCAATGAATTCTTGAAATTCTTAGGCAATTGTATGGAACAAGAAAATATCATCCTGAGTGAGGTAACCAAATCACAAAAGAGCATACATGGTATGCACTCATTGATAAGTGGATATTAGCCCCAAAACTCACATTACCCAAGATATAACTCACAGACCACAAGAAGCCCAAAAAGAAGAAAGACCAAAGTATGGGCAATTCAATCTTTTTAAGAAGGAGTAACAAAATACTCACAGGAGCAAATATGAAACAAAGTGTGGAGCAGAGACTGGAGGAGAATACCTCACCTGGGCTTCCAAGCCAGGTGCAATCACCATATGCAAACACTGTTGTGGATGTTGGAAGTGTATTCTGACAGGAGCCTGATATACCTGCCTCCTGAGAGATTCTGCCAGAATCTGCCATATACAGAGGTGGATGCTAACCATCCATCTGATCACAGGGTCTCCAATAAAGGAGTTAGAGAGAAGTCTGAAGGAGCTGAACTGGCTTATTATTCCATGGGGAGAGTGACAATACCAACCAACCAGAGCTCCCAGGGTCTAAACAGCTAGCCTGGAAATACACATGGAGGGACCCATGGCTCTAGCTTCATATGTAGTGGAGGATGGCCTTGTCAGGCATCAGTGGGAGAGGAGGGCTTTGGACCCTTGAAGGCTGGATGCCCTAGTGAGGGGGAATTTCAGGGCAGGGAGGTGGAAGTGGATGGATGGGTGGGGGCACATTCTCATAGAAATAGGTGGAAGGAGGATGGGATAAGGGGTTTCTGAGGGCAGGAGGGGAAAGTGGATAACATCTGAAATGTAGTTAAATAAAGTATCCAATAATAAAAAAAGAAAAAAGAAAAAAACAAATAAAAACAGATAATGGAACTGGCTATCATAGTCTAGAATTTGAGACTCTTTGGCAGGAATTTAATATTATCCATATTACTGGGATTCCTAATAATTTTCAATGACAGGGACTGTGGAATGGGCCCATGTAACTTTAAAACAATATCTTCATAAAGTAAAAAAGGTGTATATTCTCATACATTACAAACTTATTTAAATCATGTTCTTTTTATTTTAAATTTAAAAAAAACATTTGGATGCCAAGGAACTCTCTGCTGAGTGACTATGGCACTCTACAACTAGACATACTTATGCATAGGTGAAAGGGAAGAATGAACTTACTGGCATATGACATGATCCTGATGAGGTATTTAATATGGGGAAGAGAGAATGTTTGTGTTTTTTCTGCAGAATGCTGAAGGAGCATGGTGGCTGCCAGAGAGAGGATAAGACACTCTGATGCCAGGAAAAAGAATGATGCTGACCTGTGAGCTTGCTGAGTGCCCTGACAATGATGACTGGGAAACTGTATTGACTATATGTTCTCTACCCACCACTGCTTACCTATACCCCTGATGGGACAAGCTGTCTTGCCTAAGGTTTTAGACCCTGTGGAACAGAGAATCAAAAAGAGAAGTTAAATGGCTCTTGTATTGTTCTTAAATGTGACAAGTTATTCAGACACAATCGTGAACATGTCTAGAAACCATTCCAGTATTGGAAATAACAGTCTTCATTTGAAAGTCTGGTTCTGAACATTTTCAGAGATATATTTGGAAGTTTGCTGCAGTTCTCTATGATGTCATGTTAGCAAGAAATAAAGTTGGGGCAGGATCTGGGTTTCAAACAGGTGTTAGCATATGTGTAAAGGCTATTTTAATTGTCAAGTTAAAACTACTTTTGTTTCTTCTACAGTATTTAATGTAAGTTGTACTGATTGAATACTTTCTAACTGTGTTAGTGTGTTGAAATCTGGCATGTCAGTAACAGAGGTCTATCAACCAACTTTTGTTTTATTGCCCTGAGTATCACAGAACCTTGGTATTCTAAAAATAGCTTGCAAGTACTGGAAGAAATGAGTCAGGCTTTAAGCAGAAGCAAGAGGGTAGTGGACTTGATTATTGCTAGTAACAGCTTTAATTACATTAATTACTAATACCACTACTTCTGTAATTGCTTTGACACAGGAAGTTAGGATAGCTACCTTTGTTAATCATTTAGCAAAAAATGTTACTCATGTGTTGAATATACAAGAGAATTTAGATAGGCATTTATAAAAACAGGTCGATGCTCTTTAGCCATTCAAATTATTGGAAGGAGATTCAGAATTTAAGTGTAAGTAGCCATCTCCAGTGTCATACCAAATACCATTGGATTCATGTTAGTTTTAAAATTTACACTGGTAGTCATTATAATTAGGAAAAAGTGTAAAGACACTTGCAGTGTATTTGGCATAATTCTAACAACTCTCTGGATGTTTTAACTTACATAGTGAGCTTATGAGTTTCAAAAATGCTGCTCTGCTGGGCTTTGATGTGGTAGATGCTGCTGATAAAATTACCCATGGCTTGAGGGCAGTATTTCTATTTTGGTCAAGCTTCAAAAATGGCATGTATAGCTTGATCATGCTAACTCTTTTAGTCCTGGGAATACTTTTATCCCTGCCCATCATGTGAAAGCTTGTCTTTAACAATGTCAACATGTTAGCAGCCAAAGTACATGGCTTGGACCTGAAAATGGATCCCCAGACATAGTTATTAAATTAACAGGCTGGCAAGCCAAGGAAAGGTGAGATTCTGCACAAAGTGTAACCAACCTAAGACATAAGTTTTGCTTTGGATAGTGCATTTTTCCATGACAGGTAAGGAAGGCATTCTCACCAAAATGATCTAAGACAGGCTCAGTCTCATTAATGAAATAAAAATAGGAGGAGAGGGGGAGTGTTTGGGGCTGCTTAGCAACAATCTGACATTGGCCAAAGACAAGGAAATGGGCTGCTTGGGAGGAATATGACATTGGCCAAGGACAAGGAAGTAGGCTTCAAGCAGATATCTGACATTAGGCTAGAACAAAGAGGTAATTTCAGGCAGGAATCTAAATCTTAGGCTAGAACAAGGTAGTAGGCTTCAGAAATGAAAGTGACTTTGAGAAAGGACAGGGAAGTTAGCTCAAATAATTTGGTCATCCTTATAAGCCCTTAGAAACATTGACCACGGGACTGTTCATGGAATTTTGTTTATTATGTTGCTTGTTCTTTGACTATTTGTGTTTATTGTCTTGCTTGTTCCTTGACTATTTGCATCTATTGTATTGTAAGTCCCTCAACCTAGCACTGACCTTAATATTTGCATGTAATTAAAATGGTATAAAAGCAAAAAGGAGGAGGGGGATGGGATTGGGAGGTTCCAGGGAGGGGAAATGTAGAAAGGGGGAGACATCTGAAATGTAAATAAATAAATTTTCCAATAAAAAAATAATTGTTTTCACTATTCTGAGATTTTTGCTTTTACAAATGAATTTGAGAACTGCTCTTCCCATGTGTCTGAAGAATTCTGTTTGAGTTTTAATGGGGATTTCATTGAATCTGGAAATATCTTTTGGTAGGATGGCCATCTTTACTATGTGACTAATTTCAAAACCTCAGATAACAACACATGTTGGCAAGGATGTGGATAAACAGGAACGCTGCTAAGCTCCATTGCTGGTGGGATTGCAAACTGGTACAATCACTCTGGAGATCAATCTGGAAGTTCATCAGAAAATTGGAAATAAATCTACCTGAAGACCCAGCTGTACCATTCTTAGGCATAGATTCAAAAGGTGCCCCACCATGACACAGGGGCATATGTTACAATATGTTCATAGTGGCCTTGTTTATGAGAGCCAGAAGCTTGAAGCATTGCACATGTCCCACAACAAAAGAAAGGATACAGAAAAACGTGGTTCATTTGCACAGTAGAATACTATTCGACTATTAAGAACAAGGACATTTTGCAGGCAAATGGATATAACTAAAAATATCATCCTGAGTGACATAATTCAGACCCAAAAGGACATGTATGGTATGTACTCAGTAATAAGTGAAGGTAAGCAAAAAAAAAAAAAGAAAAGAAAAAGAAAAAAAAGAAAAAAAAAAGAACAGAATACCCAGGATACAATCCACAGAACTCAAGAAGTTTTGCAAGCCAAGGGGCATAATTGAGAATGCCTCAATCACACTTGGGAGGGAGGAAAAAAAGTAATCACAGGAGTGGGAGACAGGGAGAGACCTGAGTGGGAAAGGTCACAGGGAGGGGAAATGGGAAACATGATTCAGTATTGGGTGGGGGCATAAGCCTGAAACCCTGAGAACCAGCAGAAAGAATCGAAACAGACAATCTTGTGAGGTAAGAGGCTGAGCAACCCTCTAGAATGTTCCAGAGATCACAAAGGTGAGAGACTCTCAGAACTCAAAGGGAGGGACCCTCATGAAATGTCCTCCAGAGGGGAAAGGGAACTTGTAGAGCCCACCTCCAGTAGAAAGACAGGGCATCAAGAGGAGCAATAGGGTTGCCATCCCACAGTTTAAAACACTGACCCAGAATTCTTGCTGTCTGAAAGACATGCAGGGACAAAAATGAAGAAGTGACTGAGGGAAAGGAGGTCCAGTGACAGGCCGAAATTGGAATCCAGCTCAAAAGGAGGCTCCAAGGCATTACACAGCTACACATGCTATGGAGGGCTTTCAGATATTAGCTTAGCATGGCTATTCTCTGAAAGGTCCAACTAGGAGCTGAAAGAGTCAGAGTCAGATACTTTCACACAACCAATGGATTGAATCAGGGGACCCCTGTGTTTGGATTAGGGAAAGGCTGAAAGAAGCTGAGGAGGAAGGCAACCTCATAGGAAAATCAGCAATTTCAACTAATGTGGACCCCCAAGATCTCTCAGACACTAAGCTACCTTCTAGGCAGCATATACCAGCTGATATGAGGCTCCCAACACATATATAGCAGAAAACTGCAGTATTTGGACTCAGCCAGAGAAGATGCACCTAACTCTCAAGAGACTATAGGCCCCAGGGTGTAAGGAAGTCTGGTGGGTTACATCCTAGTATAGACATGGGGAGGGGGTATGGAATGTGGAACAGAGGGTGGACTGGGAGGGGGATAAAGTCTCAACTCTAGAAAATGATTGAGGAAAAGAGGAGGAGGGAGGAGGGGGAGGAGGAGGAGGAGGGGAAGGAGGGGGAGGAGAAGGAGGGGGAAGAGGAGGAGGAGGAAGAGGAGGGGGAGGAGGAGGAAGAGGAGGGCGAGGAAGAGGAAAAGGAGAGGGAGGAGGAGGAAGAGGAGGGGGAGGAGGAGGAAGAGGAGGGAGAGGAGGAGGAGGAGGGGAGAGGAGGAGGGAGAGGAGGGAGAGGAGGAGGGAGAGGAGGGAGAGGAGGAGGAGGGGGAGAGGGGGAGGAGGGGGAGGAAGGGAGGAGGGGAGGAGGGGGAGGAGGAGGGGAAAGGGGAGGAGGAGAGAAGGCGGAGAAGGAGGGGGAGGAGGGGAGGAAGAGGAAGAAGGGGAGGAAGGGAGGAGGGGAGGAAGGGGAGGAGGAGGGGAGGAGGGGGAGGAGGGGAAGAGGGAGAGGAGGAGGAAGAGGAGTGGGAAGAGGAGGGGGAGGAGGGGGAGGAGGGCTTCCCTGGAGCAACTCTCATCTGTGTTGTCTGGAAATCAGTAGTTCAATTCACAGGTCGACAGTGGCAGCTAAATCCAATCACAAACACTTCATGGATATACCAGCAGTCCAATTTGGTAGAACCAGGATAGCAAACATTAATCAGCAGTAGTGGCACTACCTAGCAGAGAGAGGCAGGCCTCAGCCTTGGAACAAGTCAGCATGGACCAGCATGAACACCAAAAGATGTTTTTGTCTGTGCCTCTCTCAGGGAAGTGAAGAACAGTGAAGATTTGAGATCTAGGTATTGCACAGATAACTGTACCAACAAGCCAAGTTCTGTCTCTGTCCATTGAGTTCTATTTATACCCTCCAAACATTACATGTTTTCTAGGTGTCTTGCCAAAACATGTATCTTGCCTCAGCATGTGCATTCAATCAGCCCTAGTTTATGGAGTCCTGGCAAATGTAGCTCAACTGTGTAATGTAAGGTGAACCAATGTATGCATGTTGTTAGCAAAGAATCTTTTATCATGTGTTTTCTTTAGCAGAACATCATTTCTCCTGTGTCTACTTCAGGGAAATGTTCCCTCACAAGTCTGCCTTGGTCTTTCACCTGTGTCCACTTCAGGAAAACACTCCTTCACATGTTTTCACCAACCAAATGCCATCCAATACAACTGACTTTCCAAAGAAACCTTAAATTTCCACTTCACATACAAACAAAACTAAATATAAAAGACCCTGTAATTAAGTAATATTATAAACCTAGTGGATTTAACAGACATCTACTGAACATTCTACCCAAACACTAAAGAATGACTTTCTTGTTCATATTTCATTAATTTTCCCTAAATTAACCACAAATTAGTACACAAAATAAGTCTCAAAAATTATATGAAAATTAAAATGATAGCTTTAATTCAATTTGATCACAGAGGAATAGAGCTGGACATCAGCAACAATAGAAAAAAATAGCAGACTGTACACAAACTCATGAAAGCTAAACAACACATTACTAAATGATAAATTTTAAGTCAAGAAAAGCTTTCTAGAATTGAATGAAAATGAAAACACAACATTTATGTTCCAGTAACATGAAGAGTACTTTCTAGCACAATAAATGTTAGTCAGTAGGGTTGAAGCATCTACCTGAGTGCAATCTAGATATCTTCATGCTCAATGACATTAGTAAGTAGTGTCTTCAGAAACAGAGACTTACCATAATCAAGGAGAGCAACCAAGAAGCCTTGCAATAAGCTGTGATGTTTGGATGGTTCCATGAGATCATTTTGGATAATGGATGAAACTAAAATGATTCATCCAGAGAGAGATAACACAGACCCAAAATGAAAACTATTGTGTTTTCTCTCATATGTCGATGAAGCTTTTAAGATTTCAATATGTATGTTAAAATTTGAATAACCATAGAGATTATTTACCTAGCAAGAGACTAGAGTGAGGAGAGAATATTAAATAAAGAGGAAATAGGATATGGTGTTATTAAAAGATAAAGAAAGAAGAAGAATAGGAGGACAAAGTGGAGAGGTGGTTTGTAGAGAAGGGTAAAGGAGTGGATAAAGAGAAGGAACGCTAAAGTCATTTTGAAAAAATATATGGGACCATACTACCCTAGAAGTTTCCTAAAATATATATGTGTGTGTGTGTGTGTGTGTGTGTGTGTGTGTGTGTGTGTGTGTGTGTAAGAATTTTTAATGGAATTATCATGCAATGGGGAAACAATACCCCAACTAGACATCATATCACCAAATAAAGCTTCCAATATTGGGAATAAGTTATAGCTTTTAATCTTTGGTTAATAGGGTCTCATAGAACTCCCAAAACTACAGGCTACAGCCAATGCTATTGGTTATCCTCCAGACCTTGACAGTAAGACACTATTGCTGAAAACATCACATATTTATGTAACATAACATTGAAAAATCTAACTGATACTCAACTAGAAGATTCATCCCTACTGGCTAGCATTCATAAGCCTGAAAGGTGCTCTACCTGCTTCCTGAAGAGAAAAAGAATCATCAATCTTACCTTGCTATGAACCCTGTG
Organism: Grammomys surdaster; assembly: GCF_004785775.1. Taxonomy (NCBI): domain Eukaryota; kingdom Metazoa; phylum Chordata; class Mammalia; order Rodentia; family Muridae; genus Grammomys; species Grammomys surdaster. The sequence goes on along the minus strand of NW_021604579.1, from coordinate 7,115,291 downwards.
GGCTATAATGACAGTGATGGTTTGAGTAAAAATTGTTCCAGGGGCTCACATATTTGAATGTTTAGTCACCATGAAGTGGGACTGTTTGAAAGGATTAGAATAACTAACAGATGTGATGTTGCTGGAGGAAGTATGTCACTGAGGGTAAGCTTTGAGTTTTCAAAGACCATACCAACATAAGTGTTTCTTCTCTGTTTGCAGATTGCATGTAGTTCTCAACTACTTCTTTAGCACTGTGATGATAATGAACTAAACTTCTGAAAGTGTAAGCAATCCATCCATTAAATACTTTCTTTTATAAGAGTTGCCTTGGCCATGGTGTTTCTTCACAGAGGTTAAAAAATGAAGAAGCCAATGACCTTCCTGCAAGATATGGTTGTTAAATGTAATGAGAATACTCAACCATTTTTATTGGCTTTCAGAACAAATTGATGAGATGGAGCCCATATATAAACTGTCTATGAGGGCAATAAAGGCCTTGAGCCTTAGGGAAAACCCACTATTATCTTGCTAAATGATATCAATAAAATGACTCCCCATGGCATACTACTACATCCATAGATCAGTGCAAAGCATAACCCTCACCATAGAATCTTCTTGCAGTAGATAGTAATTAACACAGAAAACTCGAACTGGTCAACATTCAAGGAATAATCAACTTTGGAATAGTCAGTCCTAAAAGAGATGGCTATATTACACTCCTCTCCTCAAGGCTCAGGTATCTATGCAGAAGAAGAGGCAGAGAGATTGTGACACACAGAGATGATGGCTGACTTTAAGGCAACAGAGTGCTCAAGACACAACAGAGCAGATAAGCACATGATGTCACAGAAACTATAATAATATATGGAAAGCCTGCATAATCTCTAACAAGAAAAAGTTCCAGCATGAAACAATAGATACAAAGTTCTACCCATACTTAAGGAGATATTAGTAATTGAGAGCTGCAGAGAGAAGGAAAGTCAGTTTTCTTCAATGAAATGGCACTAAACATATCAACCACACTCCAGGGCAGGCCTCTAACCAAGGAGTAGTCAGTCAGCAGAGACTGAACTCTGTTTTCTCCTTCTTTTATTCTTCCTTCTTTCTTTCTTTCTTCCTTCCTTCCTTCCTTTCCTTCTTTCTTTCTTTCTTCTTTTGTGTTCTTTATTTTGAATGATAGGACATGAAGTTGGGTGAAGGACAGAGAGATTAAGGGGATCTGGAGGAGTCAAAGGAGTGGAATGAATATGATCAAAAGTTATTATATGTAGTTCTCAAAGGCTAAATAAAAACATTAATTTTTTTTAGTCGAAGGGTGCAACTTTTTAAAAATTGTTTTATTGATTATTTTATTTATTTACATTTCAAATGTTATCCTCTTTCCCACTTGCCCCTCCCCAAAACCCCTATCCCACACTCCCTCCCCCCTGCTTATATGAGGGTTTTCCCCACATACTCATCCACTCCCGCCTCACCACTCTAGCATTCCCCTATGCTAAGGCATCAAGCCTTCACTGGACCAAGGGCTTCCTCTCCCATTGATGCCAGATAAGGCCATCCTCTGTTATGTATACAGCTGGAGCCATGGGTCCCTCCATGTGTATTCTTTGGTTGGTGGTTTAGTCCCTGGGAGCTCTGGCGGGGAGGGGTCTGGTTGTTTGACTTTGTTGTTCTTCCTAATGGGTTGCAAACACCTTCAGCTCTTTCAGTCCTTCCACTAACTCCTCCATTGGGGTCTCCATGCTCAGTCTGATGGTTGGTTGCAAGCATCTGCAACTGCATTGGCAGGACTCTGGAAGAGCTTCTCAGGAGACAGCTAAATCAGGCTCCTATCAGCAAGCACTTCTTGGCATCAGCAATAGTGACTGGGTTTGGTGGCTGGATATGGCATGGACATAGGACTGTCCCAGGTAGGACAGTCACTGGATGGCCTTTTCTTCAATGTCTTCTCCACTCTTTGTCCCCATGTTTCCTTTAGACAGGAGCAATTCTGGGTTAAAATTTTGAGAAGGGTGATTATTTTTAAAAGATTGTTAAAATTATAAAAAGGAGAAAGCAAACTGAGTATCAGCATTCATTAAATTTTCCTTGATGACTTTGACCACCCAGCAGCCTCAGGATCCTGCTACCATATCAGCATGCCGCCACACCATGATGCACTTTAATGGAACCATAAGCCAAAACATGTCATTCCTTCTAGTTGGTTTTTGTCAGGTATTTCGTCTTAGCAATTTGAATAGTAATTAAACATATATATTTTTTGTGTATGTATTTGTGTACATGCAAGAAAGCTATTGTAACATTTCTCAAAATTACATGTGTAGAAGTATAAGTTTATACTTTTACTTCCAGCAGTTCATTGCTTATTTGACCTCCCCAATCTCTCTCATATTCCATCCATTGTTAACTATCTTATGTGTTATGATTCCTTCACATTTTATTATGTCTTCAGGATCAGATTATTCTATTACACTGGAAATTTACTGGGATCCTATGCTTCATTGTGCTAACTGGTTATTTTGTTTCATGAATATTACTAGCCATTTTCTTCTCTCTAAAACTTGAACTGAGAGTCTTTAGCTTGTACTTTCATAAAGCAAGTCTTCTCACATGCCAAATAAATTAATCATATCATTTTCTGTCCAGCACTCAGTGCATGACAGGTATGAGTCAGATTTTGTTTTGTTTCTTCCCTGGGTGACAGAATCCTCATTAGTACTTATGCAATATGAGGAGCAAGCTGAACAAAGGTTTCCCACGTCAGTTGATGCAACCAGTTCACTAAGAATTTCTTTGCAAAAGTGAACAAATTATCAGGCGAGCAGAAGGATACAGCCAAAATTCGAGGACAAAAGAGAATTAGATGTTTAGATTTATACACGTTCTCTAGCTGGCTCTGGCACATTTTCTCTGGATATAACAACAACAACAACAACAACACCTGAACAGTATCAGAAATCCAGGTGACCCAAACTGGGATTGTCTATCAGAACAGTGGAGAGCTGACTTGCAAACATCAGACTCAAGTAAGTGTCACGACACAGTAAGATTACGTATCTATTAGTCTATTCATGAAAGGTCTTTTCTATCATTTCCTATCTGTTGCTTGAGACGCTGAAAAAAAACTTGTCTTTGCATTTCTAAGGAGGCTGTAGAACTGTGCTTGGAGGCTGTTGAGATCTGAAAGTTCAAAGAATGTCGTTTTAGTAACCTCTGGGATTTTTTTTCTTGTGCTTTCCTTATGCATTTCTTATGTTGCATAGAGACTCACCAAATGTTGGCTCTATTTATGGTATATAAGGTTAGATAAGAAAAATATGTTTATTCTTCAGCTAGATTCTCAGTCATACAGACATAAAACTGATTTCATCCCCATTTTTAAAAGATTGCCATTCTTTTTTCTATTTCTTATTGGTTATTTTATTTATTTACATTTCAAATGTAATCCCATTTCCTGGTTTCCCCTCCCCCATGCTTCTATGAGGGTGTTCCCTCACACACCTACCCACTCCCACCTCACCACCCTAGCATTCCCATATGCTGGGGCATCAAGCCTCTACAAGACCAAGGTCTCCCCTCTCATTGATGCCAGGTAAGGTAGTTCTTTCCTACATATGCAGCTAGAGCTATGGGTCCATCCATATGTACTCTTTGGTTTGGTTTGGTCCCTGATAGCTCTGGGGGGTCTGGTTGGTTGATATTGTTGTTCTTAGTATGGGGTTGCAAGCCCCTTCAGTTCCTTCAGTTCTTACCATAACTCTTCCACTGGGGTCCCCATGCTCAGTCAGATGGTTGGCTTAGAGCCTCTGCATCTGTATTGGTCAGGTTCTGGGAGAGCCTCTCAGGGGACCACCAGGCACCTGTCAGCGAGCACTTCTTGGCATCACCAATAGTGTCTGCATTTGATGTCTGCAGATGGGAAGGATCCCTAGGTGTGGCAGTTTCTGGATGGCCTCTCCTTCAGTCTCTGTTCCACTCTTTGTCCCTGCATTTCCTTTATACAGGAGCAATTCTGTGTTAATATTTTTGGGAGGGGTGGATGACCCCATCTCTCAACTGGAGGCTGTGCCTAACCACTGGATATGTTTTCTACATGTTTTATCTCCGCTTTGTTGCTTATTTTGGGTAATGTAATCCCCATTTGGTCCTGGGAACTTCTCACTTCCCTGGAATTTGGGATTTTCTAGTGGCTATTCACAGTTCCCTTTCCCACACTGCTACACACCTCAGTTCAAATTCCTGACCCTCTCTGTACTTCTTCCCCGCCCCCAGTCTCCTCCCACACCTGATCCTGCCCTCTTTTTCCCTTCCTCTCCTCTCTCTCACCCATGTCCCTCCCTCTCTCTGCCTCCAGTGATTCTTGTTCTTTCTTTTCCATTGATTAATTAATTAATTTATTTACTTCACATTCTGATAAGACCACCCCCTCCTCTCCTTCCAGTCTCATGCTAACAAACCCCTCCCCCTTTTAGTTGGTTTGTCTAAGGGTTTGTCTGTCTTTTTGATTTTCTCAAAGACAGTTTCCTTGATTTTTTGTATTTTTCTGGTTCTTTCTAATTATTGGTTTCAGCCCTAACTTTAATCATTTCCTCCCATCTACTCTTCTTGGATGTGTTTGGTTCTTTTTGTCCTACAGCTTATGGGTATGCTTTTAAGATGTGAGTATGAGTATCTGAAGCTTCTTTATTAAGGCAACTAATGCTATGAACTCTCAACACTGCTTTCATTGTGTTTCATAAGTTTGGGTATGTTGTGCCTTCATTTCTATTGAACTCTAGAAAGTCTTTAATATCTTTCTTTATTTCTTCACTGGCACAGTGGTCACTCAGTTTCCACTGAAAGGTTTTCAGTTTCCATAAGTTTGCAGGATTTCTGTTGTGTTTGTTTATATTGAATTTCAGGTTTTATCCATCATGGTCTGATATGATACAAGAGGTTATCTCAATTTTGTTGTATTTGTTAAGACTTGCTTTTGTGACCAACTATATGGTAAATTTTGGAGACGATTCCAATGTGGTGCTGAGAGCATATTTTCTTTCGTGTTTGGGTGAAATGTTTTGTGCATATCTGTTAGGTCCATTTGATTTATAACCTCTGTTACTTTCATTATTTCTCTGTTTAGTTTGTCTCTATGACGTATCCATTAGTGAGAGAGGAAAGTGGAAGTCTCCCAGTTCTGGGCATTTTCAGAAACATATTTAGAAGTTAGATGCAGTCCTCTATTATGTTATGTTAGCAAGAGATAAAGTTGGATAAATCTGGATTTCAAACGAGTGTTAGTATATGTGTTAAGGCTCTTTTAATTGTCAAGTTAAAAATACTTTTGTTTCTTCTACAGTATTTAATGTAAGTTGCACTGATTGAACACTTTCTAATTGTGTTAGTGTGTTGAAATCCAGCATGTCAGTTACAGAGGTCTATCAACCAGCTTTTGTTTTATTATCCTGAGTATCACAGAACCTTGGTCTTCTGAAAATAGCTTGCAAGTACTGGAAGAAATGAGTCAGCCTTTAAGCAGAAGCAAGAGGGTAGTGGGGTTGATTATTGCTGATATAACAGCTTTAATTACATTAATTGCTAGCAGTATTGCTTCTGCAATTGCTTTGACACAAGAAGTTAAGACAGTTACTTTTGTTAATCATTTAGCAAAAAATGCTACTAATGTGTTGAATATACAATATGTGGTAGTCAATGTGTGATTTAAGCTTTAGTAATGTTTATTTTATGAATATAGGCTTGCACGAGGGGCATAGATACTCAGAATTGAGAGATCATCTTGGTGGATTTTTCCTTTGATGAGTATGAAGTAGGTTTCCCCATCTTTTTTATTACTTTTGGTTCAAAGGTTGTTTTATTACATATCAGAATGGTTAATCCAGCCTGTTTCTCAGGTCTGCTTGCTTAAAAAAACCTTTATCTAGCCCTTTATTCTAAAGTAATGTCTGTCTTTGTTTCTGAGGTATGTTTCTTGTATCTAGCAAAATTATGGATACTGTTTTCATATCTGCTCTGTCAGACTGTGATTTTTGTTGGGAATTTGAGTCCATTGATATTGAGAGATACTAATGACCAATAATTGCTAATTCCTGTTATTTTGATAGTGGGGTGTGTGTGTGTGTGTGTGTGTGTGTGTGTGTGTGTGTGTACTCCTTCCTTTGTCTTGTTGGTGTGGGTCATTTATTTCCTGTTTTCTGGGTGTAGTTCACCCCCTTGATTTGAAGTTTTCCTCCTAGTATCCTTTGTAGGGCTGCATTTGTTATAGATGTTGTAATTTGCTTTTGTCATAGAATAAATTTTTTTCCCCTTTATGGTGATTGAAAGTTTTGCTGGGTATAGTAGTCTGGGCTGGCATCTGTGGTCTCTTAGAGACAGCAAGACATGTGCCTGGGCCTTTCTGGCTCTTAAAATCTCTGTTGGGAAGTCAGGTGTAACTCTGCTAGGTCTACCTTCATATGTTACTTGGCCTTTTTACCTTGCAGCTTTTTAATATTAATTTTTCTTCTGACATTTAGTGGAAAATATTTTCTTGGCCTCATAGATGGGAATCTTCTCCTTCTTTTATTCCTATTGTTCTTAGGTTTGGTCTTTTCATACTGTCCAAGATTTCTTGGATGTTTTGTATCAAGAACTTTTTAGATTTCTCATTTCTTTGACTGATGTATCCATTTCTTTAATCCAATCTTCTACAGCTGATTCTTTCTTCCATCTCTTGTACTCTGTTGGTGATGCTTGCATGTATAGCTCCTGTTCTCTTCCCTGGGTTGTCCATCTCCAAGATTCCCTCAATTTGTGTTTTCTTTATTGTTTCTATTTTCATTTTTAGGTTTGAACATTTTATTTATTTTCTTCACCTGTTGCACTGTTTTTTCCCGTACTTCTCTAAGGGATTTACTCATTTCCTAAAGGTCTCCATTATCTTTATAAGATTGGATTTAAGGTCTTGTTCTTCATTTGTGTTAGGATATTCAGAGCTTGCTGTAGTAGGATAGATGGCCTATGGTAGTGTCATATTGTCACTGCTTTTTGCTGAACATGTTCTTATGCTGGCTGTTAGCCACCTGGTTAACCTTGGTGTTGACTTGATATTCCTGAGGCCAGCAGAACTTCTCAGGGAAGCAGGCAGAGCAATGGGCAAGATGATGTACCACATGGAAGAAAACACAGCTCACCTCTACTGGCTGTGCCCTAGGTGGACATGGAAGGCAGAGTATTGCAGGGAGGGGTTTAGGTGGTTGTTCTTGAGGCCCTGCAGGCTTCCTCAGTGATGCAGGCAGAGCTGTGGGCCTAAAAGTGGAAGTAAGGGGACAGCGTGCAGTTCACCTCTGCTCCTTCTGTTATATCTTTATTTCAAGCATAACCAAACTATTTATGATATATTCTTAAATTTTGAATAAAATTCAATATAAAGGGTTTTTTTTCCTTTAGACATTCTTGAAAGGGCATCTTATAAGTTATGATTAAAGCAAATTGCATGATCTTTTTTTCTTCTTTTTTCTTTTTTCTATTGTATACTTTATTTACATTTGAGATGTTATCTCCTTACCCCATTTCCCCTCCCCACCCAGGATACCCCTATCCCATCACCCCTCCTCCTGCTTCTCTGTGGATATGTCCCTACCTATCCCCCCCACTCCCACCTCCCCACCTTCAAATTCCCCCACACACAGTGTCCAGCCTTCATAGGACCAAGGATCTCCTCTCCCACCTATGCCCGACAGGGCCATCCTCCCTTACATATATAACTGGAGCCATGGATCCCTCCCTAAGAGATTGTATGATCTTAATATTATTTTCTTTATTTACATTTTTATTGGATATTCTATTTATTTCCATTTCAACTGTTATCCCCTTTCCTTGTTTCCCCTCTGCAAACCCTCTATTCCATTCCACTTCCCCCTGCTTCTACAAGGGTGCTTCCCCACGCACCTACCCTCTCCCACCTCAATGTCCTAGCATTCCCCTATGCTGTGGCATCAAGCCTCCACAGGATCAAGACCCCTCCACCCACTGATGCCAGATAAGGCCATCCTCTGCTACATATGCAGCTGGAGTCATGGAACCTCTTTGGTTGGTGGTTTAGTCCCTGGGATCTCTGGGGGTCTTGTTGGTGGATATTGTTCTTCCTAGGAGGTTGCAAACCCCTTCAGCTCCTACAGTCCTTGTCCTAACTCCTCTGTTGGGGTCCTCATGCTCAGTCTGATGGTTGGCTGCGAGCATCCACATCTGTATAGATAAGACTCTAGCAGAGGCCCTCAGGTGACAGCTACATCAGGCTCCTGCTAGCCAGCACTTCTTGGCATCAGCAATAGTGTCTGGGTTTGGTGGCTGCATATTTGATGGATCCTCAGCTGGGGCAGTCTCTGGATGGCCATTCCTTCAGTCTTTGCTCGACTCTTTGTCCCCATATTTCCTTTAGACAAGAGCAATTCTGGGTTAAAAGTTTGGAGGTGAGTGGATGGCCCTTTCCCTCAAGCAGGGATTTGCCTAACTTCTGGATATGGTCTCCTCTTTGTTGGGTATCTCAGCTAATGCCTTCCCCATTGGGTCCTGGAAGTCTCTTGCTTTCCAGGCATCTAGGACTTTCTAGTGCCTACCCCCACTTCCTCATCCCCCATTGCTACACACCTCTGTTCAATTTCCTGACTCTCTTTATTTCACCCCCATCTCCTCCCATACCTGATCCAGCCCCCCTTTTGCCCCTCCCCCATCTCCCTCCCAAGTTCCTCCTACCCCCTACCTCCTGTGACTGAAGCATCCATACTTTGGTCTTCTTTCTTGAGCTTCATATGATCAGTGAGTTGTATTGTGGGTATTCTGAGCTTTTTGCCTAATATATACTTATTAGTGAGTATATACCATGCGTGTTCTTTTCAAACTGGGTTACCTCATTTAGCTTGATATTTTCAAGTTCCATCCATTTGCCTAAGAATTTCATGAAGTCATTGTTTTTCATTGCTGTGTAGTACTCCATTGTATAAATGTACCACATTTTCTATATCCATTCCTCTGTTCAAGAACATCTGGGTTTTTTCCAGCTTCTGACTATTATAAATAAGGCTGCTTTGAACATAGTGGAGCATGTGTCCTTGTTATATGTTGGATTATCTTTTGGGTATATGCCCAGCAGTAGTATAGCTGGGTATTCAAGTAGTACTATGACTAATTTTTGGAAGAACCACCAGATTGATTTCCAGAGTGGTTGTACCAGCTTCCAATCCCACCAGCAATGGGGTGTTCCTCTTTTCTACAACCTCACCAGATCTACAATCACCTGTGTTATTTATCTGATTGGTATGAGATGGAATCTCAGAGTTGTTTTGTAGAACTTGCACTCTCCTGGATACCCTTGAACTCACTCTGCAGACCAGGCTCACTTTGAATTCAGATATCCACTGCACCTCTCTCCCAAGTCCTGGGATTAAAGCTATGCACCACCACTGCTAAACCCAGGGTTGAAGGAGTGTAATTTAATAGTTTGAACATAATGGCATTCATATGTACATAAGGAGTGACACCATTTAGAAGTATTTTGCTGGAGTAGCTGTGGCTTTATTAGAGAATGTGTGTCACTAAGGGGTGGGCTTTGAAGTCTCAGAAAGTCAAGTCTTGCTAGTGTGTTAGTCATTTCTGCTGCCTGCAGATCAATGTGTAGACCTCTCATCTCCTTCTTTAACACCAAATCTGGTTGAGTGCCACCATGCTACCTGCCATGATAATGGACTAAATCTCTGAAGTACAAGTCAGGTCCAGTTAAATGTTTTCTTTTATAAGAGTTTCTGTGATCATGATGTCTCATTAAAGCGATAGAAATACTGTCTAAGACAAGGCCCTATTGAAGGTCTCATAAAATAAAGAAACAATAAATAACAGCGAGGGAAGGTGAAACAAAATGATGAAAGATACATTCATCTCAACAGATGTATAAAATACAATGATGATGCACAAATAGTGCAAAACAAAAATTCAACATGACATGTTCACAACTTCACAACTCCTCAATAGTAGAAATCAAGGTGACTAAGATAGCTGAAATGGTAGAGAAATATTTCAGAGTTCTACTTCTAAGAAAAGTGAATGGTCACATAAAGTACTCAAATAATTTGATGACACAATTAAGGAAATAAATCCAGAACTTATTATAGACAGTTACCAATATGAATAAAATGATATAGTATATAATGAGCATAATTTTTTTTTTACTTGATACACAACACCCAAGCTTTATTAAAATGAGGACAATAATAGACATTTTTTGACACTCTCAGCAGCAGTGTAGAAGTTGCCATGCCACCAACAGGCTGATTGTCTTTTAGGGGGTCTTGCCCCTGTTAGTCCTATGCTGCTGGTGGTCAGTGTACCATGCAGGGGAGTTTTCCCCATTTCTTCAGTATATAAAAAGAAATGCTTTTCATCTTCCTGAATGAACCAGGATGCACGTGGGATTTGATCACCTCTGTTGTGATTATGGACCTTCTCTTTTAGTGTCTTTTTTTTTTCACTGTTATAAATATTTTTTAATTTTTAATTTTTTTTTGAACATGAAATGCTTTTTTTTTATAGCATGTTTTACAAGGGGAGGGGGTAAGAGGGTCCAGGTGGTGGAAAAGTACAAAATCTTCTTGGCCTGTGCCTTGAAACATGTCATGGTCTATATGGTACACTGCCTTGAATTATGATCTACCTGCAGTTCTTCAGAAGATATGGTACACTGCTTGAGTTATGGTCTCCCTGCCATTCTTAAGAAGACATGGTACTCTGCTTTGAGTCTATCTGCAGTTGCTAAGCAGGATCTTGCAGTTGCCAAGCTTCAGAGGACATTGTGCAGGTGGGGAAAGGTAGGGGGTAAGGGTAAGGGCGAGGGTCCTGGCTTCTGGCATCTCCCCCTTCTCTGTTTAGTTAGAGAAGGCGCCTTATGTTCAATCCCAACTATGTGAGTTTTGAATTTGGATGTCTAATTATGGGGGGTCTTAGACAAGTTCACAACCCCAAAACACTGATGTGAGACGAGTCACATCGATGGTCGAAGGCTTTAGGCTGTCGACGATGGGCAACGTCAAGGGCCCTGTCTTAGGCCATGTAGGCTGCACCCACTCCCAGCACCACGCACTCCTTTTCGGCTGCATTGGGTGGGCCCCTGGGAAGTGGACCTACAATAATCCCGTCATTGGACTAACTCACAGCCATCCTAGTCTCTTGTAAATGTTCAAGTTACCAACCATTTGTCAGTTTGGGGTGTAATATTGTCATAAAGGAAGGCTCCCCAATGTTAGCGGCCATATCAAGGGTGGCCTTGGTTTAGGAAAAAGCCAATTTTTGTTGTGGTGATCAAGAGGCCAAGCTCTCTAGCGAGAGAAATGAGGGCAAAGCCAAGCATACCAGGAACCCTTCTGGAGGGCGTGGAAGTCTAGGGTCGACCGTAGGGGGAGGCAGGGGAGCTGACAGCTGTGTCAGTCTCCTGCGGAGTCACTTCTGGATCCTCTGCAATTTTCAGCTGATGGTAATGAACTTCAACTGCCTTCTTGATGGCAGCATCAACCTGGTTCCGTGGAGGACAGGTCACGGGCGATGATCTCTGTCTTGCTCAATCTTGATGTCGTGCGCACATCCTCTCAATGAGGGTCCGTCCGGATGGGTCCGTGCCTCGAGCCCCACGTCTGGGTGCCACTTGACCCGACCGGCGGGTCCTGGTTATTCGTGGGGGTGAGGAGGACTGCAACCTGCTATTCTTCAGAAGATATGGTACACTGCTTGAGTTATGGTCTCCCTGCTATTCTTCAGATGATATGGTACACTGCTTTGAGTCTATCTGCAGTTGCCAAGCAGGATCTTGCAGTTGCCCAGCTTCAGGGGACCTTGTGCAGGTGGGAAAAGGTAGGGGGTGAGGGTAAGGGCGAGGCTCCTGGCTTCTGGTCCATCTGGGTTAGAACTTCTAATAGCAGGCATCACGGGTGATTCAATTTTACCTGGGATGCTGCGTGAGTTCAAGCTCCTGGGAGTCCCTGTTTTTCTTGGTTTTCTGCGGTTGGGTACGGAGCTGCTGCCTGCGACCTGCTCTAGGCTCAGTCCCAAACCGGAAGTCTAATGAGCATAATTTCAACAAGGGAAAGTGAAAATTGATGGATGAGAGTGATAATTACAAAGTAATCTAAATGAACATAAAGTAACGGAACAACAAACAGTTTTAAAGAAAACAAAAATGCTTTTTATAATATAACATTAAAACTTTACTTTTTTGCTGATACTTATTGCCTTATATGTGGTGATGACAAAATTTACATGATTATTTCAATGAATGCAGAAAAATCATATGACAAAATCCAACATTCTTTCATGTTTAAAGTTCTAGAGGGAGTGTTACTAGAAGTAGAACTTACCTTAATATGATAATGAATATACATGGCAAAGCTAGAGCCAATATCATCCTAAATGGAGAAAAGTTGAAGAGATCCCATTAAAAGCAGGATTTAGACAGGGCTACTGACTATTCCCATTCCTCTACAAACAGTTCATGAAGATACAGCTGGAGCAATAAGTTAAGAGAAGAAAATTGAAGGGATATAAACAGGAACAAAGGAATCCAAATTATCCCTCTTTTATACTACAAAGTATGAAACTATACATGTGGGCCCATCACCATAAAACTTCTGGAAATAACTAATAGTTAAAGAAAAGCGACAGAATACAAAATTAACTTACAAAAATCATTACTTCTATGGGCCAATATGTTCTATATGTCAGAATGTTTCTTAAAACAGACATCTGAGAAAGTGAAAATGAAGGTCCTCTCATTTACAATCACCATATAAAGCAATATCCTGGAATAAATCTAACAAAGAAGGCAAAATAACTTTACAGTGAAAGTTTCAAAATGCCTGATGAAAGAGATTAGGAAAGATATCAGAAAGTGAAAAGATTTCCCATACTCAAAGATTGGTAGAATATTATGAGCATGACCATTATACCAAAAACAGTTGATAGATTTAACACAACACTAACCAAAATCCCCATAGCACACTTAACAGAAATATCCTAGAATTCATATGGAAACATAAAAGACCAAAGATAGCCAATGCAATACTGAGCAAAACCAACAATGTTGGAGGGCTTATTATTTGAGATTTCCAAATATATCATTGATATATCTTAATAGAAAATAGTATAGTACTGGTAAAAAATCTGACTTAAAGATCAATGATACAATATAGAAGATCTAAACATAGGTACACATAGCTACAGCTGTCTGACATTTGACAAACAGGCCAAAATCATACATGGAGGAAAAATAGTATCTTGAACAAATGGTGCTGAGAAAATTGGAAAAGTATGAAACTATTCTATTATCTATCATTTTCATTAAAAATAAATCCAAGAAGATCAATGACATCAAATGGAAATCTGAAATGCTGAAACTGCTCAAAAACAAACAAACAAACAAACAAAAAACAAAAAAAGTCAGTATCCTACAAGACATAGATGTAAGAAAGTGCTTTCTGACTGGGAATCCATGAGTCCAGGAATTAAAAGCAACAATTAAGTGAGACCTTGGAAAACTAAAAGTCTTTACCTAATGAAATAATCACTCAACTGCAGAGGAAACCTATATATCAGGAGAGGATTTTCACTAACTTTATATGTGTCAGAGGACTAATACTCTGAATGTTTAAGGATCTGAAAAAACAGAGTCAAACAAACAATTCAATTGAAAAACAAGCTATATATCTGAAGACAGAGTTCTCAAAGAAGAAATCAAAATGAGTAAAGGTTTCATGTTTAGCAATTACATAAAAACAAATTGAAACGTCTTTGAGATTTAATCTCATACCATTCAGAGTGGCTAAGATCAAGAAAACAAGCAGTAACAAACGCTGGTGTGGATGTGAGAATACTGTAACTCTCATTCACTCTTGGTGGAACTGAAAACTGGTACAGGCAGTGTGAAGAATTCTTTGAAAATTAAAATAAATCTGCCGCATCACCAAGCTTTACCAATCCTTGGCATATGCCTGAAGAATTTGACCATATACAGCACAAACACTTGCTCAACAATGTTCTGTACACCCTGTTCACAATATCTAGGAACAGGAACAACATAAATGTCCTTCAACATACTAATGAGTAATGAAAATGTGGTATTTATACACTACAGAATGTTATTCTGCTGTGAAGAAAAATTATCATTTAAATCATGACTTTCAGGTAAATGGATGGGACTAGAAAGTAGGTAACACATAGACCCAGAAAGACAAATGATATATGTTCTCTCTTCATCTATGGTTCTTAGCTCTAAATATCGAGGTGTGGGTGATAACCTAGAGTAACTTCAGAAACAAGGAAAAGAAAAGATCATGACAGTGGGTGCAGATAGTAATGGAAGCATACAAATGAGATGGGGGAGGAAACGGAAAAATGGGGAAGGAGATTTGAAATAGGGAAGGGAGAGAGGAGAGTAGTCAGTATGGAAAAGTAGAGAAGAAAGGATAAATAACAATAATAATGCTTGAGAAGACCATGAAGAATCATACTATTTTATGTTTACCTAAAATTACAAGTAATATATTTACTATACATATCTATCCTTAAATGAAGATATGCCAGATGAGCTCTTTCCCCAAGAGCTATAGAGTATCTATGAAAACCCTCAGCACCTGGCATGAGAAACCTCATTTTCAGTTGTTCGTCAGGGAAGTCCCAAGAGACTCCTAAACAATAGAGGTTATTGCTGTTTCACTTGGCTGTCTCCCAGAAGTTGAAGGGAAGTCCCTATTGCTGGAGATATCATGTACTTTGAACACATGACTCAGAAGATTTGAGCTGGATGCAAGTTGAATGTCTCCTCCCTGTGGAATAACATGAAGAGTGCCAGATGATGCTATGCAAGCTGCCAAAGGAGAAAAAAATCAGTACTCCTATCAACCATGGTATCACCAAACTACAATCAGAACTAGCATGGAAAAATATCCCAAAATGTGGAATACTGGGCACTCAAAACTTGGCAGTAATCTACTGCTCTCTAATTGGATTTAAGGCCAACTCACTAGGAGTGATTCTAGTACAAAATCATATCTTGTACTAGAAATCGAGCCAACTGCCCAGGACTAGTGAGATCATGAATCTTAGATGAGAATCTACCACTGCCACTTTACTAGACCTGCATAATTCATAAATGCATTCTCAACATGTACTCCTATACCCAGAGATAAGTGTAGTTCTCACCATTCATCAAAGAAGTTTATCTTCACTGAAGAGGAAGACATTTCAATGAAATCAACTGGTCAAAATATATAAACCAAATGATTATGGGGTACTCTGCCCAAATAAATGCATCTACAACATAACTTCTATACCTAAGGCTCAGAGAACACTATAGAAGAGGAGAGGAAATATGTAAGAGCCAAAAATCTGCTATAAGATTGTCTCCTAGAAATGACAGAGATGGTATATAGTTGACTATACTAGACTATACTAGACTAGAATCAGGACAACACTAACAGTCATGCTGTTGATGAACGGTGAAACTTTAAAGGACCCAGTTCTAGAGAGAAAACTACAGATAACTAATAACTACTGAGCATAGAAAAATTAGTCTTCTTTGAAGATGTGTTCGTACATAGGTTACTCAATACCAAGTAGTCAGCCTTCAATCTATATACATACAAACAACACTGAATAGCCTCAAAAGATCATATTTTTCTGTCTATGCATACACATCCATGTCCTCATACACATACATACACATAATAATAAAGGAAAAAGAGACCATAGATTTGAGAGGGAGTAAATGTTGGGACTTAAGAAAGATTAGGAGGAAAGGGGAGAGAGGAATTGTGCAATTCTTTTTTAATTTAAAAACCTTTTAGAGAAATGTTCAACATCCTTAGTTATCGGGGAAATGCAAATCAAAACGACCGAGATTCTACCTTATACCAGTCAGAATCTCTAAGATAAAAAACTCAGATGATACCAGATGCTGGAGAGGATGTGGAGAAAGAGGAACATTCCTCCATTGTTGGTGGGATTGCAAGCTGGTACAACCACTCTGGAAATCAGTCTGACAGTTCCTTAGAAAATTGGACATAGTATTACCTGATCATCCAGCTATACCACTTCTGAACATATACCCAAACAATGCTCTTACATATAACAAGGATACATGCTCCACTATGTTCATAGCAGCCTTATTTATAATAGTCAGAAGCTGGAAAGAACCCAGATATTCCTCAACAGGGGAATGGATACAGAAAATGTGGTACATTTACACAATGGAGTACTACTCTGTAAATCAGTGTGGTCAATGACTTCATGAAATTCTCAAGCAAATGGATGAACCAAGAAAATATCATCCTGAATGAGGTAACCCAGATACAAAAGAACGCACATGGTATGTACTCACTGATAAGTAGATATTAGCCTCAAAGATGAGAATGTCCACGATACAATCCCACAAGCCATATGAAGTTTAAGAAGAAGGAAGACCAAAGTGTAGATACTTTAATCCTACATAGAAAGATGAAAAAAATTACCACAGGAGGTAGAGGGAGGGAGGGACCTTGGAGGGAGAGAGGAGGGGGAGGGAAAAAAAGGTGGGCAGGATCAGTTATTGGAAGAGACAGGAGAGAAGTACAGAGTGTCAGGAAATTGTATAGAAATATGTAGCAATAGGGAAAGGGGAACTGGGAGTTGCCACTAGAAAGTCCCAGATGCTAGGTAAGTAAGAGGCTCCAGAACCCAATGGGGATGGCTTTAGCAGAAATATGCAACAAAACAGAGATAGAACCTGTAGAGACTACCTCCAGTAGATAGACACGGGCCCCACTTGAGGGATGGGAACACCTACCCATATGAAAATTGTTAACCAGAAATGTTCCTGTGCAAAGGAAAGACAGGGACAAAAGATGGAACAGAAACTGAAGGAAAGGGGAAGGGGCAGAGGAGGATGGGACGGGAGAGGTTTGGAGGGGTAACCAGGAAGGGTGAATATATTATTTGAAATGTAAATGAATAAAATGATTAATAAAAAAAACAACAAAAAGAAAAAACAACAAAACATACAAACAGAACACTCCCTGGCCCTTATAGACTAATGCAAATAGTCATAGCACAATGCAAAATGCATTTAGTCCAACTTCAGAAGTCCTCATAGTCTCAAACACAACTAAAGCCCAAAGTTGAAAGTCGTTTCAGAGACTGCTGACAATCTCTCACTGTAGTCCCCTCATTCAACTACATCTGCATCACCTTTCTGGTTTTGGTTTCCTTCACTGCCTAAGCTTGTCTGTCCTAGAAATTTCTATGTAGATGGGGATGACCTTGAACTCAAAGATCTGCCAGTCCCTGCTTTTGAATGCTATAATTAAAGGTGTGCACCACCACACCTGGACTGACGAAGATGTTCTTTAATTCCTTTTTACAGTTTGAAGGCTTACCTGGGTAGGGTCTTGACCAGAGGTCACCACTCCCTTTATTCCACTTAACATCAGGCTTTTCTTTCATCTGTTTTCTTTAATCATTTCTTTTATCTCCTTGAATACTGGATTTAGCTCCATTCCACTTCCTAGTGCCCCTTTTCTTCTCAAACTGTATTTTGTTTTTTATTCCTCAGATTGCTTCTTTTTTATTATAGATCCTCATAAGACTGAACACTAATAACCATGCTACCCAGTCAATACTAGGCTGCTTTGAAATTTCCTTTACCAAAACAACTAGTGTCAAACACTTCATTTCAGTCCCAGGTAGACTTTTCAGAAAAGGAAAAAAAAAAAACAGCCACATTCTTGGCCAAAATATCTAATTCAGTTTTTAGGCTGAATACTAAAACTCTTCTCCTCTGAAACCTCTTAAATTGGGCCTTCACAATTCAAATCACCCTCAGCAATGTTATCTTCCATGTTCCTACAAATGAGTCCCATTAAACTCCACTTAAAGTGTGCAATGGCTTTTCTAATCCAAAATCCAAAAGTCCACATTCCTACAAACAAAAGCATGGTCAGACCTATCATAGTAATGCCCAGTCCCTGGCATCAGCTTCTGTCATTGTTAGAATTCCTGTTCCTGTGTAGAAACACCATGACCACAGAAACTCTCATAAAGAAAAACATTTAATAGGATCTGGCTTACACTTCAGATATTTAATCCATTATTATGGTGGGAAGCATGGTGACATGCTTGCAGATGTAGAGAAGTGGCTGAGAGTTCTACATCTTGATCTGCAGCCATCTGAAGCAACTATGACATGCTAGAATAATTTGAGTTTCTGAGACCGCAAAGCCTGTGTCCTAGTTACACACTTCCTCCAGTAAAGCCATTCATACTCCAATAAGGCCACACCTTCTAAGAATACCACTTCCTATAGGCCTGTGAAGGTCATTTTTATTCAAACCACCACAGGTAATCACAATGAATTTTGTTTCATGATGCTACATAGGGAAGAAGAACTTAAAATCTCACCATCTAATTACCAACTAGCTTGGTATTTTTCTTTCTATAAGGACACTTGTGCTGATGTTTGAGAAAATTATATATTCTAGATTTTTCTTAAAGCTAAATCATATTTTAAACAGTGGAAAAAGAACAACGTGAAAAATAAAAGTGGAAGTAAAATAAATGAAACTAAATATATATGTGTTGGTAGGTAATGTCAATATTGAAATGGAGAGATTTTGTAGGTGAAGAAACATAAAGCACAGACAAGAAAGATCTTACCTAGAAGTCTCAACAATTTTTGTCATGGCTAATGGCACGATTTATTCACTAATTAGTTATCCTACAAACTCATTTGTGAAATGCATGTCTATAATTCTCCCTTTGCATTGACTTTTACATCTTAGAAGTTACACCAGTGGACTAGCTTTTATTGTATGCTCATTCATTCCCTCTTCCAAACCATCTGCTTGCGATGAGAGATTTTGTTTTAGCTTGCCATGTTCTGTTCCCATCTCTGTGCTTTTCATTTCATTTAAAGATGTATTTCCACTTTAAATATATAGGTGTGGATATGCAGTATCATAACAGACAACTTTCATCAGTATCTAAAGATAGCAGTTCTTAGATACTAGTTATGCATCACCCTTTTATAAAATCACTTATGTTCAGTTAACTTAATTCTACAAAATATCTATTATTTCTTCAGAGAAGTAAATGGCCGCACAAAATTATATAAGTAAGCAGAACTGACACAGTAGTAAACAGTAGAGCAGCAATGTAAATCTAGTCACAATGACCTCCCCATACATACCACTTCTTCTACTACTAAGCAAACATAAAACCTTGCTCTGAAAACAAGCACTTTGTAATTCTTGAGGGGTTTTTTGTAGTGTGTATATCTCACAGTAAAGTATTCATCATCTCTATTCCAACCACGATAGATATTACAGCACCACTAATTCTAATAATAAAAGCAATGGTGAAGAAAATATTCCTCTACAGCTGAAAACCTAGGGAGGTAGAGCTCTAGTAACTTGCCTAGGACTATTTAACTAAATGTTAAAGCCAGGATTTTACTGTGATATTAATCTGAGACCCCAAGTTAGCCATTATGCATACCACTTATTCTCTTTATAGTTTATTCACCTTGAGGTAATATGTAGGCTAATATGGCATACTAAGGCTTTATAAATTTCCCTATGCTTCATTCTTCAATTTTACTCGTCATTGCTCAACAGCAAGTCTATGTACTTCATCTGGTGCATATCCTCATTGCCTTTATAACCTGTAGGAATGTCAGGACATTGTGCTTAATGTAAGTATATCATTTTAGTAATACAAGAATCAAGATAAGCCCAGGATTAGCCCACATAAACAAGGTATTGCAGAACTTTCATATAATTGTCACTATTTGACTTTTTGATTTTTCTATAATATCAGGACCTAGTAAGTATTTTTTTTTTTAGTTTAGACTAGAAAAAGACAGGTGTAGACCTGTTCACTGTTGAGTTGGTCATATCCTTCCTCCTAGCACCATGCTCCCAGAAATAAGACCCAGACCCAAACTATATTTACAAAAACCTTGCCATATAGTTAATCTTTTCTCTTATTATATCATAACTTAAATTATTTCATTTATCTTATTCTATATTCTTCCTTTTGGCTGATTACCTGTGTTCTAGTACCATGTGTCCATCTCTTCACATCTTCCCAGATGAATTTCCCAAACCTGCTCTATTCCAGAATTCTCTCTGCCCCCTAGATGTTCCACCTTCTCTTCTTCCCTTTCCTATGGGCCGTAGTTTTACTTTTTCCAACTAACAGGTGATGCATCCATACAATACACAAGATATTTTCTCTACAACTTCCAGATATAAAATTTCAACAGAATTTATCACAGTCTTTTATATTTAACAACAACAAAGCTTCATCTTTCACTTGATGACACTGGAGTGAGGGATACAAACATATCTCTATAAATTCTCAATGTAGTATTCAGTGGGGTTCTTAAATGTTATGAAAGGAAGTTATTTCCTCTTATGAAATGATTATTTAATATTTACTACATAATGAAAATAAATGTCTTTAATTTTTCTATGTTGCTATTAATCAATGTGTCAAAGGATTCCACTTATGAAAGCTTTGAAAATTGGTACTGTTCTCTATTTCTGTCAACTTTGGAGTACACAGTAACCTGATGGAGTTTGGAAAAACAGAAAATAATATTGAATCAGGTCTTGGAGAAGATAATCCTGTTAAAGTAAATACATTTCTAGAAAGATATAGTCATTATATTGAGCATGTTTAACATAAAAGTCCAATTTACTAATAAAATTTCAGAATGTTAAAAAACAAAAAAGTAAGTGCTTTTTTAAAAATGCATTTCTTGTTCTGGAATTAAAAGATGATAATAATTGTAACCAGAAGACAGTTGCTTTGGACAAATGTATATTATTTTATTTCAGTAAATTCTTACTCACATTTTCACACAATATGAATTTGTTTTCTTATTGCAGGTACGATGGATGCTGCAAGAGTGCTTGTTTACACACTCAGTGTTACTGCCATGTGCTTTCTTCATACATTAACACTGAGGCCAGGTATAAATCTTTCACTTCACCTCATGAGCCTTATCAATATCAAATTTGACAAAAAAGAAATTGTTATAAGATTTGTTGCCAACTTGATGAAATCTAGACTTATCTGTGAGAAGTCGCTAGGCACACCCATAGGAGATTATATTAAATAGGTGAATTGAGGTGGAAAGACCATCTACTGTGAGTGGCACAATTCCATAGGATGAGATCCTAAACTGTGTGAAAAGGAAAAAGTGGGTTGAGCACAAGCACTCTCTCCTCTTTGTTTTCTGGTTGTGGATATCATATAAAAGCTAGCATGTAGGTCAATGGGATAGAATACAGAGATAAATTCTTACCAATTAAAGACATGTGATTTTTAGGTGGAATTTTCAATAAATGCCGCTGAGAAAACCAATATCCATGTATAGAATGTTAAAACTATAATCCATTTCTTGTCTTATATAAAACAAGTTCCAAATATAGAAAAGATTTTAATTTAAGACCAGAAACTGAAGCACAGGGAAAATATGTAAAACATTTTAAAATATAAACATAGGCAAGGACTTTCTGAGTAGAATTCCAAACACTCATAAAGCAATGCCCAAAACTGATAAATGGGATTGCAAGAAATTAAAATGCCTATGTACAGGGAAAAATATTGTTAATTGAATGAATGACATACAATGTAAAATAAAAATCTTTGCTAATTCTACATCTGACAGAGAACTAGTATATAGAATATATAAAGAACACATAAAACTAAATGCCAAGAAATACAACAACCAAATTAATAAGCTATCTAATGAAATGGGGACTTTTTAAAGATAAAGTACAAATTACCAATAAACCTATAAAAACAGTTTAACCTGATTAATTATTGGAGAAAAGCAAAATAAATTTACTTTATGATTTCATCTGTCATAGTTAGAATGACAATCATTAAGAAAACAAATGAGTGCTGGAATGACTGCTGGAAAACGTATGTTATACACTAATGGTCACAATATAAATTAGTTTAGCCACCATTGATATCAATATGCAGCATCTCCAAAAATTTAAATTTTACCAACCATACAACCCAGCTATTCCACTGCTGGGGATTTACTTTTAGGTCTATTGCAGCACTATTCACAGTAGCTATGGAGTTAACATTTGTGTTCATCAATATGGAAATACATGAAGAAAATAATATTCAACCATATAGTAGAACAAAATGTCATTTGAATGAAAATGGATTCAATGCATTAATGAAAATTAATACATTAAGCAAACTAGTTCAGACAGAGACAAATGCTACATGTTTTCTTTAATTTGTGAGTTCTATATTTAGATAGATATATAAAGTCATTTTTGTATATGTGACATGGAAATAGCAGTCAAACTAAGGGAATGAAGACAATAGGAAGAGAAGGGAGAGAAAAATATTAATGGCTTATTGTGGGAGTGGACTTTGTGAAAGTACGTTATAAAGTTGTAGGGTAATCTCTCCAAGATAATATCACCTGACTACAATGGATGTATATCAATAAAAAATACAAAAATGAAACTACCCTACAGTGATTTTTAAACTGAGTTACTCTTTGCAACATTATGGCTGTGGCATTTCCTAGTTTTCTACAGAGTGGTTCCACTTAGATATAAGAATGCTGCCCGTATTGGAAGTTCCTTGTTCATAATCTGGTTCTGCTTAGTGGCCCTATGTGCCTTTCAATGTCTTCCTCTTTGTGACTTCCTGCTTTGTATTCCTGAAATGGTTACTCAAACAGTAGGTTGTTGTGTACTACTACCACCTGGTGGTTTACCTTACTCCAGTACTCAGACCCTGAAATCCTTAAATTCATTATACCTCATCTGGATCCACCTGATATCATACAGAAGAATTTGATCACTTTTGAAATGTCATATTATCTACTTACTCCTGTTTTTCTCCCTCTCCTTAAGAGCCCTGTCAACCATTGTCTATGCTCTATAGCATTGCATTGAATGGACATACTCTTGGAACATATAAACAGTATTCCATTGTATAAGTGCACCATATTTGGTTTATTCAATCACCTGTTGAAAAACATTTGGTTGCATCCAATATTGAGCAAGTGTATGTAGTGATAATGTAAACATTTTATTGCATGCTTTTGCATAGATCTCTTTTTCAAATCCTTTGTGTAGTGTGTAGGTAAATGAAAGCTCATTACTATGGTGAGCCTATCAATAATTAGGTTAAGAAAAGGAAAGAGAAGGAGAGGAGAGGGGAAAGGAGGGGAAGAAAAGGGGAAGGGAAGGGGAGGGAGAGGGGGAGGGGAGGGGAGGGGGAGGGGAGGGGGAGGGA